>NC_056747.1:1244624558-1244732058 GCF_019279795.1 Protopterus annectens | reverse complement strand
TTATACTAATAGGGAAAATTTGGCCAGGGCATTGGGGAACTTCCCCTACTCATCATTATTGTGAGTGGGACCCATTATGGAGAAGCACTTCCTGTTTTCATTACAGGCACATTGGCAGCCTGGAGAAACAGGGAGGCAGATAGGGTTGCCACCCCTCCATTTTTTTTCCAGACTATCTGGAAATCAAACTGATTCTCCGGTAATCCAGAAAACACTGTACAAACTCCGGCATTCTGTTTCAAAAACAGAACAGACTATTGGAGTTTGTAAATCGAGTAATTTACTGTGCTTTTTTGCAGAAAAGCATAGTAAATCAGCCGAAAGCAGGAAGCATGAACAGAAAAGGGGTGTACCCTGTTGGATGATGTCATTGTGATGTCATAAAATGGGCAGAATGTGGGTGGGAGAGTGGGTGGGGTGGGCAGGGTTACTGGTGACGCTAGGGGTGTGGCTTTACTCTGGTTTTAGCCACAACAAAAGGTGGCAACCCTAGAGGCAGATGGAGAGAGAAGGAAATGATGAAGTAGTGAAAGAAATGAAGGGGAAATAAAATATTGAGTCCAGAGAATGTGTGCAGGATTCTGAGGAAAAGTTTCAAAGAAACTTGTTTGATGGAGATGAGTCAGCAAATGATGGATGTATAATTACAACCCTGCAGTTGAAAGGGTTTGAGGATGATTTACTTAAAGAAATGGTTGTGCAGAGTGAACCAGAAAATAAAGTAGATGTTTCCTGTGGGGACATTATGGAAAATACAAAAGCAGGATGCAGAGACAATCTTGATGAATAGTGGTGAGATGGAAAAGAAACATATGCAGAGAAAGTAAAAGAAGGCAAAAGTGGAGTAGCAAAAAAGAAGTCAGAAGAAAATGAAAAACTGAAGTACATGGTAAGGATTCAAAGTAAAGAAGACAAATAAATGGACAGGTATGAAGTGTGGGCAATTTAATAGCTCCTTTAGGTGTAAAAGCAAGCAAGGTAAGAGCATTTATTCTTATTAACACTGAGACGTTTTGTGACATTATATCTAAGACAGTTTCTTCAATGGAAAACTTTCTTGGAGAATATGAAAAAAGAAAGACTGTAACCATGGAGTCTATATGATAAAAGCATTTAATACAGAAACAAAAAAGAAGATTCATGTACGATTTCAAACAGAGGTAGAAAGAGAAACATTTGAAAGCTTTAGATACAGAAGTACTGGACATTGCAAAAGTTTATGACAAGATGGGTTTATGGACTGGTGTCTGGGACTGCAATATTGTGTTAAAAATAGAAAAAGAAAAAATTATACACATACCAAGCATGATAAATGTGGAGAGGAACAGTGGTGTTGTATAATAGTGTGGACAAACCAAAACATGTTTTTTGTGGAAAAAAAGAACATTTGATATGTAACTGTGGCAAAAGAAAATATATGAAGAGATGGGACATGATGCAAAAAATGTGCCACAGAGGTCATGGACTTGAGGGAAACACAAGGGAGGCCCTATTTTTTATGAAAGGAAGGAGAGGAATGATATTGTTAAGCATGTAGGTTGCAGACAACCTAGAATAGGACTTATTCTTTTTTAAATGTGAGTGATGCTTGTATGGTTATAAAAAGGAATTGGCCATTCTACTGATTGATGAGGGGCTAAAAAAAGATTGTAGGGATGCAACCAGGCTACTGTTTTAAAAATGCAAGGAATCCTAAGCAGACACTTTGCTTTAAACATAATTCTTTATGTGTTGAATGACCATTGTCCTGTAGGTTAGGTACCTATCCTTGCCACAGGTGTAAGGCCTGTGATTATATTATAGATACTCCATTCTTTGTACATCCCGCTACTAATATTAAGTATGAATTTAGATTCTATACTGATTGCAAAAGTAAAACTCTGGTGTGCCTTTCCACTTGTAGAGATTGGCCATGTTTTTATGTTGGAAAGACTAATAGTCTTAAGCAAAGAATTCTGGAACATCTGGGTGAAATTAGAAGGAAGGTCTGAATATAAGTATGAATTTAGATTCTATGCTGATTGCAAAAGTAAAACTCTGGTGTACCTTTCAACTTGTAGAGATTGACCATGTTTTATGTTGTAAAGACTAATAGTCTTAAACAAAGAATTCTGGAACATCTGGGTGAAATTAGAAGGAAGGTCTGAACAAATGCACTGGGTAAACATGTTGCGTCCAATATTAATCATACTTTTCTCTTTAGGGTGGTACAATTAACTTCTAAGAGTATAAGGGGAGGATGTGTTGTTAACAAAACAGAGAACAATTAATTGAAATAGATCATCACCCAGCAGGCAGATAGAGGCTTTGTTATGAATGACAATGTTTCACTTAAACCTTACTTGCTTTCATGGAAGCCTAAACATTAAGTTGTTGTTATGGTAACAATGATGAGGGTTTGACTTATTAATTGATTTGCCTGTTTACTGATGTAGCTTAATGTGTTTGTTGGTTGGTATGAAGAAGCATTATATATAAAAAAGCGCTCACCTTTATTTTATTTTTATTTTGTACACTAAATGTCTTTATCGGCTGTGTTGTTTGTTCATTCTCTTTTGTTGGCCTGGTATAATGGTCAATGTATTTGACTCACAAACACAAGTTACAGTGTTTGATTCTCACCTTTGAGAGGGAAACTGATTAGGCTTATAATGGCCTGTTAAGAAAGCTAGCCTAGTAATTAGCTATGAACTTACTTATGAAACAATTAATCAAAGTAAAACAGAAAATTAAAAATTTAGAGTGCTTTCTGTAAATGTGAATTATATTAAGAATATAATAAGAAGCATAGGAATTTTGCAGTGGTGTAATACATGTTATGTAGATGCAGTTTTATTAGAAGACACAAGATTTTTAACAAATGAAAGATTACAGAGGAGCTATGGGGAGGAAAGATCATTTTGAATTTTGGAAATAAGAGATGTCCTGGAATAGCTGTATTCTATAGAAATACACTAAAGATATTAGATATAACTTTCACAAAAATAGGAAGATTAACCATTTTTTTAATTTATTTTATTTTATTCCTTTATTCCATTTTTCTCTGACGTCAGAGAGTTATCAAATACTCCATCTGGTTCACCGCCATTTTTCTACTTGAATACAACAGGTACTGTCTTGTCCTCCTGCCCGGTCGCATCTCCCTGCCTCAAGGTATCTCATATACAGTAAAAGTAGCCTTAACTGGAGTTTGAACTGGAGTTAATTGGAATTTACTGCTGCTGTTTTCGTTTTGTGTATATTCTTTCCTTTTTTACATCCTACTGTTGCAATATCTATCGTTAATGATAGTTTACGTTGTGGATAGTGTGACTGCTTGCTTGTAAACGTTTGAAGCAAACACAAAGTGTCTGCACGTGTTGTTGGCGCATGTTTGGCGTCTTTTGTTAAAGTCAAATAGCGACTTGGTTTGTGCTGTCTCAGGGTCTAACTCTGTGATTTGTAATTGAGATAACGTCTTGCCTGTAATTAATCTCTTTGAGCCATACAAACTGCTGAGCCTTTTGAAGCCACGGGAACCCGCATGTACTAGGTACAAGGAATGCATATAAGCTCAACTAGCGTTCTTTCTAACATAACTCATGCAGCTCTACAAAGCTAGTGTTAGCCTGGAAATAAGCTACAGTACGTTAGATTGATTGGTGCATCACTCCTCTGTCTAAGCACTACAGGTTTAAACATTAATCACTATACTGATTCACTGGCGACTAAACTCTGCATTGCTATATGCTGTTTTATACTGAATTACCAAATGTTATTGATTTAATGGCGACTGAAATGCGTATTGTATTTTCTACTGTTCTATACTTATTTCCCTATGTGTTGAGTTCTTGCCTTAAGGCTGAGTGAGTTTATACAGTATCCTCTGTGTTTTAGTATTACAACCACGGTGATTCTAATGTACTATCTCTCTCCCTTGTATCATAGGAAGCCCCCCACTCTAACCAACGCATTGCTCCCAAGACCCTAAACGCTCCTACCTGGACTACAAACTGGTGCGAACGCACAGACCAGTACTCACATCCTTAAACTACAAGTTAACCACTTTAAGCGTTTAAAGGGTAAATTCATATCCTTGCTATCTCTGAACTAGCTAGGATTAGCGTTCCAGTGGCAGGAACCTGACAGAACCCTTACATTACCTGAAAGTGCAAACTATATTCCCTGAAAATTGCTTCATTTCTTCAAGCAAAAGTATAAACTTAAATACGCTGACTATAGCACTCACATACTGCTGCCTCTAAGACCCTGAGAACTCCTGGTGGTGTATTCCCCGCTCCGCTTCACCCTCGCTTCGCTCGGGCTTCGCTCCGCTCCCCACCCTGCCCCCATATCCCACCCACCCCCACTACCTCTACATTTATAAGGGTAGCCAGCCCCTCCCACCTTCCCCCTAGAAAATCCGATGGCCCCTCAATTTCTCTACTACTCCTCCCACTCTCTAGGCCCTCCTCCATTACTAAAGTAAAATCCACAGTCCCTCCCCTCCACTACCCTTTCCCTTTCTTATACCATGGCCAAAATCACATATGCTATCACCCCTCTCATAATAATACTCCTTCTTACTGCTTATTTCTCAACAAGGTATGAAATCCAAACTCTGCTAGGAATCCCCTTCCCTAAGGGTTACACTAACTCCCAATCTAATCCTTCTGCCATTACTATCCCACCTTCCCTCTACCCTGACAAAACACTATCCCCCAAAATAGTGCACCTCACCCTCCATCTCCCAAAGATACCAAATAATAAAGCTAATCTCAAATTACTATTCAAACTACAAAGATTCTTAGTTCACCTGAAAAATCGTATCAACATTGATGGTGATATCCATCCTAACCCAGGTCCCACTACTGTCTCTGACTCTACCCCCTCTAAGATAGCCCAAAATTCTACAGACTCCCTACTTATACTACATCTGAACCTAAGAAGCATTAACAACAAGGTTCACAACCTGCATGCTATGTTAGCTACTCATTCCCCTGACATTATGTGTCTATCTGAAACATGGCTAAAACCTACCACTAAGGACGAAGAGATTCTCCCACCTGGGTACAATATCTTCAGGGCTGACCGGGTAAAGAAAAAGGGTGGTGGAATAGCTGTAATGTTTAGGAATACCCTGAATATCATTAGGAATCCATTACAACCTCCTAAACTCTCTAATTTAGAACTTATTGCCCTAAAGATATGCCTAAACACTCAAAAATGCATCAACCTCATAGTAATCTATATCCCACCAGGGAAGAACACAGAAAACCTGGAGCAAACCCTATGCTGGTTAGCCACTAGTTACCCACAAGAAACCATACTACTTGGAGATGTTAATATAGACTGGTCCCACTGTTCTACCCATATAACTCCACATCCTATTAACCTACATGTTTTTTCCCAAAATATCCTATCCCCAACTAGAATTGGCAATACCCTACAAAAAGAGAGCACCATTGATTGGATCCTTAACAATAAAGATTCAAATAATTATACCACCGGGACCCTTCCCAATGACCTCAGCGACCATCTAATTACCTATATTATTAAACATAAATGCCCACCTACCAACCCCCCCCTTATATAGACTAATCAGAAACAAAAAGAAATTTGACCCACAGCTATTCCTTGCAGACCTAAAGTCCTGTAACTGGTCCATTCTAAAAACTCTACCCCTCCAGGAGAGCGTTTCCCACTTTAATGACGCATTCCTTAATATACTTGACTCTCATGCCCCAAATAGACAAATCAGATCCAAAGTACGGATAGCACCTTGGCTAACCAGAGAAACCAAAACCAAAATTAAACTCCGTGACCAGGCTGGGATAAATGGAGAGCCACTAAAACCCCCCAAGATCGCATTAAATTTCAACAGCTTAGAAACACTACTAAAACAGCCATTACCCAGGACAAAAAACAATACTTCTGCCACCTCCAGAATAAACACCAGAACAACCCAAAGAAGTTCTGGGCTGGATTTAACAACCTCCTCCACCCAGGTAAATCTACTACCCCAACCCCTGAGAAACTTATTGGGAAAGATCCGGAAGAAATAGCCAACACCTTTAACTCCTTTTTTACCGAGACTATCCAGTCACTAGCCAGTCAACTAACTTCTACTGCCTCACCCGCCACTCATTCTCATGACTCTGCTCCTACCTCCTTTAACTTAAAGCCAGTCTCTACCTCCTATATCCGTACCCTCTTAAAAAAACTCAAACCAACCACCCTAGCGGCGGATCACCTCCCAGCGGAATATTTACAAATTGCGTCTGATATTATCGCCTATCCCATATCAATCCTGATCAACAGAACTATAACTGAAGCTACCATTCCCTCTATTTGGAAGATTTCTTATATCATCCCGCTTCACAAAGGAGGTACCTCCACTGAAACATCCAACTATAGACCAATAGCAATACTGTCCCCAATAGCGAAAATTATGGAAAGATGTGTTCACAAACAACTCCTTCACTACCTAACCCTTAATCGTCTCTTGTCTAACTCCCAGCATGGCTTTCGCCCCCACCACAGTACAACTACTGCCCTCCTCTCCTTTGTTGACTCCGTTAATAATAACCGTAATAACAAACTAATATCCTCCGCCCTCTTTCTTGATCTATCGAAAGCGTTCAATATGGTTAATCACCAGCTTCTACTTAACACCCTGGAAAGCCTACATCTGAACAACCTAGCACTAAGCTGGTTTAATGCTTACCTCACTGGTAGGCAACAAGCTGTCCAGTGGCAAAACAGACTATCTGACCTGCTCCCTAACACCATTGGTGTTCCTCAGGGCTCTATACTTGGTCCTCTTCTGTTTTCCATCTTCATAAATGACCTTCACTCAGTCATCCCTAAATCCACCTGCATTCAATATGCAGACGACTCCACCCTGATCTGTTCAGATGTCTCCCTCTCGAAACTCCAAACAACTACTCAACTCTGTTTTACTTTAGTAGAAAAATGGTTCACCGACTTGAAACTCATACTCAATCCAACAAAAACCAAACTGCTACTATTTTTCCCCAACGTATCCACACCACTAGGAAAAGTACTCCCAACTACTAACAATATGACCTTCCATGTTGAATCCATCGATGGGACCATCATAGTCCCTGTCACCAGTACCAAACTACTAGGTGTTACTATTGACCATAAGCTTAAATTTGACATACACATTAGCCAAACCGTTAAATCTGTAAACAAGAAACTTGGATCCATGTACAGAATAAAGAACTTTTTAACCCCTATTGCCAAATTAACCATTGCCCGCACCCATCTCCTCTTCACCCTCCTGTATGCCTCCCCAGTTCTCTCTTTCCTCAATAAACGTGAACTTAACATGCTCTCTGTTGCCTATAATCACATTGCTAGATTCATAACAGGATCCCCTTATCGCACTCACCATTGCCTTAACCTAAAGAAACTTGGCTGGTTGGAATTGCCCAATCTTCTCAAACTCAAGCAACTCACTGAAGCCTTTAAAATAATCAACCAACCGGATAGAACTCCCTCACTGAGCAGTATTCTGACCCCCTACTCCAACCTTAACTGCCTTCGATCATCAAATAGCGTTCAGATACTAACCATTAAATCTAAGAACACAGGTGGTAATGCCCTCTACGCCAACTCCATTGGAAAGCCTTGGAATTCCCTCCCAAACTACCTAAGACTCATGACCTCGCATAATCAATTCAAAAATAATCTCAAAGAATTTCTCAAGTCACACTGGCTATGCCCCTGTTCTGAACCAGACTAACCGAAATATCTCATACCATCCTAGTCTCATACCACCCTAGTCTCATCCCTTTCTCAGATTATTATAATTTCTCGACCTCACAAAGTAACCATGTAATCCTTGTTCTAGACTATCTTCACTTAGTGTATGCCATATAACTAGTATGTATAACCTGCTGTTTTCTATCATGTTTATATAAAACCTATGTTAATCCTATTTTATTATGTATGTAAATGTAACATGTATTCTCACTATGTTGGAGCTTTTCTCCCCGGGCCTCTACTGAAAAAGGATATGTATCCAGCTAGACTAGCCCGGTCAACAAATGTAAAATAAAATAAAATAAATAAATAAATATAAATTTGGCTGTAGGCTCAGATGGAATTGGGTATGAATGTATAAAAATTTAAGGCAGTGGCAAAAAAATTAAAGATTTTATGTATAAAGAAGTAAATAGTGGAATACTTAAATTCAAATGGAGGAAGGAAGATAGAAGAAAATTTAAAAAATGGAGACCAGCAGTATTGAATAATAATGATTATAGGATCTTTATAAAAATAATACAAAAGGGATTTGAAACTAAAATGGAAAATATTATGGAAGATAGCATATATAGTATAAAGGGGAAGGGCTGTCAAGGATTATTAATGACAGAGAAATTGTGGATGATATTATGAACAGAAAAGACGAAGTAAAAATCATGATAGGAGATCTTAGTAAGGCATTTGACACAACTGAACATGAAATCTTATGGGCAATAATGAAAGAATATAAGTAAAAAAAAAGTTAGGAAATTATGTATGTCAGTGGGTCTACTTCAAAAGACTGAAAAACCAAGACTGAATCCCCAAAAACAAACTGAAAATTCAAACTACTGAACATATTTTAATGAAGGGGCAAGCCCACATGCACCCCTCATGTGGGGGGCTATGCCCCTACACCCCCTGCTAACAATATATGCCAACTCCAAGATCACACAACAGTGGAGGAGAGGCAAATTCCATCATTTAGTATTTTGAATTTTTCAGTCTTTTGGGATTCAGTCTTGTGGTTTTTCAGTCTTCTGAAATAGACCCATGTCAGCATATAGTAATAATAAAGTAAAAATACTTGTAAATCACTGGTTAAGCCAAGAGATACATATGAAAAGTGGTGTAAGAGCGGGATGTCCAATGAGTTGTATATGCTTTGTACTAGTTATAAATGCAATAGTATATAAAATAAATTACAAAATGAAGGAGGAATGGTATATAACACTTCTATTAAATATGCAGATGACATTATAATAATTGCACAAAACAAAATTTGGATAAAGGAAGTAACAATGTACACAAATGAGTGTCCAGACATTATTGGGGTGACTTTAAATAAAGAGAAAAGTAAAGGTTTAGGTGATGTAGTAAAGATTGGGGGAGGGTATATATTTTGCAATGAATTAAATTTCTGTGTTGTGTATAATATTTGAGGAATAAAGACTTAAGTGAAATTCAGTGGGAAAAAAAAACAATAGAAGAAATAAAGTAAATGTGCCTTTTCTGGAGAACATATACATAATTGTTTAAAAAAAAGGCTTATTTAAAAAAGTCAGTACTGATGGTGAAAATACTATACTTAGCAAGTGTAGTTATGTTGCTTGTAGCATTTAAAAAAGAATCATTGCAGATATTTTTTTTTATTTATATGGGGTTCTAGATTAAACCCAGTAAAAAGAGGAGTTGTGTATGTAAATAAAGAAGAATGCAGTTTACGGTGAATTCACCCAGTAGTATAGACTGCTTCGTTAATTTTGGACAAAGTGTTAAAGTGAATAATTGAAAAAGATGAGACTTTATTTATAAAACAGTATAAATATATGTATGACCAATCTGGGAGTATGGTAAAAGAGTAAAAGAGAAAAAGAGTGTATAAATGAAGAAATAAAATGTTGCCAAGAAAAATACTTTTGTTGAAAATAAAAATTGATGATATAGAAAAAGATAGAAAATATGGTATAAGAATGTAATGATAAACCATTACTATGTAAAACTACGTGAAAATCTAACAGATGAAAAAAATTAAAGCTATAAAATAAGAAGCAAATGGTGTAATCAGAAAGTAGAATGTGAAGATTTTTGTGGAGACTGGTAACAGGTAAATTGCCAGTAAAAGGAAATATGCCATATCAAAAGAAAGTGATAGAATATGTTTACATTGTCAAGAAGAAGAACCTACAGAACATGTGTTTTTGAAATGTAAAACAGTAAAAAAAGTTAGGGGAAAACTATGTAAAGAAGATTTTTTTGAAGATATAAAAGAAGTGGATAAAATAAACATGGGTATGTTTAAAATGGATATTATAAGAACAGAAGTAAAGAATATTAAAAGAGTAGATAAAAAGTTATGCAATGTTAAATGGGTTATATGGAATGAAAGAATAAATGAAATTACGTTTAATGGTAAATGGATTTTAGCAACAACTTTAAGTAAAATCAGATGGTGGTTATGGAAAAAGGAGTAGGGGGTCTAATGGGGATAAAAATTTAGCATGACTATAAAGGCAATTATGAATATGTGTAAACAGATTTGTATGCTTATATATTTGTACATATGCAAATATTTGTAAATATGTAAATAATCTGTAAACAAGAGTTATTTCTGGATACAAATAAAGGACCCCCTACTCTTTTTGATAGGTGCTATGGGATCTTTCATATCCACCTGAGCAACCCCCAACTCAAGCAGATGTGCCTCAGTTTAACATCCCCACCAAAAGACGACACACTCAGGAGTGCAGTATCCCTTTATTTTGCACTACAATGTCAGCAATTGATCTTCCTGGAGTGGAAATAGAATCCACAGCATTCTGCACCAAAGGTGAGTGTGCTACCTGTTGCACCACCGACACTAAAGAGCTATCATATAATGTTTTGGATATTTATAACAGGTATCATGAGACTTCTAATAGGTATAATACAGAAGGATGGAGTTAAAAAGTTGAAAAGGAAACTACTAGCTGGAGACAGGAAGATGAAATGAAAAGAAAAGAAGGACTAGGATTTAGAAATAGGCAACAGTCAGGGATATAATCTAAGAGTATAAGCACTCTCCATAACCTATGCTTAAAATAAAGAGGAGAACACAGATCTCCTAATTTGTACTTGTTTTGCCCATGTGAATACTAATCACAATGAAGTGGCATTCCTGCTGGGTATTCATATGACTGAAATATTGTATACTGCTGCTTCTGTCCATGATGACTTACCCTTATTTGCCCTGATAAGGTAAAATACATTTTGGAATGTGGCATCCGTGTCATGGAGGAATGTGAGTTGCGGGTACATTCTGTGTGGAGTGTGCATGTCCTTCTGGGGTCCACATGGATTTTCTTTGAGTGTTATGGCTTCCACCCACATCCTAAAGATGTTCCCTAGGTGAAATGGTATGCACGATGTTCTTGACTGTGTTTGTACACGTGGGTGATTTTGTGTGTGTGTGTGTGTGTGTGTGTGTGTGTGTGTGTGTGTGTGTGTGTGTGTGTGTGTGTGTGTGTATCCTGCAATGGTCTGACACCCCATCATCCCATCCAAGATTATTTTTTCTGCCTTGTGGCTACTGAGTGCCAGAATAGGCTCAATCTCCTCCATAATCCTCAAACGGATTAGATGAGTAATCTTAGAAGGAATGAATGAACAAATAAATTAATGAATGTAAGAATAGATGAATGAACAAATGAAAGACTAAATGAATTAATGAATGTATGAAAGAAAGAAGGAAGGAAGGAAGGCTGGAAATAAGGAAGGAATGATATCAAGAGCTTTAGATAGGGTTATGAATTTGCATTTATTTTGTAATCATTCCAAAAAAGAAATAAAAGTTTGATTTGTTCCCTGAAGGAACATTTGTCATCCCTTCATATTATTTTGTTATATCTAATTTACATCAGCTTACTTTTGTCATGGTGAAATATGCACAAAGAAAGAAAATAAATAGTCTTCTACTGGATTTAGAAAATCATGCATAGTTAAAGGATGTGTAACATTAAAATACATTTTGGTGGCCAGTTCCATACTTCTCAATCTTTTTGAGCAAGAAATCTGGACAAATCCATAAATAATGGGGGGACAAAGGCCCAAAAATACAGGCAATTTTTAAAGACTGCTCTTACAAATGTAGAAAGTTGATAGAATAATAAGTTATACATTAGTATGGATTTTTTTGAAGGGTATGAAGTCTGAAACTCAAATGTCTGTCATTATTTTTTTTACTTTAACCCTCAATGATTTGTCAATAATTTGTCAGAAAAACAAAATTTTATGTGTAACAGTCCAAAAATATGAGGCAAGAATCTGGACATGCTGAGAAAATCTGGACAGTTGAGAGGTATGGCCAGTTCCATGGTGTAGAGGGATGCATTTCTAACCATGGCTCAGGCTACCTGGTTTTGATTAGCGGTTTGGGCATCTAAGGTGCTGTCAGCGAGGGATGGGTGTGCCCATTCCAGGAGAGAGGACATTCTTCTAGGCATTCTCTGCATGGATGTATGGTTCATAGAGGGGAATAGCCCACAGATAAATGTAGGGGAGGGGAGGGGAGAAATGAGGTTAGGTCCTTTCAACCCTACTCACTAACAAGGATGGCATGTGCTCCCAGGACACCTTAATGATCCTTGTTGAAGGTCAAGTCTGGGGAAGATTGTGGGGTAGGAAAAGCAGGATGGCTGCACCAGGACAAGCTAATGGTTGCTGTGTAGATGGGAAAAAAAAAGAAAAGCACTCTGGTGGTAACCAACAAAGATATATCGACAGGTGACTGAAGTGAAATTCCTTGAGCATCAAATGCCTGAAGCAAAAGATGTGTTAATCAGTGCTCGTATGCTTTCAAAGTGTGTGTCAGCAGTGATTCCTTCTTTTCGGAGATTGCACCCTACTATGAGATGACATGACTGTGGAGTTGAGATATAGATAGAAATATAGGCTCAAGGTTGTGTGGGCAAGAAACTGGGGGATGCAGGAGGTCTTATCTCCTCCAAAACATACTTTACTTCTTCACCCTTCGGTATTTTGGCCATTAGTCGTTGGTTTTCCTGATACTCATGGGTTTGCTGTTTAATGTTTCATAACAGAACAAGGTAATGCTTTGCTGACAAGGATGAGCAACATTATCATATGGGAGATGAAGAAACAGGAGCTGTAGACTGTTTCTTTAAACAATACAAAGATTCAATGGAAACAGCTGTAGAAAAGAAACAGGGAAAATAGAAATAAAATTCAGTGAATCGAAATACCAGTATTAGATGTCTAAATTACAGGGAGGCAATCTGTGATTCTAAAATTGTTGCATCAAGGAACAGCAAATGTTATTGCTCTAATAGCATAAAATATTATATAATTCTGGCAAAGCAAGTAACATTGAACCCATTTCACTGAAAACCCATAACACTGACAATTAATTTCACTGAAAAGTGTAGAACTTCTATAGAATTGTGTAGAAAGCATACAATGATGTCATTTCTTATCATAGAAGTTATTAGGGAACTGAGTCTAACACAGTATGTGTGAATTGCGATATTCAGCATCATGTTGTACTCCCAGATCTGTAGATGTCCGTGTTTGCACTTGAGCACTGATTCACTCTGCATGCGATCATGGAATTAGTATATATAGGTAAGGGGTTCAACATTATAAGTTTCAGTGTTTTGATATTTCAGTGTTATGACATATATATATATATATATATATATATATATATATATATATATATATATACAGTATATGGGTCTACTTTTAAAGCTTGAAGTTTCAAAACTTTGAATTTGTTATGGTCAAGACCATAATATCAAAGTTTTGAAACTTTGAACTGTTTAAATGGAGTTCGCTGTACAGGGCAGAACTGGAAATTTACAGTTTTCCTCACTATAGTGCGATCTTGGAGTTGGTATATATAATTAGCAGGGGTTATGGGGTGAAGGGGGGGCTTGCCATCATGTAAGAATGTAAAAAAAAACCTCGATCACATGACCTCAACCAACAGAAATTCAATGTTTTGAAACTTCAGGCTTTAAAAGTATATATATATATATATATATATATATATATATATATATATATATATATATATATATATATATATATATATATATATATATATATATGTGTATGTATGTGTGTGTGTGTGTGTATATATATATATATATATATATATATATATATATATATATATATATATATATATCTATATATGGTTTACTATCAGTTTGTCGATCGCACTTCATGCAATTGACATTTGTGTGAAACCACTGTTTCGCACAAATAAAACACAAATGCCACAATGTCGAACCTTACAACAGTGAATGCAATACAGCATTTGCTGTTGTGAATTTCAACATTGTGATGCAGATTGCACTATAGTGGGGATCAGGAATGTACCCTTTCCCTCACTGTAGTGCGATCCCAGAGTTTGTATATATATATATATATATATATATATATATATATATATATATATATATATATATATATATAAGTAGTAGGAGGTGTGGGGGGTGCAGGGTGGCTTGCTCCCTGCAAACACGTTCTTTACTGTGCAAGGCACAGTACTGTTGTTACCGGAAGTGTGCTGACTGTTCGAAAATGTCGAATTCGACATTTTCAGCCATTTTGTTCGACTTTTTTTTATTCAGTATTTTGATTTTCGTGTTTTCATTTGGGTAATAAGCCAGTTTGATGTTGCACATTTCATTCTAATGATAGTAAACCTATATACATATATATATATATATATATATATATATATATATATATATATATATATATATATCCTTTTTAAATGCATTAGTACTAGCGGCTTCTTTTCAGGGAAGACCCGAGGAGGTAATTATACAACTGAGAGAAATTTGGCTAGGGCATCTGGGAACTTTCCCTGCCCTTTTGAGCTGCTAGATGGTGCAGGAGGTTTAAGGGAAGCAGTAGCATGGAGAAGGAAAGAAAAGCTATGGAGAGTTTGGAGGTGGAAAGTGAGAATTTGGAGAAAAATCTGTTTGATATGGAGCTTCAGAAAGAAAACAAAGATTCCTGTATGGTGGGTGTTACAAATGAACAGTGTTTATCTGTCTCCATGGATAAAGAAGTAAGCAAGTCTATTGAAGGACTAAAGGTAACAGAACTGGCATCATGAGGGGTTGTAGGTGATGTTCTGTTAAAAATAATTGAACAGAATGATCCAGTGACAGTTCTGGTGGTTCATGGGGTGAGATGGCAGGCATTTATTTTCAGAAGTGCTGAGGGTGGTAATGTGGAAAAGGAACCAGATTATGTGGCAACAGAGACTACAGCAGTACAAACCTATGCAGCAGAGACAGAAAGTGGTTTTGTATCAGTAGATAATGCAGCAACTAAAACATATATAGCAGTGACAGCAGACAAAAAAAAGGGATAGCACCTAAAAACTGTAAGTAAAACTGCTTTTAAAAATAAGAGAAGGCCAACTGTGAGAATAAGAACAAGAACTGAGACTGTAAAAGACAATTTGGTAACTGCTCTGGGTTTTACATTTCAAGAAATTTGGTCTTTTATACATATTGGGACAGAGACTTTGGTAAATTAACATTTGAAAGTGAGGGACTGATGATGACATTTCTGGAACTGTGTAAAACAAATAATGGCATTTATCTGTAGAATAATTATTTGTGTTCTGGTAGTAACTTAAATGTTAAAAAAAAATTACTTTGCAGTTTATAGCTGATGGACTGGAATAAGTGAATGGGTGGTTGATAAATAAATTGAAGATACAGAGGAAAATACAAGGATGTGGTATAATATTGTTTCATCACATTATTATACCATGTTCTTCTTTCTCTATATGATCAGTTTTTATTTTCCATGTTAGTATTTTTTCTCTATAATTTTAATTTATTTATTTACATAATCTTTTTCCTCATTTTCCTGTTATCATCATCCAGATATGTTGCACATGGCTAAGTCAGTCACATTGTAAGTAATTCTGGGAAATGCATGTGTCCTGTTAAGGGTTTTGCTATGTCCACATGTCATTCCTCTGTCTCACAATTCAGGAGGGTGTCAGTCTATAGGGCAGCACTGCCTTGCAGGAACCTGTAACTCGGTTAATATGCTAAACATTCAGTTTGCACTGTAACGTCCAATGTGCGGAGGCTTTGCTTTTTGATACAATCAAATTATGTCCTCCTACTTCAAACAAATGTTCATATCCCTGAAACCATAGGGGTTACTAAAGAAGTGTAAATGGCAAACTCTTCAACACAAACTACTGTTATAGTGGCAGCATTCTTTAGGTTCTAGGTTTTAAAATGAATTTTATAAGTCAAATAAACACAGTACCTATTAAGTTTGGTAATATTTTGGAAACAACTCACAACATCTCTGCAACTGCTCCAGTTGCTTATATACTGTTAGTAGCATTTTGTTCATCCAGCTAAGAGCTTTCATATGAGACCAAAATGTTCTTTGTGTGCTACTTGATTGTCGAGATATTTAGAAAAGCATGACATTTATAACAATATAAATAAATATTAAATAAGCTGGATTCACTTCAGAAGCTCGAAATACTGAAATCTCAAATTTCAGTATCTCGAGCCCAAGAAGCCGAATCCACACAACAACGAAAACTAAAAACAGTGAAATTCAAAACCTCGAACACCAGAGGTTTTGAATTTCATGGTTTTACTACACACACACACACACACACACACACACACACACACACACACAGCATCCTCCACACAAACACGCACAATCTCTCTACTACATGAAAGAAGGGGGGAAGCCCCCCTGCACCCCCACATCCCCCTACTTAAATAGTCTCACTCCGAGGTCGCACTACATACAAACACACACAAAACACTACCACACAAGCTACATTCTCCTCACACACACACATCACAGCAACAAAACACACTGACACACACCACAACCCCTACCCAAACCCCTTAACACACACACACTTACCTGAATACATGACCACAGCAGAAGTTTAGAAGCATGAAATTCAAAACCTCCGGTATTTGAGGTTTTGAATTTTGCGCTTCTAAACTTTCGCTGTTCTGTGGATTCGGCTTCTTGGGCTCGAGATACTGAAATTCGAGATTTCAGTATTTCAAGCTTCTGAAGGGAACCCTATGAGCCATACCATTTAACTGTCCCTAATTTTCTGAAATGTACCTGATTTTGACTCAAATTTTAGCTTTGTCCCTCTTAATCCCTCCTAAAACTGGTAACTTTTGGAAAAAAAGTGGTGAATAATACATAATAAATAATGACAATAATTGCAGTTATAGACTTCATTTATTTAAGAAAATGTTTATTAATTCACATTTGGTTAATGTCCCAAGGTAATTGTTCTTCTTCTTTTGTTTTTTCCCAGTTAGGGGTCACCACAGTGGATCACCTGTCTGCTCATGATTGGCAGTGGTGTTTTATGGTGTTGAGTTGCCATCCCAGCACCCAACCTTCCACAGAAGGCACACACATGCACACACTCACACCTAGGACCAATTTAGAGTGTCCAATCCGCCTACAGCATGTCTTTGGGAGGAAGCTGGAGCACCCGGAGGAAACCCATGTGACCACAGGGAGGACATGCAGACTCTGCACAGAAGGCACCCCAGCTGAGGATTGAAGCAGAGAACCTCTTGCTGTGAGGCAGCAACACTAACCACTGCACCACTGCAGCCGCCTTTCCCAAGGTAGTTGTTCTAATATTTTAAAAGTCCCCTGATTGTTCCTATTATTTCTAGATTTGTCCCTGGTTCTGGTGAGAGTTACAGTATGTGCAACAATTAATATATCTTTACCCACTACTAGACAGAGGTCCATGGGCGGCTTGTGCTACTTGGCTGCTGGACTGCAGCCCCCCAGCTATAAACAAAGATGAAAAGAAGAAAATAAAAGAAAAAGAAAATACAAGAATAAAAATGCGAGTCTCAGAACATCGTGCATGCGCATTCATGACATTTCCAGACTGCTGGTGAACCAGTCTGGAGCATGCACACAGAATCCAGACTGTCTCACCAGCAGTCCGGATTAGAAAGAAAGCATGCAAAAGCACTATCCCACTGCATAGACTTGAAGAAGGATCAGACTGCAATGTCCACAGGCTGGGTAATACGCAGCTTGCTCCACTCACACGGGAAGTACTTGCTCTCGTCATTGCGGGCTAGATGGAAGGACATGCTTGGATGGATGTTACTGTGTGTGTGGCTAGATGGAAGTTACTGTGTGTGTGTGTGTGTGTGTGTGTGTGTGTGTGTGTGTGTGTGTGTGTGTGTGTGTGTGTGTGTGTGTGTGTGTGTGTGTGTGGCTAGATGGACGTTACTGTGTGTGTGGCTAGATGGAAGTTACTGTGTGTGTGTGTGTGTGTGTGTGTGTGTGTGTGTGTGTGTGTGTGTGTGTGTGTGTGTGTGTGTGTGTGTGTGTGTGTGTGTGTGTGTAAAATGCCCCCAGTGCTATATGCTGGTGGGTAGAGAACAGGCTTTAATCCCGTACCTTGGGCCCAGGTGGCAAAAGCCTGAATTCCCTACCCACCACCATTTGTAAAAAATTGCAGATTTTCCCTCATACCTGTTCTGTCCTGTTCCTCATAAAATCTGTGGTTTCTGTAGTTTTGTGTCCTTACAAAGTCAGTGGTAGCATTATTGCCTGACAGCTACAAGTTCTCTGGTTTGATTCTTGGTTGAGGTGCCTTCTGTGTGGAGTCTGCACATCCTCCCTGAGTTTGTGTGGGTTTCCTCTGGGTGCTCTGGTGTCCTCCCATCTTACAAAGACATATATCTGGAGGGTTTCTCCCTAGGCCTCTGCTGAAAATTGGCTTTTGTTCCAAGTCAAACTTTCCTGGTTAACAAATGTTAAATAAAATGACAAGCATTTGAATTTTAGACGTCATATTCTTCAGAAAGTACATGGTAACACAAAACCTTTTATTCTAGCAATTTTCTAAGTTTATAAGAAGGATATTTGAAATTTGTCCCTATTTTTGGGACTGTATTCCCCCATTATTGGCTTTGTCCAGGTTTTTTGTGCTAAGGTTGAGAGCTATGGTAAGAACTGAATTCACTGAATATGTTTGGGGGCTGTATTCCCTCATTACTGGCTTTGCCCAGGTGTTTTTTGCTAAGAGGGTGAGAGCTATGGTGAGAACTGAATTCATTGAATATGTTTGGGGGCTGTATTCCCCCATTACTGGTTTTGTTCAGGTGTTTTTTGCTAAGAAGTTGACAGCTATGGTGCAAACTGAATTCACTAAATGTTAGCCATTTAAGTTTCAGTCTTCCTCTTTTTTCACAAAACAGCTGAGTTGTCATAGTGGTATGTTGCTCTGACTGTTTTGCACGAGGCCAAATGTATGGTGGTAACACAGCATTTTATTCTAGCAACTTTCCAACATTATACAAGCAATGTTTAAAATGTGTCCCTGGTTTTTGGGCTTTTGCCCCCCTGCCAATAAATGTTGTCTTTTTCCAGATTTCTTGTGCTGCAAAGTTCAGAGATACAGCTGAGTGAGTAGATTTTACAAGGAGCTGAGAGCTGCAGAGGAGCAAAAGTTTAGTGCTGCTTATGTTGAATCCACTTGCATTGTTAATAGCACAACAGGTAGTGTACTTGCTTTTGATGCAGAAGGCTGTGGGTTCTACTTCCATTAGATAGATACATTGCTGATACTGTACTGTGTTGCAAAGGGGGTGGATGCTGCACTCCTTTTTGGTGAAGATACCTAGTAACTATGAACCTGTTATCAGTTTGCCATCCATTCCCTATTGCAATATTACTAGCTTATCATTTTTTAGTGTTTGTTTGTGTCTTTCGGCTTTTCCCAGTTAGGGGTCGCCACAGCGGAACTCCGGTCTGCTAATGATTGGCAGTTGATTTTTACATACCGGCTTGCCAGGCCTGACGCACAACCTTCAACGAAGGTACACCCATTCACGCATGTCTCCACACAGAAGACGCTCTAGCTGAGAATCGAACCAGACAGTGTCTTACTGTGAGGTGACAACACTACTGCAGCACCGCATAACATAGGCAATCTATTCCTCAAGGGCAACAGGCACTTTATTTGTAGATGAAACAATGAAATATAAAGTTGTTTGTTAGCAGCAACCTCTTCATTAGTTAAAGATCTATTTAATGTGGAATTATTTAGATGACTTTTACTTTTTCAGAGATTGTGCGTATTTACTGATACTGGTGGACTGTAGAAGCTTGAGTATACTTTTATGATGGAAATGTTATGAGTTGGGCAGTTTTGTCATTATTGGTGCATGCATTTTGTTTCATTGTTTACTGGAAAAATGTTCAAAACAATAAATTTAAAATGCCTCTAAAACTGTACTGTATTGTAGAAGGAATATAATTTAATACAATCAGGAAGGTGTATGAAAGAGCATGTGTATGTTTCGTGTGCAAGGGGCCTGTGATTTGAAAACAGCCCAAACCCAAAGTTAATCTTTATCTGCCACTGGCAAAATGTATTTTCTTTGAATGTGAGTTTCAATGATGTTTCAATGAATGTGAGTTTCAAGGGCAGAGAAGTTTTAATGTTAAGTCTGTTTTCATTGTGAGACTGCATTGCTTTGTTTAGCAGATATCTATTAGTGTTTGCATTGTAAAATGCAAAATAAAACTTTCAAATGAAGTCCAAATCATTGCAGAAGTAAAGCAGTATGCACATTAGTGTTTATGGTAAATGGGGTGAAATAGCCAAGTAATGGTTCATTGGAATGGCTGCAGGGTGGAGGCTCCATTTGATCATTTTTTGTGAGGGGGGCGGCAAACTCAAAGGCAGCCCCGGCTGAACTATACCTCTCAACTGTCCAGATTTTTACAGAATGAATAGATTTTTGCTTCTTATTTTTGCTTTGTTCCTCATAAAATTTGTGGTTTTCTGGCAAATCATTTAGGAATTATGTCACTAAATAATGACAGACACTGTGTTTCAGTCTTCATAACCTTCAGGAAAAATGCATGCTAAAGCAAGACATGTTATTCTATCAACTGTCTCAATTTATACAAGAGCAATTGTTAATACTGTTTATATGTTCCCCCAATATATTTGGCCTTGTCCAGATTTCCTGCATTAACAGGTTGAGAGGTACATGCAAATAAATTGCTTTATAGAATTAGGCATATCCAAACCTCTCAACTGCCCCTGATTTTGGCTCAAAATGTTGCTCTTCCCCTAATAATCCCTCCGCAAAATGGCAATTTTGGAAGAAAACGTGGAGGGTTTACAATTAATAAATAACTGTAATAATCAGTTACAGAATACTTTTATTTCAGAAATGCATGTAGATTATTTTATTTTGTCAGCTGCTCATGTTAGCAGTACTAATATTAAAAAAGTGTCCCTTCTTTGACAGGTTCCCAGCTGTATTGTATGGCTATTTATATTTTTGCATCACATATTTGGTCCGTTTTTCATAAAATTGTACTTTTTTGGCAAATTAGTGGCAAATCATTAAAGACTGAAGTTAAAAAATAATGACAGACATTTCATTTTCAGATTTCATACCCTTCAGAAAATTCATACTAATCCAAGACCTACTATTCTATTATCTTTCTAAGTTTATAAGAACAATATTTAAAAATTGTCCTTATTTTTGGGCCTTTGTCCCACTTCTATGTATGGCTTTGTCCAGATTTCTTGCTCTGAGGTTGAGAGATATGACAAATGTGTCAAGGCAATCACAGTCAGCCAAAGACATTTAAAATTGTGACATACTTGCTGCACCCCACTCCCCTATGTAGTGACTCTGGATGTGTCCAAGCAAGGCAAGAAGCAGTTATGCAGTGTAAATGTGGAGAGTATCCCCCAATCCAAGGTAAACACAAGTACTACAGTGGCTTTTCATCTGTCCTTGATTTGGCAGTATGTTCTGGTTTCTGTCATATTTTTATACTGTTGATTTATGCTTATAATTCAGAAAGTGCCTGTTGCTCTGTGTTTAAGTAGCAATGCTTTAATGACCATCAGGTAAGTTTGTCTGAGATTGTAAGATGCAAGTAAGCTTTAATAAGCATACTGTTAAAGAATTGCCAACATTGAAAGCATTTCTGTGTTGCCATGCAGAGAATACTTACATAACTAGATAACATATAAGCCTTTGGGTATTGAAATGCATATGACAGTATTTGTAATAAAGGATGGGATTACATTATTTTAAGAAGTTCATTACATTTGTTGGAGACTTGCAGTCATATTTGCAGGCTTTACCTGCAAACTAAACAGAATGCCAATCTATCTTGTGCGGTCCATAACCGTTGCAGTAATCCTTTAAGCAATATATGTTGAGCTTGTTTCTTGTTTGCTTTTCATTTTTTACTTTGATCATGTTTTCCCCATGAAACAAGTAGATAGTTGTTGTCAGGCAACAGGTTTTTTTTGGATAAGAAACATTTTTACAAGTGGGAGTATCACAGAGATTGCTACTTTCAGCATGTTACTTGGTACTTTATTTTTTATGCCTCACAACCTTTTTGTTTCCATCTAGATATTAAGTAAGCTGTCATGCAGCCAATGCATTGAAATATTTTTTTCTTCTACACTTCATTTTGTCTTAATTGGAATCACATAACGATGGTTTGGCACCCAGGGCAATTTTTTAATTATTTTTTTTAATTAAAGTTACAGTTTTTATGGTTTTGAGCATAGCTCCTCCCCCTTCTAGTTGGCCACACCCATTCCCATTGATCCCACCCATTCAGCTGTCTCCTGCAGCCCCCCTTTAATTTGAAGTCACCAGCCACCACTGCAGAGGTCAAATATCAACATAGTTGTATTTGCCATTGTGTAAGCTTTAAAACTCTTATCATAATTTCAAGATTATTAGTGCAACTATGAACAAGCAATATTTGATGCCTAGATGTTTCAGTAAGATGTAACTGCACAAACACCTACGATCATCACCTGGCTGTAATGAATGGCATTAATGAACGATAGCACCTAAGTAGCACAACTTAAAGTGTTATTTTTTATTTTAAAGTGTTATTTTTTTGTAATGGCTCACTCACTATAGTAATTTAAAATGCACATAGTGTGATGAGGTCAGGAGAAGCTTTTTGTCAACATAGGTAAGTCCAGCAGTGTGGGAAAAAATAAACCCTATGGCTTTTTTAATTATTATTTTTTTTTAATAAAATTGAGCTATCAAGCCCAGAAGACAGGCCCAGACTACACCGTACCTGAAAAGTTAAACAAATATTGAAGATTAATCTTTAGAAATTAATTATTTTCAATTTAATTACAGTTCTGTTTGATAGGGGCACTAATACATGTAATTGATCCCCCCATAAAACTTTAGCCTTATCCTATGGTAATGTGATCTCATTTTGAGAACATCTCATCCAAGGAGTAGCAACTTCCATTTTCCATTATTCACTGTTCCTCCCAGCCCCTGTATAACGTGTAGCAGTGAGAAACTATCTAGTTCTTCATTGTTGTGCACTTGGAATAGCACTTGATCTCTACCACTAGCATTTACCTTTTTAATGGTTTGTTTTCTAGTTGTTTTCAGATCAGAAAGCATGATAACAAATGAACAGGCTTTGGGTTTATTTTGCCTGGCCCAGATCATAACATTTTGTCCTGCTTCATTTGTCACATCTTTAACTACATGCCCAAATGTCACCAATGTAAGATTGTCTAAGTGTTTTTTTTTCTGAGAATAAATACAAGTTCTACAAACTAAGAGAAAGGGACACATGAAAGAGCAAAGAGAGAACTGAAACAAGAAACCTACGCCCAAGGTTCCCAACACTCATAGTTCCAGGAGGTCTTCTCCAGCACTGACACCCTGCATTATGAACTGTCCTGAGGCTTTTGGTGCTTCACTGGACATTAAAATTAATTTTAAGCTACTCACCACCACAGTTAACTTGGGTCTATGTCAGATGATCAAGTTTTCAGAAACTTAAAATTCACAGACAACCATATGATTGGGTTTCCGAAAACGTGAACATCAAAAAACACCCCACAAAAATATTATATATATATATATATATATATATATATATATATATATATATATATATATATATATATATATATACCAACTCCAAGATTGCACTACAGTGAGAAAAAGTGTAAATTTCCTGATCCATACTGTGCCACGATCTTCATTCAAAAGCTTTGGGTTTTCAAATACTCGATCATATGGTCTCAACCATTTGAATTTCGAGTTTCTGAAAACTCGATTAACTGACGGGGACTCATTAACTTAACAACTTTTACCTTTTCTTAAGCTTCTGTGATTCACATAGCCCATCAAATGTTTGTAAAGGTGATGGCTTCCCTGGCACAGCTCAGGTGTTCACTTGTACATTGTGCTTCATCTATCCTCCACCCATTTGTAAATCCCAGTGCCAACTCCAGTTCAAATATGCTATGAATACTTAGCTGCTGCTATAATGAAAACGATCTACACCAGTGAACTCTGTCTTCTGCTCTTCATCTCAGTAGGAAGTGTTTTTTTAAACTTCAATACTGGACCAGGTGTTGGCCCATCCAGTACAGTCTCTTCTCCTGCCATCACAGATATAGAGCCTTCTGGCAAGTAGAACCATAGCTCAGTTATCTGGCACCCTTTTGCAGTTCCCATACTGAAGCTCATCTCCACTTAGATTTGAGGTGTAGCAAAAAAAGTCCTGAAGACTACAAAAAAAAAAAAAAAAAAAAGAAAAGAAAAAAACTCTTTTGCTCCGAAACTGTATAAAACTGCTTGTTACATTGCTACTGTTAAACTACCACACACAAAAGTTCTGCTATGCTTCACCCATGATCACAACTGCAGTATCAGCATTCAGTTATGAAGCCGCAATATCCTCTTGCCTTCATAAAGTAATGCCGGCATTGCACTCCCACACCATCAGCACCTCAGGCAGCCATCTCCTTTGCCCCATCATACTTATGGCTCCGTTTCTGGCATTACCCACCCATCATCAGCTTAGCTTCTGATACTGGGCCAGCCAATGCAGTCCTAAAAGGTTCTAGCATCCCAGCATCAGTGTTGCAAATGATGGCCCATCACCTGATGCTGAGTCTGAACTGACCCTCAACATCAGTTATCAGGCACTGTCCTCCACAATAGCAGCTATGCAGACATCAGGATCACTCTGTGCTCATCTTGCCAGTTTAGGAGCCAATTCAAGTGCCAGACTCTCAGTATATGTTGTATGCAGGCAGAGATAAGACCCAGCCAGGACTTCCAGCCTGTCACACAAACAGCTGCTTTTCTGGAAGTGTAGGTGTAACTCCTGCCAGCAATGAGAGATATTGCAGGCAATTTACTTCCCTTTTGGACTGCCTTATTCTAGACAAGGCAAGCTGTAGTGCCATAGTTCCACTTGCAAATTCTGCAGATAATAGCCCAAACTGCTGTCCTTTCTGCACTGTGAATGAGGAAGCATAATCCCCTTCCTAATCCCCTGAGAACTCCCAATTTAGTAAAAGTATTTCAGCTGAGAATGGAAAGGAAGAATGGACCCCAAGAGGACATTCTCACCACCAATGGCACCTTCACCAGGCAGGCACAGATCCAACCCCCCCCCCCCCCCATTGGCAGTCCCTCTAACAGTTCATAATTTTCAGAACCTTGTGATCTACAATAGAGTCACCAAGATACAAAAACTCCTGTTCCTTACAACAAAGCAGACAGAATTTTCACTGCCACGAAAGACAACACCGTTTGGGCAGAAAACCTTTGCTCAAACCAGATTGTTTCTGCAGCTGTGTCATGATGTTAACCCCTATACCTTTGGTCCAAGCAGTCCACCCCCACAGATAGTCCAGTGTACTGGACCATTTGTAGAAATAGAGGTTTATATCCCCCACATTATGCAGGAAGGAAAGAAAATACAGTAGCTATATGTTACGTCTTAAGCATGAGCTTTTTGATAAGGCTACACAGAGCATACCAGCTTTATCATACACCAACAATAAACAGCATCTCATTATCTCAAAGGTCACGTGACCACTGCTCCATGTTGTAAACAACATATAATACTACTGACAGAGTGAGTAGAATAGCAGCAGTGATCCTGTTATGTACTACCACTCATAGCTAAGTATGATTCTTTTACTGAGGATGCTAAGGTCGCCATTAAGAATACACCTTTGTGGGTTTCTGTTGGTTTTGCCTAAAATCTAGAATCACTTTAAGACCATGTAGAACAGGGGGAATTCACTGTCTCACGTGGAGGTTTCTACCTACCCCAACTGAAGAATTCAAACTGTCAGCAGAGATAGAAAAAATTTGGTCCCACAGTAAGCCAGAGGACATGGTCTAGCAATAGCAGCCCAAGGGTCATTATACCTTTGTCACCCAAGACTCTACTCAAAGGAACTGCTTCTGAGGTACTTCTTAACAAACCTCAGTCAGAACAATTCCTTTTCAATGGTCCTTTGAGCAGTTCTAACTCTTGTTAACAACTCCACCATAAGGGTGACAATTCAAGGTAAACTGTCCCTCGATCTCTTGAAGTAGAAATCCATTATATTTGACAGCTGGGTAAGGATGATAGCAGATCAATGCTGCTCCCTCAATGGGGCCACAAAGCCTGGCTTTTTGCCATAATATTATGGTATTCAGCCTGTTCCTTGTGTTGTATTTCACTGTACACAGTTTTGTACTATATACACAAATCCATGTAAGAAACTTAAAATGATTTACATTGTCCAGTACAGTAACACCAATCCTTCCATAACTCAAAAGAATATTTAGGACATTATTGCATGAAATTATGACACACTTCCCTGCATTCCACTTTAGTTTCATCCATTAGCACACCGCAATGACAATTTCTCATACTACGTTCTTTGTTTAACTTTTCATTCTAATATTTAGCTTATTTCTTAACATTTTGTGTTTCTTCTCCATATTTTCATTTCTGAAAACACAGATTTGGTCATGTAGATTGCCTACATATTTCAGTATATCCCTACTTAAAAATATTGTTTCTTCTTTATGCATTCCTTTATGCACTTTGCACAAAAAACTTATGCTGCACTGTGTTCCATTAAACTGTGCCTTAGTATGTAGTTAACCATGTACACAGCATGACAGCTTATGTAATGGAAATAATTATACCCTGTCTCTGCCTTATGTTACAGTTATTTTTGAGCTTGTTTCACTGTTTTTTCTTACCAACAAATCAAGAAAATGAGTCTGTACTGCATATTGTTGTCATGTGTATTTATGAGACAACAAAAGTCCTAACTCAATATTTCAAGGTTTATAGAGAGTCAGTGTCAAAGACACAGAAAAAATTGTTTTATTCTACATCATGTTGGTAAGATGAGTTACAGACTCGTGGCAAAAGTTTTCAAAGAAAAGCTCCCATCTGATAAACAGACAGGTAGTTAAAATAAGTCAACATGATATTTTTGATGCATACATTTTGATAGGGATGGTGTATTGTAATTTTATACATCAATTCCAGAAAGTAATAGTGGAATGTTAATATAAAGATATTAAATTACTTAGCAAAAAAGAACTGCACCCCAATATAATGGGGGGATTCAGAATGAAGCATAATGCCACCATACAGCGATAAATATGCGTTTATATCACATTATCGAAAGATGAAAATAGCAAACGCTATTTCATCGGCCCCCAAAACATCTAAACATGAAAATATTGAACATTCAGAACAGCAAATTATTTCCCATGGAAAAAATTTGCTGCTCCGAAACACAAGCACATCAAACAAACAGCAACCACACACATACACTTAAATTCCTACATCTAACGCTACACTAAACTAAACATACACTACTATCTACCAACTTACCTTAACCCAAACCCTAACCCTAAGGTCCGTCACTATCGCACACTCACCTAACTCGCGCCCAAACCCTAACTCACTTAAACTGCCCCTAACCCTAAAGTCTGTCACTATCGCACACACGCCTAACCCTCACCCTAACCCTAACTCACTTAACCCGCCCCTAACCCTAACGTACAAACAATCGCACACTTACCTGAACCCCAACCTGTAACTTTCCACCACAGTGCTAAGAATAGCGAAGCCACAGAAACGGCCAACCGAATTCTTTCCTGAGGAAAGAATTTGCTGTTCTGCAGCTTTGCTATTCTTAGCATTCACTGAATAGTGTTCGATATCAGAACATCCAAAGTTTTAATACTTCAATGTTCTGATATAGACCCATAAATATTGTGGTAAATGTAGCATGAGGCGGATTGAAGCATATTAGGCATGCATGACTGCCGGTGTTGTGCCATCATGATGGAGACACAGCTACATAATGAAACTTTGCAGTCACAATAGCAATATTAACCATGCTGCTAAAACAACTAATCTAAGTCCAGCCATGTGACTCAAGAACAATGTCAATCAGGTGGTGTTCCTGATACCATGTGCATTCACATACATATCAAAATAATGCATAGCTGCTTCAAAGGACTGTGGGCAACCCATACAAGGATGCCATCACAAAGTGACAAGTTACTTCATCATACAAATGTAGTGGATAGGGGGAGATAGTACAGACAGGAATGGGGATGAACAAGTATAGAACTGAACAGAAGGACAACAGGAAAGGAAGATATGTAGGGTATGCAGGGGAAGACGACTATATTTATTTTGTGGATCCAGGTGCTCTTTTTGTTAAGAAGAAGAGTAGAGAGGGAAGGTAACTAGGGTGAAAGTGTGGGTAGGATGGTGGATATAGTGAAAGAAACTTGGGCAGACAAATAAATATAGACTAACAGGGGAGGTAGTGACACATAAATAAGAGCAACACTGAATAGACTTAAGAAGGGCAACTAATGATGGGCAGGACCAAACTGCAATCAGGGGGGTGAAGAGTGATGCTTAAGAGTCGAAAACACAACAAAGGAAAATAGAGAAAACTGAGGGCAGACTGCCCAACTGGCCCAGAGGGGAACCCAACCAGATGTCACTCACCTCTGCAGTTGGCATCACAGCAGGTGCAGCTGTTAATGGCCCAATCATTGAGACCAGCTGGCCATGACTCTTATAAGCCACACAAGTAGACAGTCTATGGTGGCATTGCAGGCATCTAGCCACTAGCTCAAATCAGTCTTCAGCTGCTACTGTACTTTCTGCCAGGTGACCCAGTAGGGACCCCCTTCCCTGCTCTCAGATGAGAAACCTTTACTCCCCCTATCCTAAGAGGTGGCTACAGACACAATCAGTTGGCTCTCAAGAATAGCTTCCATAGGGTGACTTGCAAACAGGTAAGGCTGACGACTACTGGGAATGAAGCAGTAGACATGGTGCCCAGTGTAGAGCATGGTGACCACTGCCTTACCACTACCTGCACTATGGCTGATCCTGTAAAACAGAGAATAAATGGAGCACAATAAAACAACAAACTGAAAGAAAAATGACAAAAGAGGCAAAAAAGAGAAGGAAATAGCAAAGCAAAAAAAGAAAGAAACAGAACAGATTAGTTAAGTGTGTTACACATTGTTCAAATAGTACAGTACTGGCAGTACTACACTGCACTTACCCACATCACCTACACAGCTTGTCTTGCCTCCTTAGACAGGTCATCCTGCTGTTTTCATGTATCTCCTGGGCCACTGGAAATAATAAAGCAAACAAAAAGTTATTTATTTATTTATTATTTATTTTACATTTGTTGACTGGGCTAGTCTAGCTGGATACATGTCCATTTTCAGTAGAGGCCCAGGGAATTAAGCTCCAAACATAGTAAACATTCCAAAATACAATGTTTAAAACATGACTAAGTTCACAGGGAGATAGGCTCCAACATAGCAAAATTACAAGATACAACACTTAAAATGAACTAAGTTCAACTGCATAAAAGAAATAATATTGTTTGTAATACAAAATAAAAATTGTATCTAAGAAGAAGAATGGTAGTATAGAGTATTTGCATAGGTTTGAGTTACAATGTAACAGGTACTCTTAAAGTTCTAATGATGTCATTTGTAAGTCAAAGAAGGAAAAAAGTGAAAAAGGTAGTAAAAGAAATACACAAGGGCTAGAAAAAAGATAGGTTCTATAGATTAAAAAATAAGGGGAAAAGTATGGTTCAGTCAAGTTTAGAACAGGGACAAAGTCAATGAGTTTTTAGATGTTCTTTGAGGTGTTTCTTGAAGAGAGAAGTAGATGAGAGAGATGTGAGTGTCCTAGGAAGCTTGTTCCAGATTTTGCCTACAACGTTAGTAAAAAGTGAGTCCCCAGCTTTGTTATTAGATTTGATATTGGAAATTAGTAACTTATTTGCTGAACGAAGTCTTGCAAGATTTTTATATGGGGAGATCAGGCTGGAGAGGATTGAGGTATGATTTGGGTGATAAAGAATTTTTTGTATGATCACCAGTTGATTATACAGCAGATGGTTATGTAGTTCTGACCATCCGAGTTGTTTAAGGTTGTGACAGTGGTGGGTTCTAAAAGGGGTACCAGTGGCAAATCTTGCTATATTGTTGTAACTAGTTTCAAGCTTGCTTAGATTGTGTTTAGATAGATTGGTGTATATAGCAGAAGCATAGAATAGGGTAGAAGTGAGGTGAGTCTAGGCCATGGTGGTTCTGGCTAGAGGTGTGAGGTAGGGTTTGATTCTATACAGGGAGCCTAGTTTTTTATTGACAGTTTGTATAGTATTGTTGATATGATCATCATAGATGAGGTTATTATCTATAGTAATGCCCAGGAGACGTGTGGTAGTATCAGGGGAAATAGTAGTTCCATTGTTAGAGGTAATTGTGAAGTGGATCACTTGAGACTTTTGGGTGGGAGCAAAAAGCAACAATTTTGTTTTTTTGGGGTTTAGGAGGAGGCAATGGGTGGTAAACCAGTTTTCAACAGTGTTAAATACTGTCTGAGTAAGATTTACCTCCCTATTTGCAGATCATATCCTTGACAACAAAAGGCAATTACAACTGCAGGTGCTAGACCTAATTTAAAGCACCAAAGTTCAATAATCAGACAGCTCATTCTTTCTAACCTCTTTGCCCCACTGGCAGACAAGGTTTGGGTGGTGACTCTCAGGTAACTGTACTTGTGCCTGCACTGCTCACCAGAGTGGGTGATGACAGTGGCATCTCTCACTGACTGACAAGCTGGAGTCAGGCATTTGTAAACAAGGCTCTCATACTCCCCAGCAGGGGCTCCCTATGGTTTATAGGTTGGTACTAAGCTATTGGCCCTAGGGCCTATACAAGCCTAGCCATAACAATTCCCTGACTATTTCTTCCCACAGTATTTACTTCCCTGGACCCCTGGTAGCAAGAGAAGGGAGCTCTTACATTCCCTGCTGCACTATGTAGGATCCTACTGAGCTTTGTCTGAAGAGGCCATTTAGACCCTGCAGGTCTAAATCAGGACAAAAATGGTAGTCTGGAGCACATGGCTGTATGTACGGGACACCACACAATGTGCTTCAATGGACAGCATGGTTGTATGTTGCAATCTAACAGTCACCCAGTGCAACTTAGCAGTTGTGTGGCTAGCTTTCACAATAGCTGTGCATGCTTGCACACTATACACTACCGCCCTAACTGGGAATGGATAGAGATGAGCATCACATCACTGTATGTGGCTGATAAAACATTACATTATAGCCAAAACTCAGAAACAACCATGTAAAATTACATAATTAGTGTAATTAGTACACAACAATACCTGTTTAGCATGATAAAACCCACAGTCACTATATTTTGGTAGACTGCATTATGGCAAACAACTTACAGAATTACAATATATATTGGATATCACAGCATACTATTATATAAGCAAACTGTCAGCAGACAAGATTATTGGTAATGGGCCTCAGGACTACAGTGAGCACATAGGTGTACATGGAAGCAACAGGGACAGTAACTGAGCAGATTAATGCATAGAGTAATACTGCACAGTACATGACAGGTACTCACATGCTGGATGGAGCAACTTGACAGGGCACAGGAGACAAAGGCTTACTGAAGGAAATCAGCTTGATAAAGCACAGGAGATAGGACAGGAGGACAGGTCAGGTTGCACACCTACTAGGGGGTCAACCTGACAAGACACAGGGGACATGGTCAGGCCAGGCCACTGTCCTGCTAATTAGGTTCCATGACAGCATACCATATGCATATGGACTGCAGGACATGCCACAGGAGATGTGAAGCCTACAGTACACCAGGCACTGACTGTGCTATTAGCACAGCTCCTACAGACAGCAACAATGGATAACATGGCCACTTTACCCACACCTTCTTGCAGTGTTAGAATGGTTACACTAAAGTAGCACACAAGACTGTGCCCACTGAGAGTCAGCTCAGGCAGTGCTGAGTCAGTTTTCTTCTGGCATGAACAGTCATACAAACACAGACTGATCCACATGTGTAACCCATGACTAGACATATCTTCGTATGGGACTGAAGGAATGCCAATGGCTAGAAAACTTCAGCAGTCAGAAGATAGAGGTGCTGACACAGGTCATATGCTCACATGGCATATATATCCATGAGAATGGGTAAAGCAGACAAGGCTTTCTGGGACCAGGTGTGGAAGAGACTGGTGCAGGACATAAATGCAGTGAGTGGCTATAGTAAGACCACAGTACTGTTCTAGTGCATTGTAGGATCAATCATGTGCAACTGCATCCCAAGGCCAATACATAGCAAATAGCCAGAGACAGGTTGACCACTGGATGTCCACCACCAATATACAGGCATCTTACAAATGAGAAGGAATTCCTGGTATCCCTCAGAAGAAAAATTGAGAGAGCAGTTATACCTGACAGAGGCTTAGATGTGGGACCTGGATGCAAATGACTGTCACTACAGGAGATACACCAGGTTAGTAGAACCATTTGCTATTACTGTAGGAAAGTGAATTGCAACTGTGAATTTGTCAGCCAGGGACATTGGATTGCAACAGTGATAGCCTGCACCATAAAATACATATATGCCCATAGATGATGTATATGACTGGTATGCATATATCTGTGTGCCACATGGTAGTGGCAGTCTCACATATGATCATGAATTGCTACATGTATGTTAATTATATTCATTCCCAGGTTCCACTGGTAGAGGCTCCAGTACAATAGGTAGGAACTTGCCTACAGGGGTTGGCATAATGGTTAAGGTCTTTACCTCACAGGCACAAGGGTATACTGTTTGATTCTCACCCTTGGTCATTGTCTGGATATTGGCTAGGAGTGCAATAGTCTGAAGACTTTTAAGGGGGTGAATTTGTCATAATAGGTAATGTCTTCATCTCATAGACACAAAGGTACAGAGTTTGATTCTGACCTCCAGTAAAAATAAAACCTGGACCCCAGCTAACCCTGTAATATTCAGGAACTACTCTAAGGCTAACTTCCTGCTATTAAGTGATAACCTGGCAAAATGCCAAGGCCCCATAATCCCTGAGAACACTGCTGCCTCTGCAGAACTGTTCAAAGAACCCCTATACAGGCATGTTAATAGCTGCACAGAGGCAGCTGTACTCACCCGGAAGAAGTACAAAACTAACTCAAAAAACAAGCCACTCTGATGGAATCACAAAATCAACAGGTTGTATAACAGAAGGAAGAAAATCATGACAAAAATTAGGAGGTGCAGCACCCAGCAGGATAAAAGCACTTTCATCAAACTAAACAAACAACTGAGAGGACAAATAAAGTCTACCAAAGCCAAGTTTGAGGTAAATTTGGCCTCTCATGCCAAGGACAACCACAAGGCATGCTTTAGCTATGTCTGAAACCCCAAATTCAATATACAATTGTGTGCAGAGCTCATTGTAAATGGAGCCACCTATACTGAGCTAGAACATATAGCAAACCTACTGGCTGACAAACTCATCTCCAACTTTACACCTCTCTCCCCCCTCAATTTTCCCTCAGGAATTACCATCAAATATAACTCCCCCTGCTATTACTAGGAAACAGGTCCTTAATGCTCTCTCTAAGGCCAGTAACATTATTTCAGTGGCCCCAGACAATATCCCAGGATGCCTTTTTAAATAGCATGAAACATGACCTTTCAGGCTGTCTGGAATTGCTATTTAACTGTAGTTTCCAAAAAGGCTTTATGCCTCATGAATGGAAAACAGCAACAGTCATCCCTCTGCACAGAGGTGGGCCGTCTACAGACCCTCTCACTAGTCTTATATGTAAAGCCATGGAAAGAATTATCATGGAAATAATCAGTAATGATATAGTAAACCTCAACACACTGGACCCAATCCAGTTTAGTTTCATCAAGGGCAGGTCATGCCTACTCAACCTGGTGGACTTCTTTAAGCAGGTCACCAAAGCCGTGAATGAGGGCAAAATTGTTCACACTGCCTACCTTGACCTGGCCAAGGCATATGACACAATACCCCACCCGGGCATTGTTTACAAATGCAAGAGGTTAGGTGCAAACCTGTATATCAACTGGCTCACAGATAGGACCCAGGAAGTTGAAATTGGGGAGTCCACCTCTACAAAGAGGCCAGTCATAAGTGGAGTCCCTCATGGATCAGTCCCTGGACCTCTCCTTTTTGGCATTTACATCTCTGAAGTCAAGGCCAATGTCAATGGGCTCTGGCTAACTAAATTTGCAGATGATTACAAATTAGGAGCTGTCATTGAATCCCACACTGACAAAAATGTTCTCCAGGAAGGCCTGTTACAGACAGACAACTGGTGTCAAAGCGATGGACTAAAACTAAATGCCAATAAATGCATAATATTATCTTTCAGGAAGTCATCTACCCCTAGTAACTACCATATTGACAACACAACCCTGAGAGTTGACCCATTAGTGAGGGACTTAGGGATACACATAGACAATAATCTAGCCTTTGACCATCACATGTCTACAGTAGTGAGAAAATCATTCTATGTTGTGCAAGTTATAAACAAAGGTATGGCATCTAGGTCCAAGGAAGTCATTGTTCCTCTGGACTCAGCATTCATCAGACCTATCATTGACTGCAATTCTCCCTTTGGTATGTACCTAACCAGACATACCCAACAAATAGAATGTCCACAGAAGGTTCCTCAATAAAAGAATACAGGGAGTAAGTAAAATGTCCTATGCAGACTGCCTCAAGGCCCTATCCCTGTATTCTGTCTCTTTCAGGCTGTTTAGGGGAGATCTATGCCTGGCATACAGGGCATTGTCAGACCCTACTCTGATGGACCGTCTACATATCAGCAAAACAAACAGCACAATAATTACCTTGTTCAAAAGACTTAAACCTTGCCTGCGATATAAATAGGACCTGCTGGAGAAACATGTATGTATCCCAGACACTACCCCTTCTCTGAAACAGGCTCCCCATTCATGTGAAGCAGAGTTCCTCACTAACCCAATTCAAGTGTAACTTGGACAATTGGATGGGAATCAAAAAATTCATCCCTGGCTGGACACCTATTTCTCTAATGGACACAGACAACCTGTAAATGTTTCATCTCCCAAGGTCCTGCTTAAACTTACCAAGGGTACCAGAACTTGTCTGAGATTTGGGATGCATTGCAATGCTTAAAAAGGCCCTTGTGGTCATCAACCTGGTAAAGACCTATGAATCTAAGTAATTGGCTAGGCTTAAAATAGCATTTCAGGGCAGCAAGCTTAGTATTCACCTATGAACCTACAATGTCAGAGGATTACCAGTAGCTGACAAGGGTGTCACCGTGTGAATGGTACAATCTAATGACATAGTGACACTATTAGCAGTGCTCAATGGTAAGCAGAATCAAATCAGCAATAGCTGAGATGATGGTGGAGGGGTGAGAGGAGCCCCTAGTATACCCTGTCTTTAGAGCTGGATGCCCAATATGACATCCTCACTCAAGCTACACAGATGTCACGAACACAGATAGTATCAGTGGACCACACTGCTTCCAAGGTATGTGAACTCAGCATGGGGAGAGGACAGAAGGTGGTCACTGCTGATGACTTCAGGACAATTGCAGACCTGAGCATCACCCTTGGAATCAATCAGTGATATGTAGATCAGTGATCTAGGTGTAGACGGACACTGTTCACACCACATCAGATATGCTGAGTGTGCAATCCCTTCAGAGACTGTACAACATCCTGCAATGCATGCAGACTGAATGCATAATAAAGACCTGTGGTAGTCATGCCTACTGAAGGCAATAATGTGGTGACAGCCATTTATGTAAATATGAATAACTGGGTGCCATTATCATGCTAAAGGATACATGTGTGTTGCATGATCACATGACAGGTTTATGCAGGTGACACTTAACATTCATGAAATAGCTTCACTGTCCATGGTACAGAACTGCTTCCGCTTCTCTATGTGGACACTCCCAATGTTATGGCGAATGCTCTTCTATCTCCACTCTGGCCATACCCCACAAGGAAAGCGAATTTGTGTCCTGGCATTCAAAGTTGTCACTCTCTTGTAGCCCGACTATGAGCAACACTTAACTTGTGCCTGTTCCTAAAGGACATGGGCACCAACATCCAATTTGAATTACACATATCAGGCCACATAAGGATTTCTTTACATGCTCATGATGTGATACACCATTCATTAAACAGAATGCCTTCAGTCCCAATGCTGTGTGACCACATGGTACACTTAGCCAATGTTTCACCCATGCAAACTTTACCCTCATTGCTGAAGCATGTAATCTCTGACTTCACCAACCTCTACCATCCACAATCCATGACTGTTCACCTATGTTAACATTGCTTTCCCTTGTCACTTGTGTTATGCCCCATCTGTGAAAATAATGATGAGTGTGCCTTGCTAACCTCTGGCCAGTGTGAGTATGGTAATGTGTAATGCACAGAATGGCCAGTCATTGTATTGTAATCCGTAAGCCTGGATGTGTTACTGCATGCATCAGTTCCATTCACTGTTTTTGTTACAGTCCATAAATGTGGACCAGACACCACCACTTGCCAGTGCCACAACATATTGCATCACATCTGCCTCACATAGCATACTACTGCAATGGGCTTCTCCAATGACTCCTCATCCAGTTCTTCCTCTGCTGCTACCACATATATTCTAGCAGCACTACAGTGTCCCCATGCTGTAACTGCTTTTATAGCACCACTTTATGTAGCATGGTGTAGATCACAAATATCTTGCTGCAGATCTCCATGGAATATGCAGTGTGCCACCAGATGTATCCAAGCAGTATAAGTTGGCCTCAGAACTTTGAACACATGCTCAATGATGTTATGTGTCTGTTAATCTGAGGTGTTATACACCATGTCTGCTATGGTCTGGGTCTGTGGATGGGGGGTATAGCCTCCATTCCAGGGCATATCCAGCATTACCTGCAACACACAACAGTGGTCACCATTGTACATAGTCTGTACCTACATTTATGGCACCAGAATATCCAGGAATTGATGGGTATCTGTATCTGCACCTGTTAGATGACAATGTGGAAAATCACCCCACATTAAATGCTGGTATAGATCACACATGAGTCAGATGTGAGAACTGTGGCAACTGCTTGGATGGGACATAGACACACTGTACATAATACCCAATGCACTGCACACCACCTAGCAGGTAATGGAGGAGATGCCCTTCTGGTTGATATACTGAACACTACATGGAGCAGATGAAGCTTTCATATCAATGTGGCTGCAGTAAACACTCTCCCAGGGAATCTGGCTTTGATGCATAATCCCTGCATAGTGGTGATTCTCTCCTTTTTTGTCAGGAAAAAAACAATATGTTCTTCAACATGCTGAAATCATCATGTCATGGAACCTGTGTAAGATTCATGTGACTGATGTTCATGAAATTCCTAACATGTTCCCTGTCAGTTACTGAAAATTCCCCATGACAAATATGGGTAAAGTTATACAGACTTTTATGTCCACTGGGATAGGCATTCAATCCATCCCCATTGAGTCAATGTGGGGGCAGCATGTCCACTATCTCCTGTATATTGTTTCTGTCCACACAGTGCCAGTCAACAATGTCACAATCAGACAGGCTCAGCCACTGGTAGACCATTCTGCAACACGGAGAGCAATGATGCACAGCACTGCAGACTCTGTCTGTAAAGCTGACCATTGACATGTGCTGTCCAGTTACTGCTGATGATCCTCCTAGCATCATCATGTGAGCAATGCTGCTGTGCACTGTTAAATCTCTGGGATTCAAAATCACTGATTACCACAGCTCATTGCACTAATTTTATACATTTCTGAATCTCACCACCATGTCTGATTTTGTCATTTGCATATGTAATGGATATCCTTTACTTGTTGGCACACAATTGCATGCAATTATGATGTCATTAGCATATGATGCATACTGTGCTATTTCTACAGTGGCACAGCTGCACTACATGTGTCTTTCTGAATCGCCCCTTACCTATGTATCATTGCTCACTACACTAATTCTTACACAAAGACAGTGGAATGCAGACATAATACCTTTTATTAGGCCAAAATAGATTTTGTAATTATTCGATCTTTCAAGCAGGCATGAGCCCTATGTCAGGAGTTACTAAGTTACTGGAGTTAGATTCAGTGCTTAACTATCCACGTGTGCTTAGAAAGGGAAGTTTATCATTTGTTTTCAATCGACTAAAAAAAATGTGCAGCTCAGACTGCACCTCAGAGACAGACACTGTGTGTGTGTGTGTGTGTGTGTGTGTGTGTGTGTGTGTGTGTGTGTGTGTGTGTGTGTGTGTCTACGAAAGAGGGAGAAAAGGAGACTGAAAAGATTAAATAAATTCAGAGAAGGAAAACATTGTGAACGGAGCAGTATTGCTAATTCATATTCTCTTTTAACCAAAAACACCTATCTCACTAAGATTGCTTAATTAGAGACCAACAGTTTTCAAATTCTTCTTGTTTTCTTTCTCTGGATTTAACTTTTTTATTGTATAATTAAATGCCAGGCAATCTCTTTGAGTGTTATCTTATATGCTAAATGAAGACCAGCTCTAATGTAACATGCCAAACTTTGATTTTTATACCATGGCATGACCCTGTCTTCTACAGTTTCAAACTTTCTCATTCATACACACACACACACACACACACACACACACACACACACACACACACACACACACATGTATGTATGCACACATTACATGTAGAAACTTGAAAAATTGCAAAACCTATGTTGGTGGTTAGGGAAAAATGAACTAATTAAAACATTGGTTCCTCTGTTTCAATAGAGTTTTAAAACGGAAACAATGTGCACAGTCTTGGAAAGAAGGGAAAGAACTTACATTGGCCAGCTTCTAGAGACCAATATCAGTTTTAAATCATGACTCTAAGACATTTATATCAATATTAGCAGATAGTCTTGTGCAAATTATTACTGAGGTTGCAAACATGTATCAATGTGGGTTTGTAGATTTAAAGCAAATGTTTGATAATATCCAATAAATACTTGTATTATAAGATGGGGAAGGGTGGGGTCGATAATAGCAGTGGTTTCACTGGATGCAGGAAAGGCTTTTGATAGGGTTGATTGTAATTATTTGTTTACAGTGTTAGGATGAATTTCCCTGGAGCCTTTTTAGAGCTTTTAGGAAAACTTTACCAAGGGGTTACTGCTAGAATGAAAGTAATCGGACTGTCTTAAGTTAATAAAGCTAATGAGAAGTACCAAGCAAGGATGTCAATTGTCCCTCCTCATCTTTGATATTCCTTTAGAACCCTTAGCTATATAACTGCATCACTCTAATGTGAGAAAGTATTTATGGGGAGATATGGAATTAAAAGTTGCCCTATATGTGTAAGATGTAATATTAATGTTAACAAACCCACAGGGGGGCACAGTGGTACAGTGGATAGCATTGTCACCTCACAGTAAGAGGTTCCCTGGTTCAATTCTCAGCTGAGGTGCCCTCTGTGTGGAGTCTGCATGTCCTCACTGTGCTTCTATGCATTTCCACCAGGTGCTCTGGTTTCCTCCTACATTCTAAAGACATGAAGTAGGTGGACTGGACACTCCAAATTGGACATATGTGTGAGTGTGCCTGCAAGTGTGTGGTGTGAAAAAACTACTGTTGCAGGGTTAGCCACCCAGCTGTTTAAACCTTGGCCCTAGATGACTGTCACTATGGAAGTGACATCCTGTCTGCATGTGGAAAAAGGGGTTGTGGGTGAATGAATGGAAACCCCACAAGGGATATAAATGTACTTTTTAAGATGCTGAAAATATTTGGAGAAGTTTTAGGATATAATGTGAATGAAGAAAAAAATGAGAGCAATAGGGGTGAACACTGATCAAAAGCAAGAGGTAGTTGGCAAGCTTCTTCAATAGTAGAGAGATAATACATTGAAATATTTGGGAGTGTGAATAGCAAGGGAGAAAGGGATGTCACTGCAAAAGTTGTACTATAATATGGTGGAGAGAATTCAGAGTACTTTAATGAAGTGGAAGCAGTTACACACAGTTGGGTCAGGGGGTACAGGTACTGCATTGGCATGTAGTTCCACATATTTTATATTTAAGACAGGCCTTTTGGACTCCTCCAGAAAATAAAATACTAATAAAGGTTAGAAATTTGATAAAAGAGTTTTAGTGAGCAGGGCAAGAACAGAAAATAAAGTAGGAGAGAACTGTACTGCCAAAGGGCCATGGGAAGCCGGGAGTCCTGGACCAGGAGCTACATATTAAAGTTATGCAGCTCTATTTCATGGTGAAAATTATGAGCAGTTGTATAGGAGATAAATGTCTGTGGATGCTTAGAGTTAAAAAAATAATGGCTAGATTCAGTAGATGTTCTGGAGGCCTTTTGGGGGAAAGGAAGCAAATCCCCCCCCCCCTGTGATGAATGTTACATGTAAGTAAATAAGCAGAAAATTGGAGGGGAGATATGTTGCTGATTAACAAGATGCTTGGATATAGAGGGAGAAAACCCAGAAGAAAGGTGGAGGAAACAAAAGACTGACATGAGATATTGGGACCAATTATTAATAGGGGTAATTAATGAAATGGGAGCAACTACAGGATAAGTATGAAATCCCTGCATCAGCCTTTTTACATAGTGATAAAATGGGGATTAGCAAAATTAAGCTAGTAGAAAATTGGTAAAAGGAGTTAGCTGAAGGGGAAGGATTTACTCAAAAATGTTCCCTGGGATTCTGTAAACTCCGTGTCAGAATAGAGTTATTTCGACAGGGAGAGAATTGTAACCATGCAAGTGCAGGCATAGCTGTAGTGCGCCTTGCATATTCATGAAGGTGTGTTACTGTTATGGCTATTCAGACACTGAGTGAAGGGGGCATGTCTAAGCAGTGCACGCACATATAACATGCCCCCTGCACTTAGAAAGTATTTTCTAAAAGTATTTCAGTGTTCGCGAACACTGAAATGAAATATAAAATGAGTATTTCAGTGTCCTAGAACACTGAAATAGCTAAGGAACCAAGAAACAATGCAGAAGGTGTGTGACAGGTTCTGTCACACGCCCCCTGTATTGTAAATGTGTCATATGGCCATAGCCGTCAACTGTACAGGTTGCTGCAGAATGCCCAGATGCCTGCCCCACATACTTCTCACCCTCCTAGAGCATGAAAGATGTACAAAGCCATAAACAGTGGGGGGAGAAAGGCATAAAAATAGGGACACCTTCTAAATATTGCATTGACAAACCAGGAAAGCCGATAGAATAAAAGGTTTGCAGTAACACGGACTTCCCAAAGGGTATGAAGACTGAAACACAAATGTCTGCCATCTGAAAATGCCATACGGCCATAGCCATCAACTGTACAGGTTGCTGCAGAATGCCCAGATGCCTGGCCCACATACTTATCACCCTCCCAGAGCAAGAAAGCTGTACAAAGCCAAAAATAGTGGGGGAAGAAAGGCATAAAAATAGGAGCACTTTCTAAATATTGCACTGACAAACCTGGAAAGCCAACAGAATAAATGGTTTGCAGTAGCACGGACTTCCCAATGTCTGTCAATATGTTCTACCTTAAACCCCGAGGGATTCGCCAATGATTTGCTAGAAAACCACAGTCACACATCCTAACTTTGTAAGACCAATAATTAAAATATGTCCCTATGTGTCCCTTTACAATTTCCCTTACTGTGACTGACAAGGAGTACAGATACATGTAAATTATGTGCTTCTATGAATTTATATTTATTTTTTCCATTCTAAGGTATGTTTAAGCATAGCTGAGTGTGTGTGCATGTCATGGCCCTCAGTTCAGCGTTGCTGAAACATCCCATAGGAGATAAATAAAAATAGACAGTTGAAATCCTCATGCCGAGATAGTGCAGTGGTTAGAGTCCTGGCTTTGCATGCAGGCATTCACGATTCGAGTACCAAGACAGGCACTTTATTGTAACATGGGAAAGCAGTGTTAAAATTATTATTTTAATTTTAAATGATGTAGTAAGTGATATCTGTCAACCAGGATAGTGCAGATGGTCTGAAATGTAAGTGTGAGTACATATAACACATGAAATCACCCATGTACACATAAGTGTCCCATACAGTATAGTCACACTCCATGCTAATGTAATGAAAACACATTGCAGGATGTCATGTAAAGTAAATCATATACACTTACTAATATGGCAGTAATGATTAATGAAGTCATAACCTGATATTATTTTAAATGAAAAGTGAGCAATGGTAAGCAGTGCTCAGCTATGACTAGTTGGTATAAGCATGTGAATGCTAAGCAGCAGTCAGCTCAGCTAAATGGATTTGTGCACTGTTAAGCAATGCTCAGCAATTAGCCCTTTAAGCATTGTTCAACCCAGCTTAGTGGGTTTGTGCACTGCTTATCAAAATGGTCCAATGATGGTAAAGGGTGGGAATATGGCCATATTTAGACTGTGCAGGTGGGAATACAGCCATAACCTGTTTAGTTTGATCTCTGCAGAAACATGTTTGGCATTGGAGAGGGAGCATGCTTTTGGGTGCAGTGCTGGGGCATCCTGGAGTTCAGGGTCATGGCTGGACTCCTCACAGAACACCATGATGACAGACTGCTGCAGGGCCAGTACCAGGGCTCTCAGTACAAAGCAGAGGCCTGGGACCGTCTGGCACATGACATCACTAGTGCCACTAGAATCCCCCAAACTGGTGAGCAGGTGCGGCATCTTTATGCTGACCTAAAGTGTAGGAAGGGGAGGTCTTGGCCCAAAGGAACCAAGATGCTTGGGACCGGCATGCTTCAGCAGTTTGTAAGTATCCCAGATAGAACTGTACCAAATCCTAGCCTGAGTATGTGATAGACAGGTATGCATAATGTTTGTTTCTCACCCCTACAGCTGCAGAAGTGAGGGCTATGAACATCGAGGCCCATGCTGACAGACTGACAAGGATGCGCCGACAGGCTGGTGAGTACAGATCTATCTTGCAGTATATAGTTCCATAAAGTAGAAGGAGTAAATTGTTTACTGCCAGTATGTATATTGTGTATTGTGTCTAATGAATAAAACATGTTTGTCACACTAACACTTATCCATGGGATGTCCATTAATAAAAGTGTCATTTCATTGTAATAAAAATATACAGCAAACTGGTATGTTGCTGTAGAAATAGAATGTGTACAGGTTCTTAGCAGCAACTATGGCATTGACAGCATGAAATAACTGAGGGTGTTCTGGGAAACAGCTAGTATGCATTGCAGTCTTGTGTTAACCTTTGCTTTCCAGATTGTACTATTTCAAAGGAGTAATACACAGTACAATAACTATCTGCCATGCATGAATCCCAGGATTACAAGGTTAGACTGTCCAACCCAGAGAGTATTAGTCAGAAATCAATCAGACAAGAAACAGCAGTTCCCAAGTATGTCAGTGTGATGAAAAACAGCATTGTTGTTCATTTTAGCACACCCAGACATGGTTCGATTCCAGGGAGTGGTACTGAGATGTGTGCATATAGACACAATAGAAACGCTGAATATTTGTAGAAACAGTCCGAAAGTGTTAACAGATATTTTCCCATAGGTCTCACAGATAAATAAATGTGCGTAGTAGCTGTATGAAGGGTATACTAATACACCGGAATATGTGTAGAAACAGTCAGAAAGTGTTAACAGATATTTTCTCCACAGTTCTTACAGGTAAAGAAATGTGTATAGTAGCTGTATGAAGGGTATACTAATACACCTGAATATTTGTAGAAACATTCAGAAGGTGTTAAAAGATATTCCTCCACAGGTCCTACAGGTAAAGAAATGTGTGTATTAGCTGTATGAAAGTTATAGTAATACACCATGTACATCTGTTGCACTGTCCAACCCTATATGCCTGCAAATGTCAGCAGGATAGGTACAGACATCATGCCCTCTTCCTGATACATGTCTCTCAAGTGTCATGCTGTCATGGCTAGTGGTCACTGCTGCAAATCACCTTGGACACAGATAGGAATCCAGGTGAACTATGCTAGCAGCAGACTCACACAAAATCATTGCAGGATAACCCTTCTATGTCAAGTATGTAACTCTGACATGTACAAGCCCCCTCCAGTAAAGTAGCCACAGTGTAGACAGTCAGCCCCATACCCATTGCAGGTTGGCAGTCTAACAGGTATGTACGTGCCACAGAAGCTATGGGCCATAGGTAGATGTAAAGTTAAGGCAGACCGGTTGAGTACTGAGCAGTACTGTTGTAAAAAATAGAAGCCAATACAGTTGTTAATGGACTTTCTATTCTCTCTCCCCACCCGCCATCTGCATCTGAAGTTATTATTCATATACTATGGGTATGTTGTTTTCAAAAACTATTGTTGGGACATGTGTTCTATTATTGTTCATGTATTTCATTGGTTGCATATTAACATACCTTGTTCAAATACCATTTTTAGTGGCCTGTTGCTGTCAATGTAACTTGCATGTCGTTAAAATGCTTACTGTTGTTCCATTTATGCATGTGTTCTGTTTGCTATGTAACTGTTTCAAATCTGTTAGTTTGGGTTAATGGGAACACCCGTGCATGCTGTTATAACTAATTTTGAAATGTGTTGTTCATGACTAGGCAATATATCCTGGAAAATCACAACACCATAGCATGTTTGGGAAGGCAGATCCTGGTGAATCTGCCTGTCCCACCCAATCTGACCATGGCACCAGGCCCCAGCATGTCTGGGACCCAACCCGGAACATCCTCCTACTCTTGTCCTGCTCCACCTTTGGGTGGAACCACCTCAAGAGATGGGGTCCATCTCCACCCTGGGCATGGGCACGGAGAAGAGCCCATCACCCACTGACAGTTCCGGGGTATGGTGCACAGCATCATCCACTCAAAGTTGGGTGGGCAGCTATGCCAGATGGAGGGCCACCTGATGCACCCGGAGGGGCAGGCTGCCCATCTTTCCAGCCCCCAGCACAGCCACCTTTGTGGCCTTAAAGTTGCAGTGGTGACAGCATGGGTGGGGACCTCAGTCTCACTGCATCCATTTGGGGGCTTATGGGCCTTTGATTCCCAACAACCCTCCCCGTTCAAGGTGTTTATCCCCTCATGTGTCATATATTGCCACTGTCTGCTGTCTAGTGTGTCTTGTCTGTCTGCAAATGCTACCTATCCTACCCAACCTACCTCCCCAAACATACTCACAGCCCTTCCCCAACATCCCATTCTCGCCTAAAAAAAACGGCATCTGCCCCACAAAAAAAATTGCCCCATACATAGCTCTACATTTCACTCCCATGTACAGTGAAATTAATCAATCTACCCACAAATTATTCTCCAAATGTCTGTCGCCAACACCCCTCCTTGTGGGGTGTGAGGCTGTAAATTCCAAATTCTACACATTATCCACAGCTGTTATTGCAGAAGAAATGTAGAGCTATGGTCCTTTCCTACACCCATCCTGCACATCCCTAGCTGGTTTTCCTAATGTTTTACCTCCTGCTTGCCCCCATTTCACCACTTTCATATCACCCTTTTTTCTTTTCTTTAATTAAAATTAACATGAGTGTAAGCGGGAGTAACCAGTGCTAAGTGAAGCTAACATGGTTTAACCGTTTCTTAGCATCGCTTAGCTCTGCACAAACCCACTTACAACTGCTTAAAAGTGCCTTAATCACTCTGTCTCCATCAGCCCTTGTTCTTCCCAGCAACAAATGAATCAGCCCTGCCAAGTCTCAAACCCAGGATGCTGTGCAATACAATCACAGTAACATACCGCTACACTATCTAGGCTGTGGGAATCTGTAATGCTTTTACAAACATATCATGCATTCTGGTCATTTAATATTAATGAAAAATGTCATCACTTCCCAGTCTGGAACCCAGGACTCTGTGCACTACAATCACAGCAACATACCTCTACACCATCTGAGCTGTTGGAATTTGCAATGTTTTAACAAACATATCATACATGACAGTCATTTAACGTAAGGGAAAAACATAGATACATAGTACTCTTATATACATATATATGTATATATAGATACCAATCTCTCTCTATCTATCTATATATATAATATACCAACCTCTTACTGCACATCTGCAAAAAGCCCAACAAAGTGGGGGGATAAAGGGCAAATAATAGTGACATCTTTGAAATATGGCTGTCACATGCATATAAGTCTGCTGGAGTGGCAGGGTTTGCTTTAACATATAATTCCAGAGTCCAGGTCTGAAACACAAATGAATGTCATTATTTACTGATGGCAATGTTCATATCATCCCAGTGATTTGCCAGAAACCCACAACTGTTATGGGCAACAGACCAAACATATGAGCCACACATCTGGACAGTGTCTAGACATCTGGACAGTGGAGAGGTATGACCGCAGTCATGTAACAGAATAGAAAAATCCATGACAGCTGCCAACCATGTCACCCAGCACCTTCTGAACCACAGTAAGATCAACTCAACACTACCCCAAATCAGCTCTGGGGAATTACCCATGTATACCCAAATATATCATGCACTACAGGGATGGAACAGGAGGGAAAAGGAGATATTGGTGCAAAAATGTCTACTCACAACCATTTCCACCACAGTTACAGCAACACACCAGTACCCCAAATGAACTTTAGAGTAGAACAACTGTTTGAAGAAACATATCCTGATTGCCAGTCACACACTACACCAACATATACTGGCTCAACTCACAGTCTACTGGGAATCCTGAGGTATTACAGTACATTTCTCAGTCTTCCCCTACAAACATATACACCTGATAGACCACCAGCAACTTTAGCAGCATGCACAGTCAGATATAAAAAGGATCTATGACACTCACATCTGCTACTCTCCCTACACAGCTCAACAAACATTTACACACAACACTGCTACACAATTTTGGCAGTCTGTTAACAATGGCCAGATATACATAACCATAGGTCTCAACCTCTTAAGTGGCCAATGTGGAACACAGACCCTAACAATGTGTGACAAATGGTCAGAATGTGGAACACCCTATTTTTGCACTGAGCGAAACGTGCCATTGCCATGGAGCATGGTAGAACTGTAAAATTCAATAACACACACTTCTCAGATCCAAAAACCTTTATATGATAATCTGCAATACCATAACCACACCATAAGTAAATGAAACAGCACTTTACAAAAATAAAAATCACATTTACTACAATTTCTAAACAGACATATTGCAATTCACACAAAGTTTAGACCAAGGTAAACAGCATCCTATCATACATCAGATGTAGACTTATTGTATGCTGCTGTGGCTTTCTTGGCAGCCTCTAAAACATGTTTTGGCAGCTTAATATCACAGACATCCAGTTCTTCATTCATTTTGACTGCCAACAAAGAGTTCAGTGTTTTTACACTCAGAGACTGACGCAGTTCAGTTTTCACTTTCCGCACCATACTAAATGCTCTTTCTGCTTGTGCATTAGAGTGTGGCAAGCAAAGTAGGCTCATCATCAGCTACTTAAAGAGTGTCAGTTTCCCTTCAGTGCAAAGGTCCCTCAGAAGGTGTGCCCAGTACTGTGACACACATGAGTGGGGCCCATCTACTGGGCCTGTCAGATTCCCCATGTCCTCAATCTGATATTGGGTGAACTCATCGATTAGTTGTTCAGCCTCAACATCATTTTCGCATACACCCAGACGGAAGCCAACATCTCTGACAAGTCCTGAAGAAATGTCCAGTTTTTTGGCTGGATTAATAAGTAATGCAGCATCTTTCAGTAACTGATCCTGCATGGGAATCTTTTTCAGCATTTTCTGCAGCACTGCAGCATAAAAAGTTGCAATTTTTTTGTAAAAGTTAAATTCAATGACTGTGCCGGCAATATACTCCTCATGGCTGTTCATGTACTGCTTGACTTCATAGCCAATCCGCAGCTCACCATTTGGTAGAACACTGCTACTGTCAGTCAACACTGACACATCACTGTGTTTGATTAGTCTGACAGCAACTGCAGGTCTGAGGAGTCTGCCAGCGTACTGCTGCAGGAGTTTATGCACAGTGGCATGCAGTGTCAGTAGCTGACTTTCTCTGCTCTGAAGCTGTATGTTGAACTCCAATTAGGGTTCCAATGCATACTTAAGGAATATAAAAGTCATATGGACTTCATGACTCTGCAGGTTTTTAGAAATTAAGTCAGTCTTAGCAGACCTTGGGTCTGCAGACAGAAAATACGAATTTAGAGCTGGCCACATGTCCAGGGTTCTGTTAATAACCTTACCAAGACTGAGCCATCTAGTAGGTGCATGTCTAATGATCTTGAGGGGGTCAGTATCTGTGGACAAAGCAAATTCCTGCAGTTTTTGTTGTCTTTGTGCACTAGAACCGAAATGGCGGTACACATCTGATATAAGTTCTTCAACTGGTGAATGTAGTGCTTTTACAGCAGCCTTACTGCAGAGATATGCCAAGTGGCAGAGACACCCCATGTTTATAATTGTGGGCTTCACCTCCTTTAAATGAGACAGCACAGAATTGTGTTTTCCAATCATTGAGGCAGCATTGTCTGAAGAAAAGCCCATAATGTTGGAAACTGGAATGTTAAATTTTGTCGGAGTGGACATTAAAGAATCAAACATTGCTTGTCCAGTTCCTGACACACATTCTGGCATATAAAGGAACCTTATCACATTTTTCATTGCCTTTTCATCAAGGTAACCAACAAGGATGACTAATAGTTTGTCATCTCCCATGTCTGTGATTTGGTCCATATACACACAGAATGGTGATTTCTGGCAGGCTGCTGCAGCATCATTCTGGTAATGAGGCCCCAGAACATCCCGTGCAATGCATGACATCTTTGTCGCTCCACATGTCATTTTACAGAGAATATCTTGATCCTCTCCACATTTCTTCATAAATTTCAGGATGTGTTCTCCTGCTGCAAATGATAAGTTGTGTTTAGCAAGGAGAGACACAAAATCAACCTCTGCCTCAACCACCTTTGTACTTGTTAAACTCTGAGGTCCAAAGAAATCCACCATAGATCTTCCAGCTGCATGCTTGCAATTCTGCCTGTGTTTCTTACTGTTAGCATGTCATTGCAGATCATGTCGACCCCCATGATGGATTGTGAAATCCGTGTTACAAGTCTTGCAGAAGGCAAATTTCACTCCGCGCCTACTCATAGAAAGCCAGTCAAAGGCACTTGCCCAACTTGGCTGAAAAATTGTGTATCTTCTCTTCTTTGGGGTGCGATCTGTATCTACATTCTTGTCCTCACTGTAATCTAGATAGTCTGTAGCTAGCAGGTTTGTAAACAAATGGGGCTATAGTGCAGAAAGGAAAATTAGAAAATGTCCTCAATGGCAAAGATACAAGACAATAGGGCCATAACCTATCCATATCACTGGAAGTTTCCTGACTTTCCACCCTCTTCTCTTGCTCATCTCTGCTCCTTTTGTTTACTATAAAGGCCTGCATGCTTCACTTCCTTGCTTAGATGACACTTTCAATCCTCTGGTGCTCACTTGCCCACCTAACCAGTGTTGCAGAAGGGAAGAGTGACTTTCATGACATTCAGTACTCAAAGCACCCTTGATTATCTCAAAATCCATGCCAAGGATAAACACATCCAGCTTAACAAAGGCACTTGCAACACACATCATGACAATACTACTTGCATTTTACGTTCACCACTTTAGATGTGTTCTACCCCTGTCCTACAGCCAGGTGTGGGCCTGGCAAAGATGCCTAAAAAGGTACTTAAAACCAGGGCCCTCTGTGTTTTTACAAGAATGTGCTATTTAAGACAAAGAATTCAAGATCAAGTTACACAAAGTTCTACCAAAAACAAAACTGGATACGTTAAAGCATCTCATTACTATAACTCACTTTTGACATCCACCTGGACATACTTCTCAACCTCTTAGTGCAAGAAAACTGGACAAAGCCCAACATAAGAGGGACGAGCAGCACAGAGAATTTAAATATTGGTCTTATAACCTTAGAAATACTGCTCTTATAAGCTTAGAAATATTGCTAGAATATGGCTCATATAACCTTAAAAATATTGCTAGAATATTGTTCTTATAAACTTAAATATTGCTAGAATATTCCTCTTATAACCTTAGAAATATCGATCTTATAAACCTAGAAAGTTGCTAGAACAGGACCTGTCTTGGCATAGTTTCTCAAAAAAAAGGCAATTCCTTTCAGAGACATACTAGTGGACAAGCAGCGGAAACATGCAAACACTTTAAATAGTGCTCTTATAAACCTAGAAAGTTGCTAGAACAGGACCCGTCTTGGCATACAGTTTCTCAAAAAAAAAAAAAAAAAGGCAATTACTTTCAGAGACGTACTAGTGGACAAGCAATGGAAACATACAAACACTTTAAAAACTGCTATTATAAACTTAGAAAGGTGCTAGAAGAAGGACCTGTCTTGGCATACAGTTTCTCCCAAAAAAAAAATAAAATAGACATACTAGGGGAACAAGCAGCAGAAATAGACACTTTAAATATTGTTGTTTTAAACTTAGAAAGTTGCTAGAATAACAGGATCTGTGTTGGCACACAAAATTACTATCACACTTCAGACATACCAGGGACAAGCAGCACAAAAATACTGAGACTAAATATTACTACACATTTTTTAGAAAGATGCTAGAATAAGGATCAGTGTTGGCGTTACTTCACTTAGAAAGTTGCTAGAATAACAGGATCTGTGTTGGCACACAAAATTACTATCACACTTCAGACATACCAGGGACAAGCAGCACAAAAATACTGAGACTAAATATTACTTACACATTTAGAAAGATGCTAGAATAACAGGATCAGTGTTGGCATACAAAATTACTATCTATTACTTCAGAGACATACTAGGGACAAGCAGCACAAAAATACTGAGACTAAATGTTACTTACACACTTAGAAAGTTGCTAGAATAACAGGATCTGTGTTGGCACAAAAAATTACTATCACACTTCAGACATACTAGGGACAAGCAGCACAAAAATACTGAGACTAAATATTACTTACACACTTAGAAAGATGCTAGAATAACAGGATCAGTGTTGGCATACAAAATTACTATCTATTACTTCAGACATACTAGGGACAAGCAGCACAAAAATACTGAGACTAAATATTACTTACACACTTAGAAAGATGCTAGAATAACAGGATCAGTGTTGGCACACAAAATTACTATCACACTTCAGACATACTAGTGACAAGCAGCACAAAAATACTGAGACTAAATATTACTTACACACTTAGAAAGATGCTAGAATAACAGGATCTGTGTTAGCAGACCACTTCTAAAGGGAAATATTTTCAACCATTACAGCTAAAAGCCTAAAACACTTACCTCTGCTCTGCCTATACACACGGTACCACTTCAGCAATACAATCCAAGCACAAATAATCCAATTCCACCACGACACAAAGTTGATATTCCTCCCGGTTGTCGAGCAGCATAGCAGAAAGATAAAACCTCAGCCCTTCTATTCTGACACAGCAAACAGACTCCTCCCGCCGAGTCGCCTCTCCTGGCAAGCAGGCTAACTTCCACTTCTGACTACTGTCTTCTCCCCTGATGTCTTCGATCTGCAGCCAGCCACTCCTTCCTTCCTTCTTTCAACCAAGTGTTTTCATCTAGTCGAACCTAATAAGTAAAATCCCTGATTCCTGGAAGCCTTTTTCAAGCCATTATTTTGCCGTGAAAAGGCATCCAGGAACACGATTGGCCTGTATTTGGAGCTCTTATTGGCTTCCATCCTCCTCAGACTCTCTACATGATTGACTCGTAGACCAAGTTCATGATTGGCTGTAAATGCGGTCTACCAGCCAGTCAAAAACTGCAGAGCACAACCAACGCAGAAGGGTAGCAGAGCTATGCATTGGTTTGTATACCACAATGCCGACTGGCAGTAATTGCGGTACACAAACCAATCAAAACCTTTGTAGTGGAGCCACAGCTGTTCAATGCAGAACAGCGGAACAGTGGCTTCGCTCTTCATTAAATGCGGAGCGTTCCGCATAATCCGGAGCACTTGGATGCTCAGTACATAACTCTCATATGTGCAGATTTCCATAGAATGTCCAGGGTGTGGGACCATATTCACATACCACTTCCAGGAGTCTTCTAAGTCACTTGGATGATACATAGAGTGCAGTCACTAAATAATCATATACCATACCTCTGAACCTCTTACTACAAGACATCTGGACAAAGCATGACATACTTGGGGGACAGGGGGCCAGAAAGAGGGACATATATCACATAATGGTGTTACAAACCGAAACAGTTGCTGGTGTTACAGACTTTGTTGTAACATAACATCCCTGATGGATATGACCAATGGATGTCAACATTTACCGACTACAATCCTCACATTATCCTACTGATTTCACAAAAACAGACGTTATCTGAGGAACAGGCCGAACATAACAGGCAAACCTCTGGGCAGTCTGTGGACATCAGGACAGTCAAGAGGTATGTCAGAGACATACCATTGTCAGACGTCAAGTTAAGCAGAAAATGCATGTCCAGACAAACCCTGTTAATCTAGCAACCTTCTATGTGTATAACAGCTCTAAATACTTACAATCTGTATCCTATTCTGGAGCTTTGTCCCCCATGTTATTGGGCTGTCTCCACATGTCCTGTCCTGAGAGGTATTCCCACCTACTAATTGTGAAGCTGTAGCCCCCACACCTCCATAATGTCCTCCACACAGGCAAGGAAAAGGGGCAAGGCCCACATGAAGGACATAATTATAGCACTGTGTTGCTATGGCATTGGCTAATGAAAAGACAACATAGCTGCTCTGGATGCAAGTAGCAAGTGAGATACACCAATTGGTGCATAGGCCATCACCTGCTCATGAGCATTACCTACAAAAGGCAAGCTGCTACCTATGCAACACAGGTCTGAACCCATCTACTCAAAGACAGATTGCGACTACACAAACCTAACCATTTGCATTGTTGTGAGGAAACTCTTCAACACTATAACAGGTATGTCAGACATGTAAGTTTGTAATGGAATGCAGAAGCAGGGATGCAATAATGTCAAATGGGACATTAAACACTAGGCCGCAACAAGACCTGCTGGACTCACATGCTGCTGTCCGGCACCTATGGCTATTCCCTCTTGCCCTGTCTGCACCTACATGGAGCATATCACTGGCCCCTCAGTCACCCCAGCAAAGGTCAGCTCATGTATGACTACTACTGGAGTGTTTGTTATCCAATACTGAGAGTGTCACTGCTAGGCCAGCTACCTGGGATGTTGTAATTATTCATATGTCACCTATGAATGCTACTCTGATACATATGCTTGTCTTACAAATGTAAGAGACTTATATAGGGTATGTGCATAGTACACAACAGGTGCAGATATGTGTGTGTTGAACTGTGTGAAGGCTGCCAGTCTTTCTACATCCTTGTAAATATGAATATAATCCACAGGCTTAACAGGGTTTACAAATGTAAAGAGAACTATATGTTATGATTAAACTATATGTTGTACTGAGCTTCAAAAATCTAACCACAGTACACTCTGTTGGAAGACAGCTGATAAGTCAAGCATTGTATGACTGTTTGATCTCAAGCTTGGAGACAGGATCTCTGGGCCAGGAAATACTTTCTATTGTCTTGATTTAAGAGATAATTACTAAGGTTTTACATGTATAATGTCTTTTATTGCTGTGGCTTCCTGGCCAGGTGCAGCTTACTAAGAAATGTAAATTCTGAGTTTCTGTTCATCTGGGAACTAAAGAAGTGATATAAATGATGTAATGTGAAATGTTTCAGCAGTACTGGGTGTTTATCAATTTAAGACTTTCTCAGAGAGAAAGATTAGAGCATTTTGGATTTTGTCTAAAGCTGACATCAGCTCACCAGCACTTGCTTTGCTCTGTAAGTAGGATCTTAGAATTTAGTATTTCTCTTAGAGTTAGATAGAAATATAGCCAGGTTAGCCTAGCTGTTTTCTATATTTATGTCAGACTATCGTACAATATTGTTTTAAAAGTTTTCTGTGATCTCTGAACTCTTGATTAGTACGGTGTTGAATTGATGAGATTTGTCTTGTGCTTTTATTACTTTGAGAGGTTGATGAATGAAGAGAATGAGAGGGAGAGAAGGTTGGATGATGTGGGGATAGTGAATCATAAAGTGCAATGGATTAGCAAGGAGGAAGTAAGGATAGCTATGAAGAGGATGAAGAATGGAAAGGCTGTTGGTCCAGATGGCATACCTGTGGAAGCATGGAGGTGTTTAGGTGAAATGGCAGTGGAGTTTTTAACCAGATTGTTTAATGAAATCTTGGAAAGTGAGCGGATGCCTGAGGAATGGAGAAAAAGTGTTTCAATACCGATTTTTAAGAATAAAGGTGATGTGCAGAGCTGTAGTAACTACAGAGGGATTAAATTGATCAGTCACAGCATGAAGTTATGGGAAAGAGTAGTGGAAGCTAGGTTAAGAAGGGATGTGATGATTAGTGATCAGCAGTATGGTGTCATCCCGGGAAAGAACACTACAGATGCGATGTTTGCTCTGAGAGTGTTGATGGAGAAGTACAGAGAAGGTCAGAAGGAGTTGCATTGTGCTTTTGTAGACTTAGAGAAAGCATATAACAGGGTGCCTAGGGAGGGGTTGTGGTATTGTATAAGGAATTCGGGAGTGTCAAAGAAGTATGTAAGAGTGGTACAGGATATGTACAAGGGTAGTGTGACAGTGGTGAGGTCTGCGGTGGGATTGATGGATGCGTTTAAGGTCGAGGTGGGATTACATCAAGGATCTGCTCTGAGCCCTTTCTTATTTGCAATGGCGATAGACAGGTTGACAGACGAGATCAGACAGGAGTCCCCGTAGACTATGATGTTTGCAGATGACATTGTGATCTGTAGTGAGAGTAGGGAACAGGTGGAGGAGACCCTGGAGAGATGAAGATATGCTCTAGAGAGAAGAGGAATGAAGGTCAGCAGGACTAAGACAGAATATATGTGTGTGAATGAGAGGGAGGACAGAGGAATGGTGATGATGCAAGGAGTAGAGGTGGCAAAGGTGGATGAGTTTAAATACTTGGGATCAGTAGTTCAGAGTAATGGTGAGTGTGGAAGAGAGGTGAAGAAGAGAGTACAGGCAGGATGGAGTGGGTGGAGAAGAGTGTCAGGAGTGATTTGTGACAGACGAGTACCAGTAAGAGTGAAAGGAAAGGTCTACAAGAGGGTAGTGAGACCAGCTATGTTATATGGGTTGGAGACAGTGGCACTGACAAAAATGTCAGAGTTAGAGCTGGATGTGGCAGAGTTAAAGATGTTAAGCTTTGTACTGGGTGTGATGCGGGTGGACAGGAACAGGAATAAGTATATTAGAGGGTCAGCCCAGGTTGAAATGTTTGGAGATAAAGCCAGAGAGGCAAGATTACGTTGGTTTGGACATGTGCTGAGGAGGGATGCTGAGTATATTGGGAAAAAGATGCTAAGGATGAAGCTACCAGGTAAAAGGAAAAGAGGAAGACCTAAGATAAGGTTTATGGATGTGATGAGAGAGGACATGCAGGTTGTTGGTGTGACAGAGCAAGATGCAGAGGACAGGAAGAAATGGAAAAAGATGATCTGCTGTGGCGACCCCTAATGGGAACAGCCAAAAGAAGATGATGATGATGATGTCTTGTGTTTTTATTATTTATTATTAAATGTGTTTAAACCCTTCAACTGTGGCTGTTTTGTGTAGAGATAACTGAAGCTCTTAGAGAGTACTTGCATGCATTTGGTGCTACTGTCTAAGCCACTCCAATAGTCTTGCTGTTCGGCACACTTACTATTTGGATAACAGTAATATTACACAGTGAAATTGGTCACCCTTTGGGAAGGGTCTTATAGTAGCTGATATTAGTGGTTGGTGGCAGTGAGTTCTACCTTATAGTCTGGAGAGAAGGGGGCATAGCTGGAGAACCTGTGCCAGCCTTCCCCAGGAGTGTCTCTGTGTTTGTATATAACTCATATCTCAAAGTGTGTGTGTCAGCTACTTTGGCATGGACATGAAGCACTGGTTGGACAGAGAGGGGATCTGGAGAGAAAGGAAGAAACCAGTCCCAGACTAACTATGATCTTCTGTGCTCTTAAGGGAAATTGTGCTTTACTGTGTGTGTACTTGTTATCCCCCCAATGTGGATGCACATCACTGGTGCTAGTGATGAGGATTGAGGCTCCTTGATTACTGGGCCAGTGCACGGGAGTCACAAACTGTATGTGATATACTGAGTCCATACCTGACAACTGTCCAGAGTTTTGCAGACTGACCACATGTCTGCCTCATATTTGTGGTCAATACCTCATACAGTTGTGTATTGTCTGGCACATCACTGGTAACCCATTAAAGACTGAAGTCATAACATATTAACATACATTTGATTGTCAGATGTCATATTGTGCAGAGAAGACCTGTGAATTTGACACTGGCAACTAAGTGTGTTTCAGCTAGATTCATAAAGTGACACTATTTACTGGCCTTTGCCCACCACTGATGTGTGCCTTTGTGCAGATGTCTTGCTCTAACAGGAGCTAGGTGTCTTACTATGAAACACATGCCAATGCAAGCGTACCTTGTCCTGTAGGATGCCGACATTTGTGCAGTCACTGACATCTGCTTTGTAGCTGTGGAGAGCACACCAACCTTGCCAGGTTACTCATCCCATCATACATTTAGACTCCAAGTGGACGGCTGCAAAGCCACAAGAGGTGAAGTGTTGAACATTATCATACACGTACACACCTCCAAGCTGACCAAACGGTATGATGCATGGGAGACATCCCGAGTGCAGGTAACAGTTGCCAAAACACCTACTCAAATCATAGCTAGTTACAGGCCTCCAACCATGACTATGGACATCTACCATGCCTATTGTGGCTTGCTGGAATCTGTCAGGATTCAGTCATCTATCCTTCTCCCAGGTGACTTCAAATACCTAACCATAGTGTGCATGATGCCACCTGAACATGAACGCACATAGATTCCTCGGCATTGTCAATGGTAATGCAGAGGATCAGCTGGTCAACAATCCTTATAGGTTCATAGGTTCATACTAGGCTATCTGCCCTAGGGCATTTATAAGCCTAGCCAGAGTGTGTTTGGCTTTCGCCACCCATTTTAAATTAATTTTGCTATGCCCTTTTTCGAGGTTAGTATACTATGCCTCTGTCTAACAGTGACACAGAAGTGATACCCGGGGTAAACCTACGATCTCCCATCCACTCATCAAGATTCCTCTTGAAGAGAGTCAATGAGGGACTCTGCCTAACCTGGACTGGGATTTTATTCCAGAGTGAAGGGAGCATCTGGGTTATGAATCTGTCTCTCCAGCATGTCCTATTTATTTCAGTGCTGAGGTTCAAGTCTCTTGAGCGCGTAGCTCAATGGGATTTGGATTTTCTGAGGTGCAGCATGTCCATTAATTCCGGGTTGGACATGGCTTTATATGTCAGGCACAGATCGCCTCTGAGCAGGCGGTATGCCACTGAGTAGAGCTGGAGTTTCTTTAACCGGACAGCATATGGCATCTGTTTGAGCCCTTTGATCCTCTTGGTGAGGCACTTTTGGGGTCTTTCCAGTTGCTGCAGGTGTCTGGTAAGGTACATCCCAAAGGGGCATTGTACTCAATTATGGGCCTGATAAGGGATGAGTAAAGAGGCACGATGACCTCCCCTGATCTAGATGTGAATCCCTTCATGATTAGGTGGGCTATATAAAATGTTTTTCTAACCACTTTGGCCACGTGGTTGTCAAATGAGAGATTGCTATCAACTTGGGTCCCCAGGTCCCTAATTACTTCTTCTGTACTTAATGGATTACCACCTATGTGGTAATTTGTGGGCACTTTGTTTTGCCAAAGGGATGACTATACACTTTTGGTGTTTAGCTTGAGGCCATGGCTCTGGCACCAGTTGTCTGTTTCTATGAGGCCCTTTTGGAGGATGCTTGTGTCGGCTGGAGAGTCGATTATGGAGCCCAGTTTGCAGTCATCTGCGAACTTGGTCAGCCACAGTCCTTCCATGTTGGCCTGTACCTCCGAGAAATATGTACCGAACAAGAGAGGTCCCAGGACTGAGCCTTGTGGGATGCCACTTGTAACTGGTTTGGAGTCTGACATGGCTCCAGCAATTCTAACCATGTGGGTTCTGTCCTTGAGCCAGTTTGCAACCCATCTAGTGACATAGGGGTTTATATATAAGCTAGTGAGCTTATCTGTAATGCCCAAGTGGATATTGTATCGAAGGCTTTTGCAAGGTCCAGGTAGGCTGTGTGGACCATCTTCCCCTCGTCAATGGCCTTGGTGACTGTTTCAAAGAAATCGACCAGGTTTAAGATGCAGGATCTGCCCTTAACAAAGCTGAACTGGGTAGGATCCAGTGTCTGTAGGTCCCCAATATCTTTGTTTATGAGGTCCATGATGATCCTTTCCATAGCTTTGCAGACCAAGCTAGTCAGGCTTATGGGGCGATAGTTTCCAGGATCCGTTGAGGCACCACCTTTGTGGAGAGGGACCACTGTTGCTGTACGCCACTCTTTGGGTACATATCCTGTAGTAAGGCTGAGATTGAACAGTAGTTTTATGTTTGGGTTTAGCTCTTCTTGGAGTTCATGTCGGGCGCAGCCGGGACACCATCTGCTCCCATCCATGCTGTGTTTTTGCTTTGGAGAGGCAGCTCTTACCTGAGCATCTGAGATGTCAGGGGGGCAGCACTCTGCTGGGATAGATATTTGCCCTTTTGGTGGGGGGTTTGCGCTGAACCTGTCAGCTAGGATGTTGGCAATGTCTGTGGGTTCGGTGTATTTTTTGTCATTTTGGACTAATTCTGAGCATATCTGGGAATTCCCACCCAGGTTCCTAACATAACTAAAGAAAGCTTTGTGATTATCCTTAGTGTCCTGTGCAATTTTTCTCTCGAATCTGGCCTTAGACGATTTTATGAGTGCCCGTAGTTTTTTGCTAATACTGATCAGAGATGCCTTCCCTTTTTGGGATTTGCTCTATCATGTAGTAGCTTCCTCCTTCTATTGTGTAGTTTGCTTATGGCTGGGGTCCACCAGACAGGACGTCTGCTTTTGGAGGATTGGGTCTTGGTTTTATTTGGGATTGCATGATCCATGCATTCCTGAAGGTGTTCATAGAATGCGTTTATAAAGGATTCTGCGGTCTGGGCATTATTTTCCACAGGCCGGGGCTTTGAAGGATTCCACCTCGGTTTTGAGGAGTGTGAAATTTGCTTTAGAGAAGTTTTTCACTGTGGTTTTCTGGGCAGGGGGTGGGGTTGGGATTTGAATATCCAGTGAGATTAATTTATGGTCTGATCTTACCAGTGAGGGATACACTTCTGGTCTGGAGCATAGAGTCCCCATGTTGGTGATGATCAGGTCCAGTATATTTTCCCCTCTTGTGGGAGTGGTAACAAGTTGTTCCATAGCATTTGAGTTTATAAATTCAAGGAACCTTTGGGCTAGGGTGTTGGAGCTAGAGTAATGCTCCCAGTCTATGTTTGGGTAGTTGAAGTCGCCCAATATAATGGTGTTTGGAGAGACCTTCATATTTTACAGTGTTCTCAGGAAGGCCGAGTGGGGTTCCTGGGTTTGGGAGGGTGGTCTGTAGCAGGCTATAAACTGGAAGGCAGTTTTACCCACTGTTAGTTGCACATGGATAGTCTCTGATGCTTCGTGCTGTGCCACCAACCTGGAGGTGTGGGAATCTTTGACGAATATTGATACTCCCCCTCCTTTTGTGGTTCAGTCCAAGTTTTGGGGCCGAAAAGCATGGTATGAGGTATAACCTGGTAGTGCTGGGGTGCTCTTGGGAGCCTTGAACCAGGTTTCTGTTACTGCACAGATATCGATGTTTTCCATGCTAAGGAGAGTTTCGAGTGCATGCATCTTGAGGTTTAGACTTCTGGCATTGTGTAGCATTACTCTTAGTTTCTTATCCCTTGTGATACCTATGCAGGTGGGTTTGTCTTTTGAGCCTTGCCTAAAAAAGGCACTATGGGGGTAGCAAGAGCCTTGGCCAATATCCGAAAGCCCAGGGGTGGCAGGTGCAAGCCGTCCCTAGCGAAGCATCGTGGCTTGTCAAGCATGTCATCCCAGGCTGACAGACATTGGATCCCCTTTGAATGACACCAATACTTAAGCCAATTGTTGAAATTGATCATCTTGTCTTCATATTGTGGCATCATTCTTGGTGAAGGTAAGATGCTACTCAAGGTCAGGGTCATACCGGCCTGGGCTACATGCTCAGAGAGCTCCTCTATGTCTCTTTTCATGTAGTACAGGGAGGTACGTCTCAGGTCATTCACATCAGCATGGACAATGACTGAGTCATATTTGTACTTGCCTTGGAGTGACCTGAGTGCTTGTGTTATGTGGCGGATCCTAGCGCCTGACAGGCAGCTCACCGTGAGCTTCTCCTTGTTCAGCCTGGTGAGCGGGACGTCAGTGTGCCTGATGATAGAGTCACCTATTACAAGTGTATCAGGTGTGTTGTTTAGCCTTAAGGGCTGTGACTGTTCGGCACACTGGCTTTGTGAGCTATGTGTTGCACGTGTTTTGTTTTGGGGTAGCGGTTGCTTGGGTGTCTGCTTTGGAGGTCTCTGCTACTTAGGCAGATTTTTATTTAGAGCCTCCGAGTATGTTTTTGTGTATTTATGTGTTTGGTTTGCTGTCGTGGTAGGTCTATGTGAGACTGGAATTGTAGTGAGTGTGGTTTCCTTCTCCTCCTGACTGGTTATGCCAGTACTGAGTTGAGAGAGCTTAGCCTCCAGTTTGGCTATATGGTTGCATCTCTCACATGTGTTGGAATTTGTTGGGAGGAGGAGAGGGTTGTCTGTGTACATGAGGCAGTTGTAACATTGCCTCAAGATTCCCAGATTCACCAGCTGGACCGGAGAGGAGATTGACAACTGACCTTTGGACATGCTAGAATAGTATTGGGAATTCCTTTATAATTGAAAAAAGGGCCAATGGGGAACAAGGTACTCAAGGGGAGTTTGTGAGGGTGTAGAGCTTTTAATTTTTTAGTGCTGACTTGGTGAGCAAGTGCCAGGTAACTTAAATGCAACGTGTTACAGGTAACTTAAATGCAAAAACAACAAACAGTAACTTTCTTTCAAGTGAAACAAGGAAATAAGTACAGTAAGCAATGCAGATATCACTAGGGATCCACAGAAGCGCTGAAAAGCCGCGTTTTAGGTGGGATTAGCGTTTCAGGGAAATAACAAGCAAACAAACAACAAGCATACAAACAAAGCTAGATTCAGCAGGCCTGGATCTAGTCTATGCTACAGCAAACAAGGTGTACCAATTTCAGTAAGAAACAGTTCAAATATGCAGGCACTATAAGCCTTTAACCAGAAATTCCCAGCTCAGAAGGGCAGAGTCCAGCCTCTCCTCCCATAAGAGTGCAGACCACAAACCTTCTTAATGTAAAATAACTGGCCTGATGCCCAAGTGCTTAAACCAGAACTAATACACTTTTAGAATAACAGACACTGAGCCCTCAATCAGCAGTTCCCAACTTAGAAGGATGTAAGCTACCTGTCCTGCCACCACAGTGCAGGCCACAAACCTTCCTAATGTAAAACAACTGGTCTGAAGCACAAGTGCTTAATCCAAAAGACTTAGAATGATAGCTACACTTTAATCAAGTTACTACCAAGCAGTAATAAATACAATTGAATACTTTAAAGAATGCCTGGATTAGTGCTCAGGTTATACAAACAAAGCTAGATTCAGCAGGCCTGGATCTAGTCTATGCTACAGCAAACAAGTTGTACCAATTTCAGTAAGAAGCAGTTCAAATATGCAGGCACTTTAAGCCTTTAACCAGAAATTCCCAGCTCAGAAGGGCAGAGTCCAGCCTGTCCTCCCACAAGAGTGCAGACCACGAACCCTCTTAATGTAAAATAACTGGCCTGAAGCCCAAGTGCTTAAACCAGAATTAATACACTTTTAGAATAACAGACACTGAGCCCTCAATCAGCAGTTCCCAACTTAGAAGGATGTAAGCTACCTGTTCTGCCATTACAGTGCAGACCACAAACCTTCTTAATGTAAAACAACTGGTCTGAAGCTCAAGTGCTTAAACTAAAAGGCTTAGAATGAGTTACACCAAGCAGTAATAAATTCAATTGAGTACTTTTAAGATGACGCAAAAGCAAAATAAAGTAGGAAGAAACACAAATACAGTAAAAGCAGATAATTTTTTTCTTTTTTTTTTTTTTTAAGTAGAAAGAGAGAAAGGAAAGAGAGAAAGGAGTAGCAGAAACTAAGCTGATTGGCCTTCTCAAATGTTCTCCCTGTACTGGGTAGAATGAGGTAATGACACTAGACTGGGAGGAGGGTCCCAGATCAAATTTACACTAGGGGCGGGCAACTGCAAAGCCACCAACTATAAAAACACTATACCAACAGGGAGGGAGGGTAGGAAACAAACTGCAGAAATGTTTCTCATAGCTGAAAAGCAGCAGTGAGCCTTTAAATGAAAGTTTTAAACAGCTAAAGGAGCCTCTAGAAAAAAGAGTTTAACTGCAACAAGTTATCAGAAACAAACAACCCAACAGATGCTTAATAAAAGTGGACAATTTCCAGTTAATACCTCACACACAGTGAAACTAGCTAGAAAAATACACAGTACACAAAGTGCTATAAATAACAAAGAAATAAAGAACAAAATAAACAATGACAGGTGTAAATATCCTGTACCTCGTGCTAACCAACATTAGTAGCCACTGTAGCACTCCTACAGTGCCATCCTCCTTGGTAATATCTGACCACATAGCCATCACTGTTCAGGTCACCATCTCCCCTGTCCACCCCCCCCCCTTTACAGTGTCAAACAGAATTAACTGTACACAAATTACTATAAAACCACTCAGAGCAGGCAGAAGTAGCTATACAGCCAACATCTCATTTGTTGGAACTAGCAGCAGTGTCCAGACCCATACCACAATACTACGTGGGCACCTACATAGCTATATGGACTCAGCAATAACTGACAGGACAACATCATCTCCCTCAAGGTAGGGTAAATGCCCGTGGTGGACAGCAGCAATACACAAATACCATAATAGGTGGAAATAATTGCTGGACAGGCCAAGAAGGAACAGGTGCCTCATTGGAAGCAATGTCACCTTAGTCTGCACAAGCAAATAAGGTCACAGGTGATTTTCCCTAAGGCTGTCTTTGAGTGCAGATTGGACACATCCACTAAGACCAATCACTAGGCCTTCCACACGCGTCTGCAATTCCGGAGGCAACACACAAATCTGCTCTGTAGTGGTGGTCAATAACACCAAATACACATATGGCATAGATATAGGCAACCGGCTGCAGACAGGTGAAGTGTAAGCATCACCCCCCCTGTCTCCCCATTGGTACACATGTGCATGTACAGCACCTGCCCACCTCCCCTCATCATCAGGAAGCAGGTCTGTAATGCCCTCTCAAAGGCAATACACAGAAGTTTCCATAGGCCTGATACTATCCCTGGCTGCATCCTACATGAACACAGGCATGGGGTCTCAGATCCATTATGCACTGTAGTCAACCACAGCCTGAGCACCGGTGTCATCCCATCTGCACAGAGGACAGCCACTGTCATCCCTATACACAAAGTCGGAACAATCCACCGACCCAGCCAATCATATGCACATCAGCCTAACTAGCCTGCTCTGCAAGGGCATGGTAGGAAATATCAAGGACATTATGAACAGGGACATCAGTAAAATTGAAATGCCTGAGCCCACACAGCATGGTATTGTCAAAGGGAGATTGGGCCTGTTAAACCTGGTCAAACTCTCTGAAGTGGTCAACAAACACAAGGATGAGGGAAAGATGGTCAACAATGCCTACCTTCACCTAGCCCAATTCTTTCACAATAATCCCCAGGTGGCCAGGATACATACGCCTACACAGCTAGGCACCAACCTGTATGTTACCAGATGGGTAGCTAACTGGCCCAATGATAGTCCCCACTCAGTCAAAGTAGTGGAACACACCTATACTAGTAGATTCTTCCAAACGGTGTACCCCAAGGATCGGTCTGCGGGCCTCTACTGTTTGAGATATATGTATCTGAGGTACAGGACAAAAGCAGTCTGTGGCTGACCAGGTGTACAGATGTTTGCAAGCTGGCCACTGTCTTACATTCTCCTACTGAACTAATCTAAGGGGGTGGCAAAAGCCAACACATTCCAGCTAGGCTTATAAATGCCTTTGGGCAGATATCCTAGTACCTACCTATGAACCTATGAACCTATGATGTGAGCATCCCCCAAGAGACACTCACCCAATTAATGACTGGTGCAAGAAGCATTACCACAAACTGCATGCCAGGAGAGGCATCATTCTCCCTGCTGTGGCAGATGTCATACACACTAAGTATGACAGTAATAATGTACTGAGCATGCAATCTGGTGTGATACAACTTGTGCACCAAGGTTGGTAGCAACCTGACAGTTTCCACCATGTGGGCACCATTGTACAGAAGGCTGTCTACATGGCCCACCTCACAAATATGGGTTTGTCATCCAGGAACCGGGAGGCCACAACATCCCTGTACTCCACCCTTATCAGACACATTACCAAGTACAATGGCTCCTTTGGCATGTACCTTACCAAGCAAATGCAGCAGTTGCAGAGACCACAGACATTCCTGACCAAGCAATTCCAGGGTCAGTAACACCTGTCCTATACAGGTAGGCTGAAAGCCCTGTTCTGTACTCAGTTTCATATGGACTGATCATAGGTGACCTGTGTCTGGCATACAAGGCCATGTCCAAACCAGCCTTGATGGCGTTTCTGCATATCTGTAAGACAAATTGCACTCATGCATCACACATGCAAGGCCCTCACCTGGTCTTTGACATGTATAGTACTTGCTGGTGGGATAGTGTGGTGTCCCACACAATAAACTGTCTGTAAAATACACATCCTCCCCATGTCTAGCAGAGTACATGTATAGCCCTCTGGAAGAGGAAGCTGGACGACTGCATGGGAAATGTATGAGACACCCCTGAGATCCTGTGTGTGTCCCAGATGGACAGGGAAAACAGGTGCTGGCTTGGAAGGGCATGTGTGAAAGTCTGGGCCAGGCTTATGAGGGCATCAGGGCCAATAGCCTGGTATCATCTTATGAGGCTATGCACCTAGTACTTTACATGTGTCCTGTATGTATTGCAGACTGCCCTGCATTGTTGTCTGAAATGAATCCCTGTCAGTCTGAACTGTGTATGTACTGCAATGATAGTGTATAGTCCTGTCCCCTCATCAGTTATCATTACATATCATTACACCTTGTCAGTGTGTGTGGTCAGTATAGCAGTAAGTCAGCTCTTACAGTACATCCATATGCACTTGGTGACACTGTCTAGCTCACTCCAATACCCTTGGTCTGGCCACAATTATCATTCTGCTACTAGGCCCATCACACAATAGGATTTGTCACCCTTTGTTGTGGGCCAGACAGTAGCAGTGATAGAGATGGATTGCAGCAGGCAGAACTACCATAAGGTCTGCCCTGAATGGCCCATAGGTGTCACAGCTGTCCCAGACTGTACCAGGAGTGTGTGTGTGTGTGTGTGTGTGTGTGTGTGTGTGTGTGTGTGTGTGTGTGTGTGTGTGTGTGTGTGTGTGGCAAACATAATACTGCAGGGTATTACTTTACATATGGTGTGTTTCCCTTGCAAATGAACACAGGGGTTGGGGTCCCCTCCCCCCCACAACCTGATGTCAGTGTCTTAGCGGACTCCCATGATGATGGTGGTCATAGTGAGGTACAGGTGGGGTCATCGCTGCCTGGATCCGTGCCATTGTTTTGCATCCCACTTTCATCCACCATGTCCCCGCACACAGTCAGTATGCCCACACATGCCCAGTCCCCAGCAACCATGGATAGTGGACAGGGTAAGTGTGATGGCATGGAAAGGCTAGTGTGTTGAGTATGGCAAGTGTAAGTGTAGACACCAGCCATAGGCAGTGGGCTGGTGGGGTCACACACAGGCAGATGGACAAGGGTGCTCAGCAGAGGACTACTGCCCATCAAGCCCCTGTCGCAAGTGCCACGGCAGGTGCCACCAGATGCATGTTACTGTCCATCATGGAGATACAGGCATGTACTGACTGCAACACAGGACAAATGCTCAGGGTAATGCATGCAGCACTCCCTGCCATGTGTGGCAACCTCCACGGCAGTTGTGATGCCATATGTCATCCTGCAAATGTTGTGGATAGACACTGAGGTGAGACATTGTCACTATTCGACCGTGCATTGTCTGTGCTCGAGCATGTGGTGGGAGTAGGGCATTGGCCAGGTGGATATAGGTCAGCTACATGATCAGCTGTGAGCCCACATGGCCTTGCATATTCACATTCCCATAGTGGCAGTACCAACAGCATTACTAAAGGGAGGGTGCTGTCCACACCACACCAGAGCAGGCCATACACACATTGTCCTGGCCAGTCCCATCAGGGATGCAGGTCCAGCAGATAGCAGTCACCATCAGGGAGTAGTACTGCATCTGTCCTTGGGCCTGGCGATGCCAATGATACTCCTGCCATGTACGGTCCACAGCTGTCCAACACAGACCTGTGTCGGGCATACACATTGCTTGCAGGTGTGCAGACAAAAACTCACACATCCCATATACATATACCAGGCCAGTCACCACCAGACACACACAGCTCCTCTGCATGGCCCAGGTGAACATCACCCCACCAGACACACACACACACACACACACACACACACACACACACACACACACACACACACACACACACACACATGATGTCAGCCATATGGCCCAGCATAGGTCTCTGGCAATCCACCACACCCTATGCATGTGATGATACTGTGCCACAACCCTCTTATCCATACCATCGATGCACAGACATGCTCATATGGGACTGATGCACAGGGTGACTATGGTACAGTGTAGCAATGTTATGCTCTGTAAGGTGCTGAATGCTGGCAGTAGTTAAGAGTACACATCGAGGTGTATGTACCTTGTTAGCCATGATGCACTATTGCTGTTAGTACTGCTGACTGTAATGTCACATACTGTATTCTGGTTGTGATTCAGGTGTCTGTGTGTCTGCAGGCTGTGGGCCTGCTGGCAGTAGCAATGTTGGGTAAGGCAGAGTGGTAACACAGTCACCTTATCATAGGCAAGGTACAGCTGTACATGTACATGTTTACCAGGTGTGTTTACATGCAACAGTATGTGAGGGGCAATTGTGGCAGACAATGTGACCTTGCATACATACCCTTGACACAGCCACCTAGCCTGCGTACATGTCAACTGGGTGTTTGGTAGGCCCACGGGCTCACACATACAGAGGAGGTTACCTGAGTACTGGCACTAGGTCCCTCACCAGCTTAGCCATTACATTCCCTGCAACAGATTCAGCCATCAGTACCTGTTGCCCCTGCCATTTCTGTCACATCCAATCGACCATCTTCCAGTTGATGAGGGTTTGCCTGTTACTGTGTATGACAAGTTTGGGGTATGTATTCCTGGCACAGATCAGCCTGTGTTAGTCTAACCTGACAATCACCAGCATGTGTGTCTGCTACCTCATATGCATGTCTGGCCTCTCATGCTGGCAGTGCACACAGAGTCATAGTCCTGTACATGGGGCAGCTGACAAAGGGCTGAGCACAGCCCCTACCTGCATAGTCTTATGAACAATAGTGCTAGATACATAACACAGATAGCACAGTGGTACTGTAGTGTGGCGGTGTCTGCCACTACTATTGAAGTGGGTGACAATTACAGGGACTGTTAGGATTGGCAATAGTAGGTTCAGAGGCCCTTAACATGTTAGAGCCATCTCACAAATACACACACGCACACCGCTGCATGGGCACATGCATTCAGACACACATGCACAGGGAGGTGACACTTATCAGAGTGGATGACCTACCCATCTATTAATGTACAATACACAGTGATATGACCATTGCACCACAGTGGCTTGGTGTTAGAAACTGTGTAACTGTGCTTATATGGTGGATGACATAGGTATGGGCCAATACTAGTTTGCCAAAGGGGGAGTTCACAGGGTGGAAGAGGCACACAACATGGTATATTCATCACATACACACACTGAAGACAGCCACAGGGGTTATGCATATGGAAACACATACACAGTTGCCAATAGACATATTAGTCACCCTACATATCCACTTGTATGTACTATAGTGCTGCTTACACATGCCATGCTCCACATACATTGTATGCCTGGGACATAACACATATCCTCTTACAACAGGTAATCAGGTAATCTTGCAAATGCCTTCATGGATGGTGGGATAACCCACCAGACATAGCGATTGGTCTCATCTACTGCTCCTACATACCTGCACAAGTGATAGTGTGACAGACTTTGTATCAGAATGATGTGTCAATCAGGTATGATATCTGATGCTGGCATGTGTGTCAGTATGGTAACTGTGACATGTTTGGCAATGATATCACAGCAATGCTCATTGTCAGGGGACACAACAACATATAGGTTGCAAACATGTGGATATCCCATGTACATATGTACAGATGACTGGTATAGGCTGTATAGTGTTACATGGTACATGTGAGGCAGATGCCATTAACAGGGTCTTTAAAGTATTGTCATGGGTAGGAGGTCAACAGGCCTTAAAATGATATAACCTACACACACAACAGCCACAGGGGATAAGCTTCACATACTACTATAGTTGGTATTGAGTTTAGAACTCCTACCTATCTATTTCCACTATAGTATTATGCAGTTATTGCACATGCCACAGAGCTTAGAGAGCTGACAAGTTTATACAGCTACATCTAGGATGAATGACATCAGCAGGCCTTGTAAAGTTAGGCAATGGGACGTGTGCTGGGTGGTACACAACTCAAAATGGTATAACCCACACCCCCAGAAGATATCATTTCTAGCCCAAACCACACACACACACACACACACACACACTCACACACACACACACACACACACACACACACACACACACACACACACACACACACACACACACACACACACACACACACACACACACACATAGTTGCCAGTATTGAGATTAGAATCCCTACCTATCTAGTTATGCATACTACAGTGTTATGCAGTTATCACATGTGCCATGGAGCTTATAAGATTTAACAGTGTCATAGGGTATGTCTAAGGTGATTACATCAAAAGCCCTTGTAAAGTAGGGCAATGGGACATGTACTGGGTGGTATATGCCTCAAAATGGTATAACCCACACCCCAGAGGATATGATTCCCACCCAAAATCACACACACACACACACACACACACACACACACACACACACACACACACTTGCCAGTATTGAGATTAGAACCCCTACCTATCTAGTTATGTATACTACAGTGTTATGCAGTTATCACATGTGCCATGGAGCTTATAAGATTTAACAGTGTCACAGGGTACGTCTAAGGTGATTACATCAAGAGCCCTTGTAAAGTAGGGCAATGGGACGTGTACTGGGTGGTACATGCCTCAAAATGGTATAGCCCACACCCCAGAGGATATGATTCCCACCCAAAATCACACACACACACACACACACACACACACACACACACACACACACACACACACACACACACACACACACACACACACACACACACAGTTTCAAGGTTGCAAGTATTGAGATTAGAACCCCATACTTATCTAGTTATGTATACTACAGTGTTATGCAGTTATCACATGCACCATGGAGCTTATAGGATTACATCAAGAGCCCTTGTAAAGTATGGCAATTGGAAATGTACTGGGTGGGAAGGGCATCAAAATGCATTACCCTACAAACATACACACTTACAAACACCTTCACACACACACACACACACACACACACACACACACACACACACACACACATTTGCCACAACGAGTGTAGAACCCCTGCCTATCTAGTTATCTGTACTATATTGTTACATAGTTATTACACATGCCACGGAGCTTATATGGCTGAGTGCTGTCCAAAGGTACTTCTAAGGACAATGACATCAGCAAGACTGCTAAAGTAGGGCATTGGGAAGTGTTGTGGGTGGAAAAGTCCTCAAAATACTTCATCCTACAAACATGCACATTTACAAACTCTTGCACGTACACTTCTACACACACACATTTTCTGGACCTGAGAGTAGAACCCCTGCCTATCTAGTTATTTGTACTATACTGTTACATAGTTATTGCATACACCATGGAGCTTATAGGCTGGGGCTGTGCAAAGGTACTTCTAAGGGGAATTACATCAGCAGGACTGCTAAAGTGGGGCACTGGGAAGTGGTGTGGGTGGGAATGGCCTAAACTGTTTCACCTACAAACAAACACACACTCCCTCACTGTCACACACATAGTCTCATACACATGCTTACATTTCCCAAGACTGAGAGCAAAACCCCTACCTATCTAGTTATTTGTACTATAATGTTACGCAGTTATCACACGTGCTACAGAATTTATAGGGCTGATAGGTGTCCAATGGCACTTCTAAGGTGAATAACAGCAGCAGATCTTGTGACATAGGGCAATGGGAAGTGTACTGAGTGGGAACAGTTTCCTAATACTTAGACCTACAGACACACACACACACAGGCAGGACCTTTTATACTGGCACATGCGACTGGTTACAATGGGTATGCCACTGTCCACAGCAGGACATCACTCTATGCCATTCAGGGTATCCATGTGTGTGACTCACTCTGTGTGTGTCCCCCTGTGTCTCTCTCTCTCTCTCTATCACTGTCTGTCTCTCACTTCCCCACATCTATGTGTGTGCATGCTTGACATATTATCTGTTGCCCATGTATATGCCTGTGTATCACACGCAGCCGATGCAGATATATCACATCTGGGCCACCTACAGCTAACTGAGGGTAATCCTGTCTGATGTGTGTGTGCAGGGACAGTTAAGGTGTACATAGCTGTCTGTATGCACATACATATATATATATATATATATATATATATATATATATATATATATATATATAGTCCGATGTGTGTTCCAACATGGCCTGTGATTCTTTAAGTGTAGGAGCATGCCCAGTGTGACCTTCTATAGTGAGAGTGGGACTCCATTCCAGAGATATGTGTACTCCGGTACGGGGTTTTGTGTGCTACAACCATACCTCTCAGGAGTAAACAGGACTTTCCTAGGGGTACTGGGTTTGTTTAGCACACATTTTCTGACATATCTGTAGTCTGACACTGCAATGTATTGTGTCATTACCTAGTGGCAGACATCCTCAGATCATCACGGTGCTTTACCAGAGGAACACAAGATGTATGATGCACAGACCAATATTATGAGCCCAGCTATGTACATTCTTGCCCAACATGTCCAGTTGGGAAGTGTGGCTACAGCCAGTTGACTGATGATGCTGTGTAAACAGTCCAGAAACTTGGTGATATACTGGCTGGGGATCTCCTGCTTGTGTTACAAAATAATGACAGACATTACTGTTTCAGACTACATAACCTTCAGACAATTCCTGCTAATGCAAAACCTCTCATCCTACCAGCTTTCTCAGTATGTGAGGGCATTATTTACAACACATGCCTATGATTGTGCCTTTGTCCCACTTTTATTTCTGACTTTGTCCAGATGTCTTGCTGTCAGAGGTTGGGAGGTATGGGTGTGGATACAGAGTGCATTCTACTGTACAGACATGTCCATTATATGTGCAGTATATTCCACATAGTACTGTGACTTCCAGGTATGTCAGTGGCAGAGGAGTAGGTGTATCTGGCTTGCATAATAGTTGCCACTGCAGTTATCTGCTCATGGCCCTGTCAAAGACAGCACTGTACCTAGGCCACTACAACACAATAGCCGGGAGTAAGTGCTGGCCAAATCCTGACAGTATTAACCACACATACACACAGCTCATTAACCCCTGCATATTATGGACATGCAACATGTTTTCATGTGTATTGGGACAGCCCTGGCTATATGTGCTCTGCTGATATTTCCCTGCAACCATGCATGTTACTGCATTTTGGTGGGGATATGGGGAACACACCTGTCAACTGTACACATTTGCACAGACTGTGCTGATATTTGCTATACATTTTGGTTCCATTTAGCATACTAGTGTGCCCTGTCCTGGGGACTAGAGGCATATCACTAAAGACCACAGGTCAATTGTAAAGGCATACATTTGAGTTTCTGACTTCTTACCCTTCAGAGTCTTACTGCAACTGCAAGACCTGCTGTGTTATCACTGTGTAAGTCTGTAGGGGGGTAATTCAACACTGTCGCCATTTGTGGGCCTTTGCCAGACATTTCTTTATGGTTTTCTACAGCTGACTTGCTGGTTGAGGCTGAGGGGTGAGTATGGTACCCCCACACTGACATGCATTCCTGTGACCTATGACTCCCAGTTATTTGGCCCCCACATATACTGCAGTGGAATTTACCACCTTGGGTACTGCTGCATAGTGTGGGGAGGTGATTAATGGGCAGATATTTCCTGGTGTCCCACATAGCTGTCAGTTGTCTCCTGCTATCCCAGTAGGCCACCCCATTCCCTTGCATGCATGCAGCAATACCATTGATATGCTACCAGAACATACTGATAGATTCATTTATTGTTAAGAAGGCTGACTTACCTTGTGCCTGCAGCAGTTGTGTGGATGGTGCTTGAGGGCTGCCTATGTCGGATGCACACAATACACTGCCTATACATGGTAAGTTACTGGTAGTGTGATGTGTGTGTCATCCATTTTTACTGTGTGTATGAATCAGAGAGAGGTGTCAGTCCCTGGGTGCCTAGAGTGTCAGCGTGTGTGCTATGCATTGCCTCTTTGCCAAGGCCAGGCCATACTGGGCATGCCTCCGTCTGCCTACAGGAGCAGGCTCAGGGGATTCCTCCTCTGAGTTTCTCTGTGCCTATGGGGACCTTGGCAATGGTGGAGGGCTGTGTGGCCCTTCCCCATGCTGTTCCTGCTGCAGTTGTTTCCGCAAGATCATATTGTGTAGCATGGCACATATTATAAACATGTGTGCACATGTGGCTGGAGAGTACTGTAGGGCTTCACCAGATATGTCAAGGCAGCAGAACCATGACATGAGCATCCCAAACACACGCTCTATAATGATCCTGGTTTGTGTGTGTGCCTCATTATGGCATTCTTGAGTGGGTGTGTGTGCATTTCTGATAGGTGTCATCATCCACGGCTCTTGTGCATAGCCAGCATCCCCTACCAGAAGGCCATATGGAATGTCCCCCTGGCAGATCCCTGATACAGCTGTGAGGAATGCCAGATGTGGGAGTCATGAAAGCTTTGGCTAAACATATAGGAATATTTCCAAACCATAAATTTAAGTTCAAGATTATTGACCAAGTCAAATACAACATTACGGGGGGTCCCATCTCCCTAAGACTTGAAGAACTTGAACTTTCTTGGCAAATTCGCCTTAACGCATACTACTACCCAGGTATTAATGACATGTGCTTGATTAGATGTCTACTTAAATTGAAAAGTTTAACTAGATGACAGAATATCTCTTCTAGCAATGTAACATAAAAATATTTTTAATATAATTTATATATTAATTTTATATTAATATTATGAATAATATTAATCTCTAATAGTAATTTACATTAGTAAACGTGATACCAGAATATTCAGCCTCAATTCTCCTTAAAGGTCATAGTTAGATTGTGTATTTTTTTATATATTTTTTTTAATTATTTTTATATAACGAATGCCATATTGTGGAATTACGTGAATGGCATATCATAGTATGAATGCTATAGATTTAGTAATATGGTCATCATAGCTAGTCAAAATTATGTACTAATATCAAGTTAATTTCTTGTATGGTAATTTTAGTCACTGTTAATGATGCCTAAATTTATTTCTCGAACTGCCAGCGCAGTTATTTTCCTGGGCTAGGCAATTAGCTATGAACCAGTATGAAATGTTGTAGTAAAAAAAAGTTTGTAGTGCAAAAAAAGTTTGTGGTGCAGAATTTCAGCAGTGTAATAGTAATTCCTTATAGGTAACCTTATTATTCCATATGTTTATTTGTTCTTGTTGTTTAAAGTATACCTATCAGCATACTTTAGTTTTAAACCATAGCTTCAATCTTCCTTGTTCATGGTTGTCAGCATTGTTTTAGTTTTAAACAGTATTTTTTCATAGCGTGTAGAACAGGAAGGGTTAACTATTGTTGCTGATGTCATTACAGCATGTGAGCTAATAGGCTTAAGCACTTCCTGGTATTTTACTTAACTGAAACATGTACCTTGAATGTTTGCATCTGAAGAAGTTTGATTTTATTAAATGAAAAGCGCTTTATGCACTTTAAAACTATTGGTTGCTTTCTGAAGCCATTTTGTTTTTCTATCATTGCACATGATCTGGCAGTTGATGGAGGGGAAGCCCTTGCAGTTTATGTAGATGCTACCCTGCTCACTGGGTTTTGCTTTGATGTGGATGTCCATGAAGTCTATGGCACCCAGTACCTCTAGGTAGTCTGCTACATGGTGGAAGAGGTGTATATTGCTGGTCAACTCCTCACAGGTGCTGGGGAAGTAAATGTGCTCACCAGCATGTGATAGCATAGCATCCAGGAACTGGTGGAGTACTCTGGATGCAGATGCCTGTGAGATTCCCATGATGTCCCCAGTAGGTCTTTGGAAAGTACCTGTAACTAGTATTCTTAAGGCTAAACATACCTTAGTATCCACTGGGATGGGTTCCCCTCTGTTGGCTCTGGGTCTGAGTAGTAGCAGGCACAGCTCAATGATTTGCTGAAGTAGTCTCTGCCCACCCTGTAGTGCTCTACTATCTCCAGATCATGTAGCCCCTGGTAGGTTACCCTGGGTCTGAACACTGTTCTCCTCCTCAGTCTGGGGCGGTTATCAGCATTATCCTCCTCACTGCTCTCAGCCTCCAGCACATACTGATGTGTCAAAGCAACAGCAGCCCCTAACATTTTGTCGGTTAAAATTCCACCGCATGTGTACACCAATGGTGCAGAGTTTGTGGAAAATAACAGACTGAAAGGTGTTTGCACAGTTTATACTGTTGCGCTGCAGATGCTGCCTGTATGATTGGCTGGCTATGATACATTCCATCTGCTTGCTATTTTATTTGTACTTGATTGCTTTTATTCTGCAATTTCCCTTTTTTTTTCCTCTTCACATTTTCACCCCTTTTAAGCCCTGAAGTGCGCCATGCAAACCTGCAGCCCAAATGTAAACAGTTCTGCTATTTCAGGGGTTTTTGTTTGTTTGTTTGTTTTTGTTTTGTTTTTGTTTTAGATCCAGTGCACGCTGCACAAACCTGTTTAGCTAAAGTAAACACTTTGTAGTAGAAATGGCGCTCCCCTGGATACGAACATGCACTTCTTTTCATGGAATAAGTCAATACAGCCTCAGACACACCCCCTTGCTAAGCTGCGCTTAGCTAAGCTCAAATGGGAGCTGTGGAGCTCCAGTGTGCCTACACCAAGCATGATACACTCCTTTTTCATGTCAGTTGCTCCTCCTGCTTACATTGCCGAATTATAGCTCCTACATGGTTAGGTGCAGGCAAAGAATGGTCTCCCATTTGTGATTCAGTAACATTTGCCCTTTTGCATGCCCCACTGCCTTAGTCCCTTGTTACACCACTACACCACAGTCTTCCACCTTAGCAACCAGTGTTACCTGTTATTGTTTTGATTCTGCATGCCATACACTATAATGGCAAAATGCAGATGTCACTTAAAATTGTCTTTTCAAAATTTTTTTTATTTTCAGCATGATCCCATTTGCGCACCATTGCCCTATTCTTAAACGTCCAAGATCGGCAAAAAAAAATAAACCTTGATTTTTATAATTTTGCAGCACCTTTCCATGCCAATGCATATGTTTGGCCATTGGCATGCCTAAGGATTATACTACATGCTTTACTTTGAGCTGTCATGCCTCCATTTTGATTTTTGCAGAAATTTAGTAGCTGAATACATTTCTGCAGCAGACACTATTCTGGCATGGATGCCTTCCTGTTTAATGAATTGCTAAATTACCTTATTTGCATGTTTTTCACCAGCAAATAAGGTAATTAGCATTATTCAGTGGTGTCCATGCCAGAATAGTGCTGGCAGGCTCATGCACGCCCCAGCCTTGTTTACTGGATTGCTCGGCAGCCATATTCCATGCCGGAGCTGCTGCACTATTCCTGCATGGAAAAAAATGGCTAATTGAATCCCAGGGTTTATTTTGTGTAGATTATATATGATGCTAACAGAACAGCAATTTGTGGAAATAACCCATCTTAGAGTATAGATGAATAGGCACGTTAATAGAGACTTCAATGAAAAGCAATTGGAAATTACTGTCAACTGCCTGGGAAGTTATTGAAATTAAGTAAATTTAGAATATTTGCATGGAACTGCTTGCACAAATACTTTTATACACCAGTAAAAATTACACAAAATGCTTCCAACTGTTGGCAAAGGGTACTGAAGGTACAGTAGGACAGAGAAAGAGGATTAGAAGCATATTTTTGAGAGTGTCAAGGGTTGTCTGGAAAATATGTTCGAGAGAATTAGGGAGAAGAGGGGCAGAATGGATGAAGGCATAAGGAGTGAGGGTGAAGACAATGGGCAGATGCAGGAGCTAATTTGGATCCCAATGCTGATGGCCAAAAAAGTAATTACAAGAAACTGATAACAAGCAGACAGTCCAGCATTGAGGGAGGCAGTGGAAATGATGGAGAGAGTAAGAGAAGAGGAAGAAGAGCTGGTAGGAAAGACAAAGCAGCTTTCACAGGAAGATTCCTTAGTTAAAATAACCAAAAAATAACCCATTTCTCAACTCAGTGAAAAAAAGACAATAACCACACCACACCGATTCAAGCAAAAGCACTTTACAGACCCAGTAATCCCTATCTATTCCACATTGTATTGCTTTCATTTCCCAAATAAACTCATTTCTTATTTTGACTGTATTTTTATACTCTAGCCTTTAATAACCCTCTATTCCTTACATTCCAAGGAACATACCAGGACAACCAACCTCTCTTCTTTTATATAAAGTATTTCTCTCCTCACTTTTCCTCTTCCCGCCTTCAGAATCCACCATCATTGTATCTCCTACTGTCCTGCAACTTCTTGTTTCCTTCTTCGTTGCTTCTTCCTCACTACCTGACATCTATAAAATACAGATTTCAGTACTTATTTATGCCACTGTACAGCTTATTCTCTATCCTTCTCCTACCATGCCATCTTTCATCCTACCACGATGCAATAATATATCCCAACATCTCTCCAACATTGTCCCAACTACCTATCCATACTTCTTCTTTACAGTCTCCACACATTGCACCAAACTTATTTAATATTCCCCCTCATCTTTATTCCACATATAGGCTGATTAATTGCAATTCACCTCAAGCTAAAACAAAATTAAGTGCAAGAATCTTCTCCAAAAAACAAGTATGCATTATTCCCCACTATACTAAAATTAATCTAGGAGGAGATGTACACCCTAATTATGTCCCCACCTATTACAATGAGCACAAAGATAACTCTCTCCCACACACTTCTGTAACCCAACAACAGTAAATCCCCAAGCCTGGTGATCTAACATTTGCTGCAATAAATCTTAGAAGTACAAGAAATAAAACTGCAGAACTACATGCCTAGATAGATGATAAATTAACATTTGACCTTCATATTTATAGCAATATTAAAAGAACCCACCAGAAACTCGGTGCCCTCTACAGACATAACTACTTTCTCAGCCACTCAACCAGAATAGCCCTTGCTTCATCCTTCCTGCTTCCAACTCTTCTATATGGTGCTCCCATCCATACAAATTTACAATCACACTTAAAAACAAAACTAGACTCCTGCTATAACAAAGTCGCCAAATTTGCCACTAATGCAAAAAACTACACACACCACTGTTCCTCTTTACATCGCTCAACTGGCTAGAATCCCCTCACCAACTTAATTATCTACAACTAATGACAGCCCACAAAATAATCTACCAACCTGAATCCTGTCCTTCTTTATCCTCCATAGTAAACCTGTACCATCCTAATTGCCAACTTAGGTCTGAAAGCAAAATGTTGCTATCAGTTAACAAACCCAAATTATCAACAGGCCAGATGTTGTTCTCCCATACCGTCTCCAAGCTATGGAATAATCTTCCCACTACTATCAGAACAATCAGTACTCCTGCCACTTTCAAAAAGACACTCAAACTACATCTCTTCTCTCACTGGCTATGCTCCTGTACCCCACTTACCCCAACAACTAACTCCTCCTCTGGAACTTCAGTTTAACCTTTACATGCTAACTTCCTACAATATCCCTTCTCCTCTAGTCTGTCTAACCATGATACAGATACATATGCCTTTTGTAGATTCATATGCCAACTCTACCAATATACTACTCTAGACTGTTAACATGTTGACTTGTTTTTTTTCTGTTTATTCCTATTATTTTGCTAAAATGTAAATTATTATCAACATACATTGTTCTATGTACTTATGCCAAGATTATGTAAGTATGTCAATTTCTTATGCATACTTCTTATGTAATCATGTGGAGCTTTTCTCCCCGGGCCTCCACTGAAAATGGGCTCTTTCTAGGCCCAGTGGACTTTCCCGGTTAACAAATGCAATAAATAAATAAATAATTACCCAATATAAAGCTGATGTTCTCTCTGTAACTGAAACTTGGCTTAAATCCAGCATAAACGACTCTGAAGTTATATGTCCTGGCTATAAAATCATCCGTAATGACCATATAAAGAGAAAAAGGTGGTGGCATTGTTTTAGTATTTCCCAATACCTACCACATTTCCCTTTACAGCAAACCAACACCAAAATTAATTTCAGCAGAGCTTCTTGTTGCTTTCCTCAAAATAAACAATTATAAGCAAATATGTATTACTGTTCCTTACATCCCTCCTGGTGACAATACAGTTATACTGGAAGGTATCCTACATTGGATATCCATAACATTTCCACAAGAAAAAATGTTACTAGATGATGTGAATGTCAACTGGTTGGACATAAACTCAAAGTCCCTTACATCTCGCACAAACTTATATGGTTTCACACAACTTATTAATACCCCCACACATCATAGCAAGACATCAGATTCTCTATTAGAGTGTACCCAAGTATTAAACCCTAGCAAATACTTCACCACAGGTACAATGTCAGGCTGTCTCAGTGATCATCTTCCAGTCTATAGAACTAGACATCTCACACATCCAGTTAAACAGCATATCTATGAAACAACATGTAACCTTTCCAAGTTTAACACAGAAATGTTCATTACTACACTATCATCTATTAAATGAAACTTCCTAAAATCCTCCCCTTAGATGATGCTGTAATTGAATTTAATACAACTTTTCTAAATACCCTAAATACCCTTGCACATCCCAGAAGGAAGAAGATGAAAACAAATAATACAATTTGACTATCCAAAAAGAGTAGAATGCTATTGAAGGATAGAGAAAAAGCAAGGAAAGAATGACAAAAATATAAAACACCTCAGTATCTTCAAATTTCAGAATGCTTCACAATCATACTAAAAAGCAAATAAACGAAGACAAAAAAAACTATACTATAATAGCTTTCAGAATAATATTAAACACAACCCTAAAAAAATTTGGACATCCATTAAAGAAATGTTACATTCTGTGCAAACATTCAACACAAACCCCTGTCCCGATAACTTACCAGTTGAAACTACTATACAGTTCAACTCTTATTTTATAAATAGTGTATCATCTCTAACTAAGGATTCCTCAACATCTAACCCCAACCCTCTCCAGTAGCCACATATCCCCATATCCCCATATCTACTTTCACCTTCAAACACTGTGTATACATCTGATATAAAACTACTCTTAAACAAACTTAAACTGTGCTCATCTTCAGCTGATGACCTTCCAAGCAAGTACCTAAAAATAGGAGCCAGTAGAATTGTCTATCCTGTCTCAATCCTTGTAAATAGGTCCGTCCAGGAATCCCACAGTCTCTCTCTCTGGAAAAAGTCACATGTTATCCCTCTGCACAAAAGAGGAAATTCAAAAGACATTAATAACTTTTGACCTATAGCAATCTTATCTCCCTTCACAAAAATACTTGAAAAATGTATTCAAAAACAATTGCTAGACTATCTCCTGTGGGAAGAGCTCTTATCCCCTTCACAACATGGCTTACGTCCTTCCCATAGTACTAGCACTGCCCTTCTAACCTATATAGATACTGTCAATAAAGCTAGAGATAATGGCAAACTAGTCTCTTCCTTATTTCTGGACTTATCTAAACCCTTCAAAACAGTTTGTCACAGGAAATTTCTAATTCAAATGTCCTCACTAGGTCTGTCTCAGCCTACCCTTCTGTGGTGCAAAAGCTACCTGTCCAGTCGGTATCAGTCAGTAAAACGGCACTCCACATCCTCTCCTTACCTCCCAGTCACCACTGGTGTACCACAAGGCTCTATTCTTGGTCCCCTCCTCTTTAACATTTTCACCAACGCCCTTAATACTTCCACACAACAGGTCACCCTAATACAATACACAAATGATTCCACTTTTATTTGCACAACTGACAACATGGTGCACTTCCAAAAAATATTTAGGAAGCTTTAACAGCCACTGAAACATGGCTTTGTAACTCACAACTAAACTACTACTTTTTTCCCTAAATCCCTCTCTCATGAAGAAACAAAATTTAAAGTCCTCTCTTAATAATACAACAATTGAAGTCACTTCTCATAGCAAACTATTAGGGGTGATAGTGGATGATAATCTTACATTCGACCTGCATATACAAAATTGCATAAAAAAATCATCAAAAACTAAGGATGATTGACAGAGTCAAAAACATTCTCTCTGATGCAATTAAAACTACACTTGCTAATATGTATCTCCTCCACACTCTTCTTTATGGTGCTCCCATCCTTAGTAACATCCAGGCTTCAGAAAAACTAAAACTTGAAACAATGCTATAAAAAAGCTTCCAAATTTGCAGCACATATCCCTTTCAGAACCCACCACTGTATAGCACTGAAAAGCCGAAATTGATTAGAACTGCCACATCAACTAACATGTAGACAGCTTCTTACCACCTATAAAATTATCCAGCATCCATCTGCCTGTCCAGCACTAAAAAAAAACATTGTACACAACTATGTTCCCAGTCGGTTATTGTGATCCAGTGACCAAACACTTCTGTCTGTCTACAAACCTAGTAAATCTGCAGGGCATTTCCTGTACTCTTACAAGGTTACTAAGGCCTGGAACTCCTTAATAGTATCCATTACATCAATACCCTCCCTCCCATCTTTAAAAACACTCTGAAATAATTCCTAGCTAAAATCTGGCTCTGTTCTTGTTCAAATCCAGGATAAACTATATACCTAAATGTGAACAAGTATGTTTTCATTCTTTATACTCCATTACTTTCCCTTCTTCAGTTCCTTACTGCTATCTAATTCTCTTCCCTGACTTCCTCTCTAAATATACTTGCTTTCCCTCACTTCATATTGCAATTCCTATTTGTATTTGACTAGTTTACCTTTAATTTATCTACAACGTGTCCAAAATTTCTCTAAATATTAAATGATTGTCATATACCTTGTATCAATTTTTAAACAATGTTTTTATAGTATGTGCAATTTGTTATATTATTTAAACTGCTGGTGTTTTTGTTTAATTTTTGAAGATTGTAAAATTATTGTTGTTTAAATATTTTATTATAATGTGGAGCTTTTCTCCCAAGGCCTCAGTGGAAAATGGGTTTCTACCCAGTCATACTTTCCTAGTAATCAATTTCAATCAATAAATAAATAAACCAAAATTTATTTAGTGCTGTCATCCCTTGTCAAATCATTGTCGAGATTGTTATACATGATGGTACTATATGTGTTTTTAATTGTTTTGCATATTTGATATTATTTTATATAGTTACTACTCCTACTTTATGTTTAACTGTGTAGATTTTATTTGTAGACTTTGACATAACATATGATGTGTTATATATTATGGTCATAACACATCGTGTGTTGTATTAGGGTCATATAGGTTCATAGGTAGGTACTAGGCTATCTGCCCAAAGGCATTTATAAGCCTAGCCAGACTGTGTTGGCTTTCGCCGCCCCCTTAGATTAGCTCCCTGTGCCTCTGTCCAGCAGAGCCATTAGTTCCCTGTGCCTCTGTCCAGCACAGCCACTGAAGTGATCCCCGGGGTAAACTTTCTGTTTGCCATCCACTTGTCAAGGTTTCTCTTAAAGAGTGTTAGTGAGGAGCTCTGCCTAATGTAGATTGGAATCTTGTTCCAAAGCATGGGAAGTCTCTGTGACAGGAATCTATCCCTCGAGCACGTCCTATTTATTGTTGTGGTGAGGTTTAGATCCCTAGAGCGTGTGGCTCGAGGAGATAAGCTTTTCTTTAGGTGGAGCATGTCCATCAGTTCTGGGTTGGACATGGCCTTGTATGTCAGGCAGAGATCACCTCTGAGTAGGCGGTATGCAACCGAGTACAGCTAGAGTTTCTTCAGTCGAGCTGCATAGAGCATCTGTTTGAGGCCAGTGATCCTCTTGGTGAGGTACTTCTGTGGTTTTTCCAGCTGTTGCAGGTGTTTTGTAAGATACATCCCAAATGGGGCATTGTACTCTATGATGGGTCTGATGAGTGATGAGTAGAGGGGCACAATGTCCTCTTTTGATCTGGATGTGAACCCTTTTGTGATAAGGTGTGCCACGTTGAAGGATTTTCTAACCACTTTGGCATTGTGATTATCAAAGGAGAGTTTACTATCTACTTGGGTCCCCAGATCCCTTATTACGTCTTCTGTATTTAGGGGGCTACCACCTATGTGGTAGTTTGTGGGTACTTTGTTTATTCCAAAGGGGGTGACTATGCACTTTTTGGCATTTAGCTTGAGGCCATGATTTTGACACCAGGTGTCCATCTCAGTGAGACCCTTTTGGAGGATGTCTGTGTCAGCCAGAGAGTCAATTATAGCCCCTGGTTTGCAGTTGTCTGTGAACTTGGTCAGCCATAGTCCTCCTGTGCTTGCCTGTACCTCTGAGAAGTATATGCCAAACAGGAGGGGTCCTAGTTCTGAACCCTGGGGAATGCCACTTGTAACCGGTTTAGAGTCAGACTTAGCTCCCACAACTCTTACCATGTGGGTTCTGTCCGTGAGCCATTTGGCAACCCATCTTGTGACATAGGGGTTTATGTTCAGGCTGGTGAGCTTGTCTATAATACCAGAATGGGGAATGGTGTCAAAGACCTTTGTGAGGTCTAGGTAGGCTATGTGTACCACCTTTCCCTTGTCTATAGCCTTGGTAACTGTTTCAAAGAAGTCCACCAGGTTTAGGAGGCATGATCTGCCCTTAACAAAGCCGAACTGGGTAGGGTCCAGCATTTGGAGGTTCCCAATGTCTCTGTTAATGAGTTCCATGATGATGTGCTGCATAGCTTTGCAGACCAAGCTAGTCAGGCTTATAGGGCGATAATTCCCGGGGTCTGTTGTGGCTCCACCTTTGTGGTGTGGAATAACTGTTGCTGTGCGCCACTCTATAGGTACGTAACCTGTGGAGAGGCTGAGTTTGAACAGTGTGATTAGTGAGAGGTTAGTTCGTCTTTGAGCTCATATAGGACGCAGCCTGGGACACCGTCCAGTCCCATTGATGCTGTGTGTTTGGCTTTGGAGAGGGCTGTTTTAACCTGAGTGTCTGTGATTTCAGGAGCTCTACATTCTTCTGGTATGTTTATGGGCCCTTTTGGGGGTGAGAGGGGGGTGAAGTTTGCGCTGAATCTGTCTGCCAGGATGTTGGCAATATCGGTCAGTTCAGTGTATTTTGTACCATTCTGAACTAACTCCGAGCAGATCTGAGCACTGCCACTTAGATTCTTGACATAGTTAAATAATGCTTTGTGGTTATCTTTGGAGTCCTTGGCAATTTTTCTTTTGAAACTCGCCTTGGATGATTTTATAAGGGATCGTAGTTTTTTGCTGATACTGATCAGGGATGTCTTCCCTTCTTGGGATTTTACTCTTTTCTGTACTTATTTCCCCCTTCTATTGTATAGCTTGTTTAAGGCAGGAGTCCACCAGACTGGTTTCCTTTTCTTAGAGGAGTGAGTCTTGGTTTTGCTTGGGGTAGGTGCCTGTAGAATGCATTAGTAAAGGATTTTGCAGCTTGGACAATGTTATCCTTTAGCATGGGGGCTTTGAAGCTTTCTACCTCGGTCATAAGTAATGTGAAGTTTGCTTTTGAAAAGCTTTTCATGGTGGTTTCCTTGTCCAGGGGAGAGGGCGGAATGTGGATATCCAAAGTGATTTGTTTATGGTCAGATCTAACCAGTGAGGGGTTGACCTCCAGTGTGGAGCACCGGTCGCCCATGTTGGTGATGACCAGGTCCAATATGTTGTCACCTCTGGTGGGAGTGTTGACCAGTTGATCCAGGGTGTTTGAGTTTATAAATTCTAGGAAATGTTAGGCAAGGGAGTTAGTACTTGAGTAGTTCTCCCAATTAATGTTCGGGTAATTGAAATCACCCAATATGTGTCTTTATATTTCCCGGTTTTTCCAGAAATGCGGAATGGGGGTCCTGGGACATGGTGGGTGATCTGTAGCAAGCAACAATTTCAATTGCAGTTTTTCCTGTTGTTAGTTGCATGTGGATGATCTCTGAAGCATTGTGCTGTGCCACTAACCTGGAGGTGTGGGTATCCTTGATGAATATCGATACGCCCCTGCCTTTTGTATTTCGGTCCTGGTTCTGTGGCCAAAATATATGATATGAGTTGTAGCCTGGTAGTGCTGGGGTGCTCTCTGGAGCCTTAAACCAGGTTTCTGTTACTGCACATATATCAATTTTCTCCATACTGAGTAGTGCCTCGAGTGCGTGAATTTTGAGGTTTAGACTTCTGGCATTGAGTAGCATTACCCTCAGTTTTTTGTTACTTGAGCTATTTATGGCAGTGGGTTTGTCTTTTGAGCCTTGCCTAAAAAAGGCACTATAGGGGTGGCAAGAGCCTTGGCCAGTATTCGAAAGCCTAAGGGTGACAGGTGCAAGCCGTCTCTAGTGAAGCAGTGTGGCTTGTTGAGCATATCATCCCATGTGAACAGACACTGGATCCCCTTTGAATGACACCAGAAACTTAGCCAATTGTTGAAATTGATAATTTTTTCTTTATACTGTGGCATCATTCTTGGTGAGGGCAGGATGCTACTCAGGGTCAGGGTCATACTGGCCTGGGCTGCAAGATCAGAGAGCTGTTTCATGTCTCTTTTCATGTAGTCCAGGGAGGTACGGCTCAGGTCATTCACACCAACATGGACAATGCCAGAATCGTATTTGTACTTGTTCTGGAGTGACCTGAGTACTTCTGTTATGGGGCGGATCCTGGCACCGACAGGCAGCTAACAGTAACCTTCTCCTTAGTCAGCCTAGTGAGTGGGACGTCAGTGTGCCTGACTATAGAGTCACCTATTAATAGTATGTTGGATATGTTATTTTGCCTTAAGGGCTGTAATTGCATGGCACACTGGTTTTGTGAAGTATGTGTTTCATGGTTTGTGTTGGGGGTGGAGGTTGCTTGGATGTCTGCTTTGGAGGTCTCTGTTGCTTTTGCAGATTTTTATTTAGAGCCTCCGAGTATGTTTTTGTGTATTTATGTGTGTTTTTTGCCAGTGCTGGTTTAATAGGTCTATGTGAGACTGGTGGTGTGATGCAAGTATTTCCCTTCTCCTCTTGACTGTCTGATCCAGCCTTGGGTTGAGAGAGCTTAGCCTCCAGTTTGGCTGTATAATTGCATCTCTCGCATGTATTAGTGTTTGGTGGTAGGAGGAGAGGGTTGTCTGTGTACATGAGGCAGTTGTAACATTACCTCAAAATGCCCAGATTCACCAGTTGGACTGGAGAGTACACCTGAAGCTGCCCTTTGGACATGCCTGGATAGGTACAGTGAACTGTTTTACTGAATGGCTGGTAAGGTTGAATAGAGAGCCTTGTCCTTCTTTACAGTATAGGAGGGTCTAGTGCTAGGGTTTATAAGTGCTTGCTATGAGTTTTGAGCAAGTGCTGGGCTGAGAAATTAATGGCTTGAGTGCTTAAATTGAAAGTTTGTCTAGCTCCAAGGGAAAAATTGAAGAGGAGACTTTGTGGAGCCAGGAATAGTTATACCCTAGCTAACTGGCGCTGCCTGGCATGCAAAACTAGGCAAATGTGGTCTTTATAGCAGGGGAAATGAAAGAGATAGAAAGTAGCCCAAAATGGCCAATAAACTATTAATTTCTGGGCTGAAACCACTCCTCCAGGGACAGCTAGGCTGCTCAAAGCTCCCCTCTCTCACAGGTGAACAGAGAAACTTCCTTCTACCCAAGTAAGGTATGGGCAAACACAGAGATTTGTAACACAGCCCTGAATTCAGCACTTAACCTGAAAACTGGACTATACTAGCTTAGAGATGGCGGAAATAAGTATATATATGTCTATATATATATATATATATATATATATATATATATATATTTTTTTTTTTTTTTCAGAAAATAAAGCAGGTACAATAAAAAAAAATTTAAATGCACAGAAAAGGATACTTATTGTTATATATCTCAGATCAGAGTTGTAGTCAATGCCACTAGTAATAAAGCAGGAAGAAACACAAATACAGTAAAAGCAGATTAATAGAATGCAATTTTATATATATATATATATATATATATATATATATATATATATATATAAAACAATAGAAAACAAACAACTGATTTAAACAAGTTACCCAATTAACCAGAAAAAAGCTCAAAACTGAGCCCTGCTCCAGCAGTCTTCAATCAGACAAGTTCTAACTGCACACTCCTGCTGCTAGGGTGCAGGGGAACCTTCTCCAAAAAATATGGCCTGGGTCAGTGCTCAAGTTATACAAACAAAGCTAGATTCAGCAGGCCTGAATCTGGTCTATGCTGCAGCAACAAGGTACACCAATTTCAGAAAGAAACAGTTCAAATAAGCAGGCACAATAAGCCTGTGACCAGAAATTCCTAGCTCAGAAGGGCAGGATCCAGCCTCCCACAAGAGTGCAGACCACACCTTCTTAATGTAAAAAAACTATCCCAAAGCCCAAGTGCTTAAACCGGAACTAATACACTTTAGAACAGACACTAAGCCTTCAGTCAGCAACTCCCAACTCAGAAGGATGTAAGCCTCCTGTCCTGCCACAACAGTGCAGACCACAAACTTCCTAATGTGAAACAACTGGTCTAAAGCCCAAGTGCATAATCCAAAGGCTTAGAATAACAGTTACAATGTAATCGGCTACCAACAAGCAGCAACAAATGCAGCAGAATAAATGCTATTAAGTGCTTTTAAGAACAGGCAGCAAGAGCAAAATAAGTAATAAAGTAGGAAGAAACACAAACACAGTAAGCAGATGAATAAAGTGCAAAAAAAATTTTTTTTTCTCTCCGTATTAGGTAGAATGAGCTAAAGACACTAGACTGGGAGGAGTGTCACAGATCAAATTTACAGTAGGGGCAGGCAATTGCAAAGCCACCAAGTATAAAAAGAAAACACCAATAGGGAGGGCAGGGTGAGGGTAAAATCAATTCAGAAAAATAACACTTTCAACACAGATCAGAAGTCAGCAAATATGATCTAAATAAATCAAGCAAAAGCAATTAGAATACTATAGAACTTTGGAAAGAAGTGCCAAAAAATATACTTATCAATTTATAGTTTGAGTTGTTTCAGTAGCACTCTCAGTCAGAACTCAATTAAATTCAAGCAATGAATGCAGAGGTAACAAACAGGGAATCTTAATTATACTAGCAAGCCTTGAGACAATCAGATAAAACACACAAGTTGTTTGGCCAGTATTTAACAGGGTAGGATTAAGGGTAGGGGAAAAATAGCACTTTCCACTCAGAAAAATAACACTTTCAACACAGATCAGAAGCCAGCAAATATGATCTAAATAAATCAAGCAAAAGCAATTAGAATACTAATTAGAAGATATAATCAGAGAGCATCAATATAATATTCACATTAAATCAAATAAAAACGCCCTCTCGGAACATGTTTTAGAAACATCTGTACAACACAAGTTTAAGTTTTTAGTTATACAGGTTAACACACCTACAATTAGAGGAGGTGATGTTATGAATTATACAGAACAGAATGAGACTAAATGGATTATTAGGCTGAGAGCGGATAGGGAGCCTGGGTTGAATGATAGAGTTCCCCTGAGACCCATGCTGAAAGGCAGGAAATTGAAGGTTTAATATATATGGACTAGTATATATATATATATATATATATATATATATATATATATATACATATTTATATATTTATATGTTTACTAATTATCATGTATTTATAGAAGCGGTTTTATTTAATATGAAGAACTTATTAGAGATTTTATTATGTTTTTTAGTATGTTTTAAATGAGTTATTTTCCTCTTCCTATATACAAGATTGCAATGGTTAATAGTTTTATATGAATTAATTGCATGTTATATAATTATTTCACAGGATATGATGTCATTGTTAAAAAGTATATATAGGGCATTTTGAAAATATATAGCGTTTTGGCTTGAAGAAGCCCAGTAGGGTGAAAGTGCTTTCCATATCTGTTTATCTGTTCAATAAATTAGAAATTTTATCTATTTGGTGAAGTGAAGACTGCTTTATCCTTTTGGTGAAGTGAAGACTGCCTTGCTTTGTACATTGCTTTTACTACGGAGACTTGTTGATGTGGATTTCCTATATCTGCCTGTTCACACTCCTGTGTTTTGTTTTTGTCAATTAGAATACTATAGTACTTTGGAAAGAAGTGCCACAAATGTACTTATCAATTTATAGTTTGAGTTGTTTCAGTAGCACTCTCAGTCAGAACTCAATTAGATTCAAGCAATGAATGCAGAGGTAACAAACAGGGAATCTTAATTATACTAGCAAGCCAAGTGTTTATGACTCTGTTTGACTCTGTATGACAATGTTTTATTATTTAAATCTGACTGGTTTATTTTTACAACATTCTGAAGAAAGCCGCTGTCATATAGGGATGAAAGCACTAATTAAATTAAACTTCCTTCATAAAATGGTTCCTGGAAATTAAAGAATTGGCGATTAAATTAATTTTTACTAAGTTGCATTACGAAAAGTCTGAAATAAAAAGATACCCGTATCTGTGTAACAATCACTATGGGGCTGACTTATTTGCAATTGTTTAAAGAGGAAAGGATGGGAAGCTGTATTACAAAATGAGCAGCCCCTCTGGAGGAGCAGTAGCACCCTGTATGATGACTGCAGTATATGCAATGTTTTTGATTGGTTTAAATAAACATTGAGGGATGAAAAGAGTCATGAGATGCTTAGAAAACATATGCACAAACAGAAAGTGAGTTGTTGGCCATGGTGCACAGCTGTGAAAACATTTTACGAGTAGATTTATGATAAGACAGTTACTATGGAGTCTGACCACAAGCCACTTCAAAACATGTAAAAAAGGCATAACATAAAATAATGCTAACACTTCAAAGAATACTTTTGTCATTGCAGAAAACTGACTTAGTGGTTTACACACCAGGGAAAGAGATGCACATTACAGACATACTGTCTAGTGAGCATCTCTAAGAATAAAATAATGAAAATTTATTACATCAGGGTCTGGAAGGTATGTCTACTGTACCTTATCTGACTACTTTACTTCTTTAGAAATGCTGCCAGACATTATTCAATACACAGCAGATGATACAGAATTGCAACTGTAGAAAAATATGTTTTTGTCTGGAGTGCAAGATTATAAGAAAGTAAATGTCACTACCATTTCAAAACTATTAAGATTTATCATGGTGAAATTCATGCATCACATGGTGCGATGTTCACTTAGAATGATTGTGTCTACTCAGCTTAGAAAGCTCATATTAGAGCAAAAATATAAAATTCATTTGGGAACTGTGAAGTGCAAAAAAAGGTCATTTTTTTATTTTTGCTAAGAATATCTAGAAACATTGAACTAACAAAAAAGGTTTGTCACGTGTAATATGTAAAATTGGTAGATAAACAGACAGCCTTGCACAAGAACTCCTGTAGGGTATATTTATCTATTTATTTAAGTTGTTCCAAGGAGTAATGGAGAGACCGCATTTCAGACAAATCCTAGGTAGATAATATTTAGATACATATGATATTTATAAGATCTGATATAGCTGGCTGTTTTCCTGTATGTATATATATTTAAATAGCCATATATAAAGTAAAACTTTTCAAAAGCAAACTTCACGTTACTTAAGACAGTGGTGGAAGGTTTCAAATCCCCCATGCTAAAGGATAATGCTGCCCAAGCAGCAAAATCCTTTACTAATGCACTCTATGGACACCACAAGAATGCATGGATCATGCTATCCCAAGCAAAACCAAGACTCACTCCTCCAAGAAAAGGAAACCAGTCTGGTGGACCCCTGCCATAAACAAGCTATACAATAGAAGGAGGAAACTAGTACAGAAAAGAGTAAAATCCCAAGAAGGGAAGACATCCCTGATCAGAATCAGCAAGAAACTACAATCCCTCATAAAATCATCCAAGGCTAGCTTCGAAAGAAAAATTGCCAAGGACTCCAAAGATAACCACAAAGCATTCTTTAGCTATGTCAAGAATCTAAGTGGCAATTCTCAGATCTGTTCGGAGTTAGTGCAGAATGGCACAAAATACACTGAACTGACTGATATTGCCAACATCCTGGCAGACAGGTTCAGTGCAAACTTCACCCCCCTCTCACCCCCAAAAGGGCCCATAACCATACCAGAAGAATGTAGTGCCCCTGAAATCACAGACACTCAGGTTAAAACAGCCCTCTCCAAAGCCAAAAACACAGCATCAATGGGACCAGATGGTGTCCCAGGCTGCGTCCTACATGAGCTCAAAGATGAACTAACTCCTCACCTAAACACACTGTTCAAACTCAGCCTCTCCACAGGCTACATACCCATAGAGTGGCGCACAGCAACAGTTATTCTGCTCCACAAAGGTGGAGCCACAACAGACCCCGGAAACTATCGCCCTATAAGCCTGACTAGCTTGGTCTGCAAGGCTATGGAGCGCATCATCATGGATCTCATTAACAGAGACATTGGGAACGTCTAAACACTGGACTCGACCCAGTTCTGCTTTGTTAAGGGTAGATCATGCCTCCTAAACCTGGTGGACTTCTTTGAGACAGTTACCAAGGCTATAGGCGAGCTAAAGGTGGTACACACAGCCTACCTTGACCTCACAAAGGCCTTTGACACCATTCCTCATTCTGGTATTATAGACAAGCACACCAGCCTGAACATAAACCCCTATGTCATGAGATGGGTTGCCAACTGGCTCATGGACAGAACCCACATGGTAAGAGTTGCAGGAGCTAGGTCTGACTCTAAACTGATTACAAGTGGCATTCCCCAGGGCTCAGTTCTAGGACCCCTCCAGTTTGGCATATACTTCTCAGAGGTACAGGCAAGCACAGGAGGACTATGGCTGACCAAGTTCGCAGATGGCTGAAAACTAGGGGCTATAATTGACTCTCTGGCTGACACAGACATCCTCCAAAAGGGTCTCACTGAGACAGGTACCTGGTGTCAAAACCATGGCCTCAAGCTAAATGCCAAAAAGTGCATAGTCATCCACTTTGGAAAAAACAAAGTACCCACAAACTACCACATAGGTGGTAGCCCCCTAAATACGGAAGACATAATAAGGGATCTGGGGACCCAAGTAGATACTTATCTCTCCTTTGATAATCACATTGCCAAAGTGAATAGAAAGTCCTTCTATGTGGCCCACCTAATCACAAAAGGGTTTGCATCCAAATCAAAAAAGGTCATTGTGCCCCTCTACGCATCACTCATCAGACCCATCATAGAGTACAACGCCCCATTTGGGAAGTACCTTACAAGACACCTGCAACAGCTGGAAAGGCCACAGAAGTACCTCACAAGAGGATCACTGGCCTCAAACAGATGCCCTATGCAGCTCGACTGAAGAAACTCCAGCTGTACTCGGTTGCATTCCGCCTACTCAGAGGTGATCTCTGCCTGACATATAAGACCATGTCCAACCCAGAACTGATGGACATGCTCCACCTAAAGAAAACCATATCCCCTCGAGCCACACACTCTAGGGATCTAAACGTCACCACAACAATAAATAGGATGTGCTGGAGGGATAGATTCCTGTCCCAGAGACTTTCCATGCTCTGGAACAAGATTCCAATCAACATTAGGCAGAGCTCCTCACTAACACTCTTCAAGAGAAACCTTGACGAGTGGATGGGAAACAGAAAGTTTACCCCGGGGATCACTTCAGTGGCTCTGCTGGACAGATGCACAGGGAACTAATCTAAGGGGGCAGCAAAAGCCAGCACATTCTGGCTAGGCTTATAAATGCCTTTGGGCAGATAGCCTAGTACCTAACTATGAACTATGAAATGCAAACTGTGTACAAAACATGCAGAATGCATTAGTATATGAATGCAGTGCCTTTGAATAGTGGGGTATATAACAAAGACTTCAGTTGTAAACTAATATTTAATGGGTTCCTATTACCTAATCGAACTTCCAGAAGGTCAATCACCGGAAGTTCAAACTTGGAAGTTCGAAAGTTGAAAATGTTGAAGCCGCAGAAGTCCGAATTCTTTCCCAGGGAAAGAATTTGGTTGGATGTTTCTGCGGCTTCGACATTTTTTCCACTGTGGTACAAAAGTTACGGAATGGGTTAAGGTAAGTGTGCAATTGTGACGGACATTGGGGCTAGGGTGCGGGTAAGGTAAGTGTGCAATAGTGACGGACTTTAGGGTTAGGGTGCAGCTAAGGTAAGTGTGCGATAGTGACGGACTTTAGGATTAGGGTGCAGGTAAGGTAAGTGTGCAATAATGATGGACTTTAGGGTTAGGGTGCGGGTGAGGTAAGTGTGCGATAGTGACGGACTTTAGGGTTAGGGTGTGGGTAAGATAAGTGTGTAGTAGTGTTTGACCTTTTGGAAGTTTGATAATGTAATAGGAACCCTATTTAATACCACCAGTACCAGGTTGTACATTATATGCAGTAGAACACTTGTCAGGTCTGTTCCATTGTGCAGTCCTGCACTAAAGTACATTGTGATAACATTCTGCTTGATGTTCCAGCTGTCATTCCAACCGATGATGACTGTTCCAGTAATGAACTGTTATCTGGTGTGCTTACAGAAACTGCAGTGGCTACCACTTCATTTTGAAAAGGCTGTAATTGGTCCGATTAAAGTAGATTAATCAAAACTCCTACATAATGGAATGATTTTGTGATGTATTGTGATAGCACACAATGAGCTATTTATCTATCATGTATATTTTATAAAATGTTACCTAAAAAGCTTTGAAATGATGTATGTGAATCATTGATGCTTGTAGTCTACAGTATAGTCTATAGTTTATATATTACTGAATTATATAATTATCTTAATGTTGCCATTTAAGGGGATCAATGTAATGCATAGAGCAGCGTGCACATAATATCCATAGTCCTGTGCATGTAAGAGGTCACATGACTGTCTCTTTTTCTCTTGCTGTTATGAGTAGATATTATACAAAGTTCTGATGTGACTTTATGTGTTGTCTTCCAAGGAAATAAAGATACTGAACCATCTACAAGTCCTTACAAGACAGTGCCTTTCATGTTGAATGGATGTACTGACTGTATGCCATACCCACATCTGCTGAAAGATCTACATTCCTGTTTGAATACAGAAGATGAGCTTTAAAGTTATAGTAGTGCAGATGGACAACAAACAAAGGAATATAAGAAGGAAAAACACTCTTTATTAACTGAGTTAAGCGCTTTCTTCCCAAAAACTTTACAGGGACTTCTTCAGAATGAACAAAATCTAACAACACAGCAGTTATATAAGAACAGTTTTAAAACAACCTTACCCAATCCACCAATGATTTGCTTAAATATTGAATTAAACAGTAAAACCCATTAATTCCAATAAAAACTATTATAATTATAGTATGACCATTCACAAACAATGCATTAAAAACCTTCAAAATGTTTCAACTTCAGAATACAACTTATACTTCTAGTTTCATTTAATCCAGGGGTTGTAGTAGCATTAAGCCACAATTTCCATTTAAGCTCACATGCCTCTAAATGCGCGGAAAAAATTCTCCCCTGTGGATCAAATATAACCTGTTGGATCACTAAGAACCTAAAATTATGATCCCTACAAGCACAAACATGTCTATATAAAGCATTAGTTTGTTTGCACTTTTTAATGTCTGCTAAATGTTCATATATTATCTCTCTAAACCTTCTGGAGGTTTTGCAGGTATAAAATACAGGACATTTTAAACATTTTGCCAGGTAAATTACATTCTTAGACTGACAATTATAATGTCATTTTATAAAAATGTTAGTATTGGCTAATTGGAACTTTTCACTTGTAATAAGTATATAAGGGCACTGACTGCACATACCACATTTAAAGTTGCCCATTTTCCTACTGATCAGACTGTTACCAAAATTGTTTCATGAATCCTTACCTTCTGAAATGTCCTTAAAGGACTGGTCTTTCTTAAAAATGAATTTAGGTCTGTTTCCTAATCTTTCAATAATAGCTCTGTCCAAGGTTAACAAATTCCTGTTCTTATTTAGAAGCTTGCAGATGGTGGTACTGTCTTTATTGTAAATTAATATAAATCAACGACAAAAATCATCTTCAGCTGCCCCGCATGTCCGTATGACAGCACTATTTTGACATCCTAAAATAAGCTATCTTCTCTGTTAAAACAACAAAATGCACAGAGGAAACGCAGTGCAGGCTCCATATAAAAAGATTTATTTGCGATACAACTCGCTGTAGTTCTAACAGTAAATAGTCCAGAAAAATATATAACAATTAGTAGCAAAATGATTACTTCTAGAATTAAAAACTTCCAAATATAAAAAACATGTTAAGCGCTTTCGCCTACACTATGTAGGCTTCCTCAGAACAAAAGTGCTCTAGTGTTCCAGTGTTTAAATGACTTTTTTGGCACCAAACACAAATTACAGCCCTTAAAGTCATATCGCTCCATTCTAGTATATGTAACACTGAGCATCCTTCTGTTATTACTTATACAATCCCATTAGTATATGTTTTGCACTATTCAAATCTTTATAAAAACTAATAGTTAAAAACAATTGATTAAAAACATTTGTTAAGTGTTCTAAATAAACACATAAAGTGTGTTCAGTTGTGATACATCTTCAGATGTTAATATTCCCTACCTTGTATAGACAATAATTCTAACTATTATAAATCGGCGAATTTCATATTACTACCTTCCTAACCTAGTTCATCTAAACATTATGACATATGCCCTTCTTTCTGATGTTTCTGATGTATGGTGTGTTTTAATGCTAAATAACTCAAATTAAAGTTCTCAAATTCTTGATATTCTGTTCAACAATATGGGTTTTATTGATATATTGTCGTTCAATCCTGGTGTATTCGAGGCATCTGTAAAAAGTTGCCACCATACTTCCCTATAACTCAAAAGTTCTTTCCTATTACCTCCCTTCGGGTTATATTTAATATGCTCTGTTATGGCTAATTCAAAATTATGTTCATCCCTTAGCCTTTCTATATGCCTGTACAGCGCATTATTACCGTCCTTTCTCTTTATGCTGTACTGATGGTCATATATCCTCTTTTTAAAGGCTCTTTCTGTCTTGCCTATATAATATCCAGGGCATGTTTTACATTTTGCCATATAAATGACAAAATTAGTGTTACAGTTGCCTGATTTGAACTTAATTTTAGTCTTGTTTATGTTGTCTGATGCAATTTCTCTTTCTTCCATTATATACCCATACTGATTACAACTGCCACATTTTCTAGTTGCCTTATTGGAGGTTGCTGTATTGTTACTGTATTCTTTTACCTCCCCATTCTCTAATAACCTCTTTAAATTGTTACCCATTTTGTACACAAAATGTGGTCTTTCCCCTACATGTCCAACCAAGTTATCATCCAACAAAAATATCCTCCACTGAGTTTCCATAATTTGATTGATCTGATGAACATAGGGACTTTACTCCAAAGCACATGCTCGTTTGTATTTTGCTGTGTTCTCTGTTTGATCAATGTTAAAACAACCACTTGTTCCTTTATAGTTCCCTAGTAATGGAACATATTTTTTACCCCATTCCTTGATGACGTACTGTTTCACATCTCTCATCATTCTCTTGTCATATCCTCTTTCTTCAAATATCCCTGTTATATACTCCATCTCCTTTGTCATCTCTTCATATCTCGATGTCATACGGGCAACCCTTATACACTGCCCTTTGTAAATGTTGTATAAAAGTTTTTTGGGATGGTTACTTGTATATTGTAAGTAATCATTGGAAAAAGTGTTTTTCCTGTAAATACATGATTTAAATCCTTCACTATCATGCAAAATATATGTGTCTAAGTAGGCTATTCCATTAGTACTCACTGAATGTGTGAATTTTAAAAATTCACTGCTTGAGTTCAAAAAGGAAATGAATCTGTCCAATTTTTCCATGTTACCATTCCACAAAATATAGATGTCATCAAGAAATCTTGTGTAATGTATCACATGTTTAAACATAGCATTCGGGAAAACTTCTGATTCCTCCCAGTCCAACATAACTAAATTTGCAAAAATTGGTGCACAGGCGGAACCCATTGCTACACCCCTCTTCTGTCTGTAATGTTCGCCCTCATAATATATATAGTTATGTTCAAGTACCATAGACATACAATCCATAATTAAACATGTCCTGTCCCAGTCTATTTTGTATGTTTCCTTATACTGTTACAGAATGAATCCAATCCTAAATGTTTAGGAATACATGAAAATAAATTTATAACATTGATCGTCATGTATATAAGGGAATATATAATAGGGAAGTTGCCTAAAACATTCCAGGAGTCCTTAATTAGATGTGGGATATGATTGTAAATATCCTTCAGCCATGTATCTATAGCTACACCAAGAGGAAATGTTTTAGCCTGACTCCCTGAAGCAAAAGGTCTAAATGGGGGGGTCGGTTAAGTTCTTGTATCTTAGGAATTCCAACTAATGTTGCTAACATAGGATGTTGTACCTTAAGGAAATCATATACCTCTGAATTAATATGGTTGTCAATCCAAAATTCTTCAATATAAGAATCTATACGTTGATATGCTATATTGATCTCGTTCAAAGATACCGTATAGTAATTTCCTGATTGTGAACACAAACGACCAACTGAAGCCAAGAAACCAAAAAATGTAGTCCACAGCAGAAGGAAGGTAAATGAAAATCCAGTGGATGAAATTCAACGAACAAATTTATTGGATAAAAACCACACAGTAACAAATCCCTCAAGCGCTTTCGCTCAGTGCAATACTGAGCTTTATCAAGATATATTCTTGATAAAGCTCAGTATTGCACTGAGCGAAAGCGCTTGAGGGATTTGTTACTGTGTGGTTTTTATCCAATAAATTTGTTCGTTGAATTTCATCCACTGGATTTTCATTTACCTTCCTTCTGCTGTGGACTACATTTTTTAATTTCCTGATTGTGTTAATAATGCAAACATTTTGCATTATCCGTTAGATAAATCTATAGTCGCCGATGCATCTGTGTCCTCTGGCATAAAAACTTTTGGAAGAATACTGCTGTGTATCCAAAGTTGTTTATTTAAAACCAAGTAAAAAAACAATATATCCAAGTGATTAGCGCTTTCGGGTGTTAACCCTTCGTCAGATAAAATTCAAATAACACAAAGCACAATTTAAAATAATGAACATCCAATCAAACACTAATAGATAACCCGCCTATTTTTCAGGGTGGGTTTCATCGGGATGACATCATTCAAGCCTGGCCTCCTATGTGCCATGAGCTATATAATCTACCTAGACTCTATTAGCTCTGTGAGTTGTTTTATGTCCCCCCCTCTTCTATTAAGTTTGACATTAACTATAGCCCTAAATCTAAAGCTATGAGTAGGATTATCTTTTACATGTCTAAAAAGGGCATTGTGTATATCACTATTTCTGATGGCTGACATGTGTTGTAGAACCCTTACTTTTAACATATTGTTAGTCTTGCCCACATAAAAACACGGGCAAGACTTGCAGTCAGCCAAATAAACAACATCCTTAGTTCTACAAGTTGCCCTAGCCTTTAATAAAAAAGTTTTTCCGGTAGTGGGATGTGTAAAGGTTGTATCTTTATGAATGTGTGGACAAGCCTTGCACATCCCACAGGGCACACTACCAACTTGTAAAATAGGGGTAACCATATTAGTGGAATGTTCTCCACATAAGCCACATAGGCGGGTTATCTATTAGTGTTTGATTGGATGTTCATTATTTTAAATTGTGCTTTGTGTTATTTGAATTTTATCTGACGAAGGGTTAACACCCGAAAGCACTAATCATTTGGATATATTGTTTTTTTACTTGGTTTTAAATAAACAACTTTGGATACACAGCAGTATTCTTCCAAAGGTTTTTTTGCTGAATTGCTACTTATTCTTATCCTTTGGTTGAATTATATCAGCATAGAGCATTGTTTCTTGGATGTGTCCTCTGGCATATCATGCCATTTATCTCGACCCCCCCCCTCCATTTAGACCTATTGTTTCAGGGAGTCAGGCTAAAACATTTCCTCTTGGTGTAGCTATAGATACATGGCCGAAGGATATTTACAATCATATCCCACACTTAATTAAGGACTCCTGCGACTTTTTAGGCAACTTCCCTATTCATGAGATCTACAACAAACGTATATATGTGACGATCGATGTTATAGATTTATTTTCATGTATTCCTAAACATTTAGGATTGGATTCATTCTGTAAAAGTATAAGGAAACATACAAAAATAGACTGGGACAGGACATGTTTAATTATGGATTGTATGTCTATGGTACTTGAACATAACTATATATATTATGAGGGCGAACATTACAGACAGAAGAGGGGTGTAGCAATGGGTTCCGCCTGTGCACCAGTTTTTGCAAATTTAGTTATGTTGGACTGGGAGGAATCAGTAGTTTTCCTGAATGCTATGTTTAAACATGTGATACATTACACAAGATTTCTCGACGACATCTATATTTTGTGGAATGGTAACATGGAAGAATTGGACAGATTAATTTCCTTTTTGAACTCAAACAGTGAATTTTTAAAATTCACACATTCAGTGAGTACTAATGGAATAGCCTACTTAGACACATATATTTTGCATGATAGTGAAGGATTTAAATCATGTATTTACAGGAAAAACACTTTTTCCAATGATTACTTACAATATACAAGTAACCATCCCAAAAAAACTTTTATACAACATTTACAAAGGGCAGTGTATAAGGGTTGCCCGTATGACATTGAGATACAAAGAGATGACAAAGGAGATGGAGTATATAACAGGGTTATTTGAGGAAAGAGGATATGACAAGAGAATGATGAGAGATGTGAAACAGTACATCATCAAGGAATGGGGTAAAAAATATGTTCCATTACTAGGGAACTATAAAGGAACAAGTGGTTGTTTTAACATTGATCAAACAGAGAACACAGCAAAATACAAACGAGCATGTGCTTTGGAGTAAAGTCCCTATGTTCATCAGATCAAGCAAATTATGGAAACTCACTGGAGGATATTTTTGTTGGATGATAACTTGGATGGACATGTAGGGGAAAGACCACATTTTGTGTACAAAATGGGTAACAATTTAAAGAGGTTATTAGAGAATGGGGAGGTAAAAGAATACAGTAACAATACAGCAACCTCCAATAAGGCAACTAAAAAATGTGGCAGTTGTAATCAGTATGGGTATATAATGGAAGAAAGAGAAATTACATTAGACAACATAAACAAGACTAAAATTAAGTTCAAATCAGGCAACTGTAACACTAATTTTGTCATTTATATGGCAAAATGTAAAAAAATGCCCTAGAAATTATATAGGCAAGACAGAAAGAGCCTTTAAAAAGAGGATATATGATCATCAGTACAGCATAAAGAGAAAGGACGGTAATAATGCACTGTACAGGCATATAGAAAGGCTAAGGGATGAACATAATTTTGAATTTGCCATAATAGAGCATATTAAATATAACCTGAAGGGAGGTAATAGGAAATAACTTTTGAGTTATAGGGAAGTATGGTGGCAATTTTTTACAGATGCCTTGAATACACCAGGATTGAACAACAATATATCAATAAAACCCATATTGTTGAACAGAATATCAAGAATATGAGAACCGTAATTTGAGTTATTTAGCATTAAAACACACCATACATCAGAAATATCAGAAAGAAGGGCATATGTCATAATGTTCAGATGAACTACGTTAGGAAGGTAGTAATATGAAATTGCCGATTTATAATAGTTAGAATTATTGTCTATACGAGGTAGGGAATATTAACATCTGAAGATGTATCACAACTGAACACACTTATGTGTTTATTTAGAACACTTAACTGTTTTTAATCAATTGTTTTTAACTATTAGTTTTTATAAAGACTTGAATAGTGCAAAACATATACTAATGGGATTGTATAAGTAATAACAGAAGGATGCTCAGTGTTACATATACTAGAATGGAGCAACATGACTTTAAGGGCTGTAATTTGTGTTTGGCGCCAAAAAAGTCATTTAAACACTGGAACACTAGAGCACTTTTGTTCTGAGGAATCCTACATAGTGTAGGTGAAAGCACTTAACATGTTTTTTATATTTGGAAGTTTTTAATTCTAGAAGTAATCATTTTGTTACTAATTGTTATATATTTTTCTGGACCATTTACTGTTAGAACTACAGCGAGTTGAATCGCAAATAAATCTTTTTATCTGGAGCCTGCACTGCGTTTCCTCTGTGCATTTCATTGTTTTAACAGAAAAGATAGTGTGGTTGTAGGACTCAACGTAATTAATTTTTCAGACATCCTAAAATAGGCTGATATAGCGGTTAGCGTTGTCGCCTCAGAGCAAGAGATTCTCCGGTTCACTTCTCGACTGGAGCACCTTCTGTATGGAGTCTGCATGTCCTCCCTGCTGTCGAGTGAGTTCTAAAAGACATACAGGTAGGTGCGTGTGTGTGCCTTCTGTGAAGTTTGGGTACTGACTGGCAACTCAACACCATAAAAACACCACTGCCAATCAGTCTGTGGATCGGTGATCCACTGTGGCAACCCCTACTTGGGAAAATACAAAAACATATTCCGATGTGTCTTTTACTAACTACCTCTCTTTTTTAACCCTATTCAACAGACTGTTGGATAACCTCTTCTTTTGAATAAATCCAGTACAAAATCTACTTCCTCTAAAAATTCTACATCCACTGTTACCACCCTGGCCAGCCTCACTAGTTGCCCTTTTCCTACAGATCTCTTATGATATTGAGGGTGCCAGCTGGTATAATCAAGATAAGAATTAGAGAATGTGGGCTTCCTGTAAACCCTTGAAACAAGTCTCCCATTAATTCGATCAATTCTCAATGCAACATCAAAATAAGAAATTTTGTTACCACTAATGCTATGGGTAAATTGAAGGAAATCCACTGTCTGGTTAACATATTACAAAAATTCTTCTAACATGCAAGTTATATCAGCCCACACCAAAAATATGTCACTCAGGTATCTAGTATAATATGTAATACTTTTTTATATTTACTATGGAACACATACTTAGTTTCCCAGAATAATATGATATAATTTGCAAAAGTGGAGGTGCAGGCTGCCCCCATTGCCATCCCTGTTGTTAGTTTATAGTACTGCCCTTCAAAAATGAATGAAATTATTCTTAAGGACCATCTCTATCAGGGTTGTAATGGTATTGATAAGACCCTGATCAAACCTATTGGTGTTAAAAAGCTATTTTTCTAACCACGTCAACCCTCTCTCTTGAGGTATGACTGAAAACAAGTTACAAACATCAATAGTTACCAATAACATATTGCAGTCATATTCAATGTTGTTAAGGTGCATTAAAAATTGCCAAGAGTCCTTACAAATATGTCCGTAAGATTCCAAACCACTTTTTAAATGGAAATCAATATATTTGGCAATAAAAAACATTTCAGACCTTTTTACATCAACTAGAGGTCTAAATGGCAAGCAATTTAAATGTTTCTGAATTTTTGGGATGCCAAAACTATTTGCAATAACTGGATGTTCATTCTTCATAAAAGCATACTCATCAGCATTAATCTGACCTTGATATAACATATCTTCTAAAGCTAAATCCACATCTCTAAAAGCAATATTAATCTAATTACATGAAATTTCCTGATAAGTACCATCCATGAGCAAATCATGCACAAAATTAGAATAATCATTTTTATCCATAATGACCATTCCATTACCCTTATCGGGGTTCGTAATGCATGTGTCTTTGTCCTTAGCAATATCTAACAGTAAATGCCATTCTGCAATTGTCAAATTATCAGACTTGACATCAGCAGAACATCGCAAAACCTCCTTAATATCTAATTCACAATTTTTTTTCAAACAGTTTCACAATAATTTCATAGGAGGGTTAAATTAACTCTGTCGTTTTAGTATATTATGACTATCCATATTGTTAACATTGTTCTCAGCATGCCACAAAGCCAAATTCAGCTTACAAGTAAAAAGTCTTAAATCAATAAGTGCTCCAGATACATTCCCCCTCCTGGCTGGTACAAAACTAAAACTTTTGGCCAGCACATCGACATGTGCTGCAGAAACATTGGGTCTATATTAGATGATTGAACTTTCAAAAGTTCGACTGTCATATGGTCAACATCATATGATCGAATTTTTTAAAGTTTTAACTTTTTAACAGAGATCTCCATACAGCGTGGAATGGGAAGATTTCCATCTCAGAGCTAGTATATTTAAAGAGCAGGGGGTGTGGGGGTGGTGGGTGGCTTGCCCCCCGGCTTAAAACGTTCAAGTAGATTATTTGTGTAGTTTTTTTTTATTAGATTTTCAAACTTTTATAAGTTCGATCATATGGTGTCGACCATATGACAGTCGAACTTTTGAAAGTTCGATTATCTATTATAGACCCGAAACATTTTTGTTAGAATAATTATAAACTTTAAAATCTCCCATTTTATTAATCAGTATATTGAGGGTAAAACTGTTAGTGTCAACCATATGATTCAGACTGATTAAAACCACATTGTTTAATAAAACCTCTTTTGAAATATCAGCATTGCAATCACTAATATTCAATACATCCACAACAGTTAATACCTGTTCCATTGATAATGAACTGCATTGCGTTTCTTCATTTTGGCTCCCTGGGCTGCATAATCATTGTGAGAAGTGTTCTCCCTGGTTGGCTTGCCCCAATAATTGTAATGCTGGAAGTTTTTGTTTTTTAATCTCTCTGAATGCCTTAGACCATTGTCTAAAGGGAAATGTGGTTGCTGAATACTTTCACCCCTCAGTGCTGATATCAGTTCCCCTTCAGATAAGACTGCATCATGATTGGAAGGCTCAGAAGCATTGACAGGGTAATCAGAAGGCTTGGGATACACCCTCCCTCTGGCGTATTCCTCTGCGTCTCTCTTACATTTTTTTCATTTATGTGACAAAATAATGGGTTTTATCCACTTCAGAAAGAATATTGTCATAACTAGTCACGTAATGGTCAAACATCAAATCCCCACATATGAAGGAATTCAGTTGGTCAAGACTACGTGATAAGCTATCAGTTTTTGATTATTATAATTGTCCATTAGTTTTAACATTTCAAAACTGACATTATCAAAGATGCGGTGTAACTCACGCAAAAATTCAGGGTTAGAGCCTGCACCGTTGGGATACCTCCATAGCCTCAAACCTTTGGAATTTGCTGCAGCTCAATATTTTTAAGCAAGTAGCTGTTTTCAAACTGCAGTTTTTTTATACACCAATGACATTTTATAAAATTCTTTTAGTTTCTCAGTCTATGTGCTTGAGTTATCCACCGTATTAATTGGAGCACCAGTTTCAATGTCAAAGCAAAAACAATTAACTTTCCATCCAACCAGTATTTCAGTTTGTGAAAGTTGGCTTCCTACTCTTGTAGGTTGAGTAAGAGGGAGCCCAAAACTGCCATTTGTAATGTTGCCATGTTGTGAAGAACCCACCACAGCATTTAACTGTGTGGAGTATAAAGCCAGCTGTTGAATTACTTGTTGTAGTAACAGTGTCAGGTTGCCAGCAGATGTAGAATTATCCAAACTAAATCCCTCAATGTTGTCACCTCCACCAGTACAGACAGACATAGAAACCAACTAAAAACTAAACCACTAAAGTTATAGTAGCACAGAAGAACAACAAACAAAGGAATATAAGACTGGAAACACCCTTTATTAACTTATACATCTGCTGTGTTGTTAGATTTTGTTAGTTCTAAAGAAGTCTCTGTAAAGTTTTGTGGATGAAAGTGCTTAACTCAGTTAATAAAGGGTGTTTCCAGTCTTATTTTGTTTGTTGTTGTTCTTCTGCATTACTATAACTTTAGTGGTTTGGTTGTTTAGTTGGTTACTATGTTTGTGCTGGGTAAACTTGGTTGTTATTATGCAGCCAAACAGGCTTTAGGAAATAACCATAGTTATAGAAATAACCATAGTTTGAGCTATTTTTACCCCAGATTCGGAGCCCTGGTATTTTTTTTCAACCTGTTGAACAATCCTGGCTAGTGGTCTAGTGCTAAGAGTAACACTGCATTTGTGCTCCATACTTGGCCAAAATCCTGATTTTTTTTTTTAATTATTTATTTATTTGTTGATTTATTATTTTACATTTGTTAATTGGGATACTCAAGCTGAGAGGAGCTCATTTTTAGTGGAGGCCTTGGCAGAAAAGTTCCAATTTACATGTACTAAACATAAGAGAATGCTTTAGTATGCATACATTAAATGCACTACAGAGTTAGTTGAAGAGAAGATAGGATCAAGGTAGATTAGGGAGGAAATGATAGGTTATAAGAGTGTCAGGGAAGTAGTGGATCATTGATGTGATTGAAGAGTGCAATATTATACGAGACCCACAAAATAACATCCATAGAAGGCACTCCAGTCAAGGAAATATTTATTTAGCGCTTTCGTCCAAAGACTTCATCAGAATAAAATGACAAAAATGTCAAGCAACCTTATATACTGTTGTATATACTCAAGCAATTAAACAATCAAACAATTAAAATCTAAAAAAAACTCAGCAAGGCAACTTTTAAAGCAAAATTACACAATGTAACATCTTTCCTACATCCTTAGGGACTGAGTCTAACACAAAAAAAAAACATTTAAACTGTTTGAAATCTGTACATACAGTATAATGTTTATAAAGAGTATTGTTGATTTCACAGTGTTTAATATTGCACAGATGTTGTCTTATTCTCACTTTTAATTTTCTTGTTATCATACCTATATAAAAAGACTGGCAGCTAGTGCAGAAGGCAATATAAATAATACCAGATGAATCACAATTAAAATAACTGTTACTTATAATGTGCTTATTAATGTGAGACAAAAATACTGAAGAACCCTGCAAAATAAAAGTGCACATATTACAAAAAACAAATTTATACATGCCAGGATTTTTGTCAGTCTTAGCAGTCAAGGCTATAGTCTTGTTTGTTTCTAAATATTGTTTTATAGACTCAGCCTTCTTAACTACATACCTAGGTTCATTACCTACTATATTAATAATATTCCAATCAGTTTTAAAATATTCCAGTTCTGAATAAGAATAGATCTAATACTGGAATCATGCACAGTCATGTACAGACAATAAAGTATTTATTATAACGTTTGTCTTAATATTAGAAACAGTGGAGCTAGCACCCATGTTCTCATTAGGAGTGCCAACAGACAATATAGGTGGAAACTAGTCATTCCTTTTTCCTGCAATTTCATGTGGAGCATCCTTAAGAACATTATAACTATAACCCCTGTCCATAAAAAATACAATTATTTCATGAACTGCATCCAAAAAAAATCTCCTGATTAGTGGTCAGCCTTGAGGTCCTGATTATCTGCCCTCTAGGTACATTTTTCTTCAAGTATGGTGGGTGTGCACTAGAAAAGGGCAAATAGTTATTAACAAAACATTCTTTCCTATAAATATAGTACAATATCTTTCCATAAGTTTGATGTCACCGCATACAAGTGCACTCAGATAACTCAAAAGGACTTCTAAAATAAGAAAACCTATAGCTAAAAACATATTTATCCCTAAACTCATGTATGCCTTTCATCTAGTCATTTATTGCAGGAACAGTGGTCTCAGGAACAGTGATCTAGGGAACAGTGAACTCAGGAACAGTCATCTCAGGAATAGTAGTCTCAGGAACAGTGGTCTCAGTAACAGTGTTCTATCCTCTGTATAGAAATGCTGGTGCCTGTGTCTCCATCAGTCTCTCTTAGTAGTCATTCAAGTATCAAGAACTAGATTTGTTTTCCTGGTGGTGATGGAAAGCTGTCCTTTAGATGCCAAATCCAACGTGACCTTGTTTCTACTGTACCCAGATGGTCAGTCTGATTGTACTCATAGTTCCAGGTTATAGACATTGAAAGGCAATGCTTTAGTTCCACACTAAAGGTTGGTATGAAGCCTTTTTTTATTTTATTTGATAGGGAAATGGGCATGAAGACCTCCTTACATCATGTAGTTGGGTACTATTATGCACAAAGGGTATTCCACAACACTCTTCCCACAAAGATTTAAGCTGTTGTGATATACCCAGTGAAGGAAAGAGGATACCATGGTGCTCAAGAATTCTCTTCTCAGCCAGCCTCCTGATAGCTAAAACTGATTCTTGACTACATGCTGGCAATGGTATAGGTGGATGCTTTACCTCTGTGTTAAAATCCATGCAAAATTATTGACTCTGGATGACTAAATCATCCTTCAGATGGGCACAACAGTGCTGGTGCTAGTTTTTCACAAACAATGAAATGAGTCTAAGGAGAGTTAGCAGGTGGGAACATTGTCTGATGCATTCAGGCTACACATTTAAATGACTCCTCCCCTCCAATGGGGGTGATGCCATCCCCATTTCCATACCTTTCAAGGGGCGCTCAGCAGACAAGGAGCAGTATAAGGTAGGATATCTTAAACATACTTTCTTGTGACAGCAGTACAGTAAGTTCAGTGCTCATAATGAAATGTTAGATGTCCTCTAGACATGAGAAAACCTCTGAGGGACAAAGCAGCAGGGCCAGCAACAGGTCAAACGCATACCATATCATACTATTACGGTCAAACGCATACCATATCATACAGCACTGCTGTACATGTAAGAACACAGACATCGTCAACTCCAGAGGCCTCTATGGATATGCCCCTATCAGAAAGTACTAGTCTGAACCAGGCAGACAGGTGCCACAGCTAACAACCCCAGAGGAAAAGCAGG
>NC_056747.1:1244544558-1244619558 GCF_019279795.1 Protopterus annectens | reverse complement strand
TTCCACCATAACACTGAAAATACCGAAGCAACAGAAACGGACAACCGAATTCTTTCCCTAGGAAAAATTCAAGTTTCTGCTGCTTCGATATTTTACAGTTCCAATTGCTAATAATAATAACTTTAATAATAATATTAATAATAACTTTCGCAAAAATAAGTTTGATCAATCAGCGTTCACTTTTTTAAGCGTTCGAGGATATAATATAGATCCGAAAGAACCATGGGTTACTTGCTTAGTAAAGCAAAATGTGTTCACATACTCTCAACAGTGTGGCATAGCCTGCTCTGAAGTCACCTCAAATGAAGTAATTTTGTTTTTGTATCACTAGGATTTCTGCACATAAACATGCACAACATTGTTAGATATGAGTACAAAATGTTAACCCTTAAACATTTCAGAATACAAGCTAACAGCAGGAAGTGTTCCAGATTAAGGTACAGTAGTTACAATAAAATAAATAATTTTACTATATCAGTATAGTTAGTATAGCAGTGGATGGCATGTTTAAAAAACAGTGACCTCTCTCTTGAAACTTCTGAAACATCAACACGCTATAAATCATGTAATCCTCCCTTTCCCCTCGCGTGGGAACAAATATAATTATCAATATGAGGATATGTGTGGTTACTGTAACAGGCTAACCTGAATATGAAAATCATGATGAGCATTTCACAGCTAGTTATTTATTTTGCTATATGCCGTGTTACTGTTTTTTATCCCCTTTACTAGTTTCAGGTTTCCAGGACTTGCCTACTACCCACACTGCTCATTTGTGTCCACTTAGGTACTTAGGGGCATACATTTGGCAGAAGGTGCCAGGAGTGCAACAGATCCTGGTGAGAATTAAATATTTTTTGCAGCTGGTAGTCGTCAGTCCATGTGTGCAATGTTCTAACATGGCTGGTATGCATGCATGGTTCCTTACAAGTAACTAGCCAAGGCCAATAATGCAATCATGCCGCTGCAAAGTGCTGCTCTTCGATCTCCAGCAGGGACAGCAGCCTTGGATAGGGGAACCCCTCACTTTCCACCCAGATTGAGCAAAATGGGGCAACCAGACTCCAGCTACTTTTTCCCATCTGACACAGCCCTCCAGTGGTTAGGGTTGTTAGCCATTGCCTGATAACTGGCAGTTCCATTGGATGCGCTGTCTATCTACCAGCAAGCCTACTTACCTCCATCATGCTTAAAGAAAAGAAAATATAATACAATGCAAATATGCATGCTGTGTGTTTTAGTGTGGATAGCATCTTGCAAAACTTATATATACTGATTAATCTGGCTTTACCTTTGTTATAATTTCATTTCAGAATTCTGAACATTATTCTAACAGGAAAGCAGAATAATGTTAAGAATTCTGAAATGAATTATAACAAAGTTAAAGCCAGATTAATCAGTATATATCATTTTTGCAAGATGCTATCCACACTAAAACACACAGCATGCATGTTTGCATTGTATTATATTTTCTTTTCTTTAAAGCAGGTGGGCAGCCACGGTGGTGCAGCAGTTAGTGTTGCCGCCTCACAGCAAGAGGTTCTCCAGTTTGATCCTCAGCTGAGGTGCATTCTGTGCAGAGTCTGCATGTCCTCCCTGTGGTCACATGGGTTTCCTCCAGGTGCTCCAGTTTCCTCCCAAAGACATGCTGTAGGTGGATTGGACATTCTAAATTGGCCCTAGGTATGAGTGTGTACATGTGTGTGCCTTCTGTGGAAGGTTGGGTGCCAGGCTGGCAACTTGACACTGTAAAACTCCATTGCCATTCATGAGCAGACAGGTGATCCACTGTGACAACCTCTAACTGGGAAAAGCCAAAAGAAGAAGATTCTAACAGGAAAGTAGGTCACCTGAGAATTCTATAACACACTATACACGTGGGACTTTGCACTCAACTAAAATACTATAAAGAAGGTACTTCTCATTCATTGACTAAAGCTGTAAACAGGAAATAAAGCAAAGCATAATTTTTCACGTCAGTACTCTTTAAGTTGCAGTTAAAAGTGAATCATTTAGAAGCGTTAATCAAAGCTCTCTACATACAAAGAGGCATAGGAAATGCTGCAAATCAGCACATATTTCTTGTTTCCTTTAATTCAACTTGCTACTCATCTAAATTAACTATTCACATCTGGCAACCATTAGTACTGCTAAATGCTAGGCATTTTCTATTTTAGGAAGAAATGTTCATTTATTAAAGCAATCAGAAGTAGCCATACAGTTTGTTTTGCTTATTTCTTATCATGTCATGACTGTATCCTTTAGTGATAAACCATGAAAATGTTTGTGCTGCCAAAGAGAGCCACCTGCTGGTAAATTTCATGTACTTGTACAAGGGACCCCTTGAACATAAAAAGTGAGTAGAAGTAAATGGTTTCAGACAGTTATATTATACAGTGTGTGGTAACTATACAGAAATACAGACAATTATTACAAACATGGACTCCTTAATTTACCCACTCTACCAGTTTGCTTGCTGTATAAATAATCTCTTAGTCCCCCTCACCCACCCCCCCCCCACACACACACACACACACACACACACACACACACACACACACACACACACACACACACACATCTAAACTTACAATTGTACTGTGCCTGTCCAAGACACATACCTCTCAACCTCGTACAGCAAGAAATCTGGAGAAAGCCACAAATAAAAGTAGGACAAAAGCCTAAAAATAGAGACAATTTTTTTAATATTGCTCTTGCAAACTTAAGAAAGTTGATAGAATAACACGCTTTTGCATTACCATGAATTTTCTGAAGGGTATGAAATATGAAACTCAAATATCTGTCATTATTTTCTAACTTCTTTCTTTAATGATTTGGCACTAATTTGCCAGAAAACCACAATTTTATGAAAAACAGACCAAAAATATGAAGCAAAAATATTCTGTGAAAATCTAAACAGTTGAGAGGTATGCCCAGACACTCCAACCTCTGTGTGGAGAACATTGCATGTGTCTGTTTTCCACTGTATAAAAAAAGTTTCTTCATCTTAATCCAGACATACTCATCATTTCTCTATAAGTTTGTTCCCTTTGTCAGCAAACACAGTTTCTTCTGAAAGATAACTAAGCATATTTGGTTCCCTGAGATAAATCAAAGATTCTGTTCTACACCTTGGTTCTTTCTTCAAAGATTACACATTAAGTTCCTTTAATATCTCCTTGCAGGCATCTGATGCAGACCCTTTTTGTTGCCTTCCTCTTAACAATCACTGAGATATACCAACTCTGAGACTGCACTACAGTGGGAAAGGGCATAGAATTAGTTGGCCAACATCTGGAAATTTCCCCTTTTCTGCACTGTAGTGTGATCTCTGAGCTGGTATATATATATATATATATATATATATATATATATATATATATATATATATATATATATATATATATATACACACACACACACACACACACATATATATATATATATATATATATATATATATATATATATATATATATATATATATATATATCTAGGTTCATAGGTTCATACTAGGCTATCTGCCCTAGGGCATTTATAAGCCTAGCCAGAGTGTGTTTGGCTTTCGCCACCCATTTTAAATTAATTTTGCTATGCCCTTTTCAAGGTTAGTATACTGTGCCTCTGTCTAACAGTGACACAGAAGTGATACCCGGGGTAAACCTACGATCTCCCATCCACTCATCAAGATTCCTCTTGAAGAGAGTCAATGAGGGACTCTGCCTAACCTGGACTGGGATTTTATTCCAGAGTGAAGGGAGCCTCTGGGTTATGAATCTGTCCTTCCAGCATGTCCTATTTATTTCAGTGCTGAGGTTCAAGTCTCTCGAGCGCGTAGCTTGATGGGATTTGGATTTTCTGAAGTGCAGCATGTCCATTAATTCCGGGTTGGACATGGCTTTATACGTCAGGCACAGATCGCCTCTGAGCAGGCGGTATGCCACTGAGTAGAGCTGGAGTTTCTTTAACCGGGCAGCATATGGCATCTTTTTGAGCCCTTTGAGCCTCTTGATGAGGTACTTTTGGGGTCTTTCCAGTTGTTGCAGGTGTCTGGTAAGGTACATCCCAAAAGGGGCATTGTACTCAATTATGGGCCTGATGAGGGATGAGTAAAGAGGCACGATGACCTCCCCTGATCTAGATGTGAATCCCTTCATGATTAGGTGGGCTATATAAAATGTTTTTCTAACCACTTTGGCCACGTGGTAGTCAAATTAGAGATTGCTATCAACTTGGGTCCCCAGGTCCCTAATTACTTCTTCTGTACTTAATGGATTACCACCTATGTGGTAATTTGTGGGCACTTTGTTTTTGCCAAAGGGGATGACTATACACTTTTTGGTGTTTAGCTTAAGGCCATGGCTCTGGCACCAGTTGTCTGTTTCTATGAGGCCCTTTTGGAGGATGCTTGTGTCGGCTGGAGATTATGGTGCCCAGTTTGCAGTCATCTGTGAACTTGGTCAGCCACAGTCCTTCCGTGTTGGCCTGTACCTCCGAGAAATATATACCGAACAAGAGAGGTCCCAGGACTGAGCCTTGTGGGATGCCACTTGTAACTGGTTTGGAGTCTGACATGGCTCCAGCAATTCTAACCATGTGGGTTCTGTCCTTGAGCCAGTTTGCAACCCATCTAGTGACATAGGGGGTTATATTTAAGCTGGTGAGCTTATCTATAATGCCCGAGTGGGGTATTGTATCAAAGGCTTTTGCGAGGTCCAGGTAGGCTGTGTGGACCACCTTCCCCTCGTCAATGGCCTTGGTGACTGTTTCAAAGAAATCAACCAGGTTTAAGAGGCAGGATCTGCCTTTAACAAAGCTGAACTGGGTAGGATCCAGTGTCTGTAGGTCCCCAATATCTTTATTTATGAGGTCCATGATGATCCTTTCCATAGCTTTGCAGACCAACCTAGTCAGGCTTATGGGGCGATAGTTTCCAGGATCCGTTGAGGCACCACCTTTGTGGAGAGGGACCACTGTTGCTGTACGCCACTCTTTGGGTACATATCCTGTAGTAAGGCTGAGATTGAACAGTAGTTTTATGTTTGGGTTTAGCTCTTCTTGGAGTTCATGTAGGACACAGCCCGGGACACCGTCTGGTCCCATTGATGCTGTGTTTTTTGCTTTGGAGAGGGCGGGTCTTACCTGAGCATCTGAGATGTCAGGGGGGCAGCACTCTGCTGGGATAGATATTTGCCCTTTTGGTGGGGAGGGGGGGGAGTTTGCACTGAACCTGTCAGCTAGGATGTTGGCAATGTCTGTGGGTTCGTGTATTTTTTGTCATTTTGGACTAATTCTGAGCATATCTGGGAATTCCCACCCAGGTTCCTAACATAACTAAAGAAAGCCATGTGATTATCCTTAGTGTCCTGTGCAATTTTTCTCTCGAAGCTGGCCTTAGACGATTTTATGAGTGCCCGTAGTTTTTTGCTAATACTGATCAGAGATGCCCTCCCTTTTTGGGATTTTGCTCTATCATGTAGTAGCTTCCTCCTTCTATTGTATAGTTTGTTTATGGCTGGGGTCCACCAGACAGGACGTCTGTCTTTGGAGGATTGGGTCTTGGTTTTATTTGGGATTGCATGATCCATGCATTCCTGAAGGTGTTCATAGAATGCGTTTATAAAGGATTCTGCGGTCTGGGCCGTATTTTCCACAGGCCCGGTATTTTCCACAGACCTGGTATTTTCCACAGACCCGGTATATATATATATATATATATATATATATATATATATATATATATATATATATATATATATATATATATATATTTACTGTTGGGTGGGTTTGAAATACTGCAGTATGTAAGATGGGGAAGTGTTGGCCAACTAGTTACTTTCCCCATCTCACACATTAGCTGAAGTGATCATTCAGTGAATGAACCTTCGCTGAATTGTGTTTGATAATTAGCCATTCGATATCTATTCTGTTCGATGGACAATCATAGCCCTGGTAACAACTCACCCGTAATCCACTATTAAAAAATGAAAGACCAATTTCCTTATGTAAAAACAGTTGCTGCCATAATCATACCAATCCGAGCAATATTCACAACAAAGAAAACTACTAATTTGTTATATTCAAGGATAATGGTTTGGTCTAAATCGTTAGATGTTATTCTAAGCTCTTAGTTTTGGTTTAAGCACTTGGGCTTTATGCCTACCCCTTAGCTCTCCCTGGCCTTTCTCCCTCAGATTCTGAGAAATATGGATGGACAATTTCCTACAGTTTCTCCTGCCAGTCTGGTTGATATGGGCATCCTGAGACAGTGTAGCAACTGCCTCATGTACATGGACAACCATCTACTACTACCACCTAGGAACACAGTTTGTGAGAGATGCAATTACATTAGGAGCCTAGAATCCATGCTCTCTCTCCCTCAAGCCAGTGTATCTGGCACCAAAAAGGTTGTCAACACAATCACTGTACCTCAAACACCACCCACACCCACACAACACACACACACATATGTGGAGGTCCTCCACATAAACATACCCAAACAAAGGAGACCTCCGAGGCAAAAACACATGCAGTCTCCACATCCCTTCACACCACATACCATGCATAGTCCACACACCTGTGTCTCACAGCCACTAAGGCTTCACCATAAACCCAACATATTCATCATAGGAGACTCCATTGTGAGACACACAGATGTGCCTCTCACCAGGCTGGATAAGGAGAAAGTCACGGTTATTTATTTGTCTGTCAGGTGCCAGAATCCACCATATCACTTATGCACTCAAGCCTCTCAACAACAGATACTGTTATGACTATGTCATACTTCATGTTGGTGTGAATGACTTGAGACGTACCTCTCTGGACTATATGATGAGAGACATGGTTGACCTCACTGATTATGTGTCCCAGGCAGATATGTCCCTAGCCTTAAGCAGCATTCTGCCATCAACCAGAATGATGCCTCAATACAAACAGAAAATGATTGACTTTAACAATTGGCTTAGTTTCTAGTGTCATTCCAGGGGGATCCAATACCTGACAGCCTGATGCTTTGCCAGAGATGGCCTACATCTGTCTCACCTGGGGTTCAGGCTGCTGGCAAAGTCTCTTGCTTCCTCCATACTGCCTTTTTTTAGGAAAAGGCCTGAGGTCGATAAAACCAACATAAAAATTTCAACAAAACACAAATTAAAGGTCATGCTGCTAAACGCAAGGAGTCTAAACATGAAATTGCACTTATTGCAAGCATTCTTAACCCTTAAAAATGCTGACATCTGTGCAGTCATAGAAACCTGGTTTAAAGCTGTGAAGAGCACCCCTTACCTGGTTACCCATCCTATCATACATTCAGACCCCAAACTGTGGGCAGTAAAGCCAAAGGAGGTGGAGTTTCAATATACATTAAAGACATACACACCTCCAGGCTGGTCAAACAGTATAACGCACAGAAGACACTCTAGGTACAGTTAACCATTGACAAGATCCCTATTCAAATCATAGCTACCTACCAGCCCCCAAAGCTGACTCAAGATGCTCAATCTGCCTATTTGGACCTGTTCGAGTCTATCAAGATTCAACTCTTTACCCTGATCTTGGGTGACTTTAACTTCCCAAACACAGACTGGAAGAACTACTCATGCCAGAACACAATTGCCCAGAGATTCCTCAATTTTTTCAATGCAAGTGCCTTGAAACAACTAGTCGATACCCCCACAAGAGGTGATAATATCTTGGACTTGGTATTAACCAACATGAGTAATCACTGCAGCATTCCTATAGTATCATCCTCCCTGATAAGATCTGACCATAAAGTGGTCACTTTTGAAGTCACTATCTCCCCCAACCCACCTCTAGCTAGGATCAGACATAAAAACTTCTCCAAAGCTGATTACAGCCTCCTGAGGGATGGTACAAACAGATTCACAGCCCCTCCCCTCTCTGTAGGAACTGGCACCAATATCCAAAACTACACCAAAGCAATATAGGAGCGTTTATATAGATGCATGGAATCAGGAATACCTGACAGGACTAAATCATCCTCCGCAAAGAAGAGTAAACCTGTCTGGTGGACATCTGCAATAAATAAACTCTATAACAAAAGGGAAAAAAAATTGCTGTCCAAGACCAAGAAGGAGCAGGTGCCCAACTGGAAGCAATGTCTCCTTAGCTTGAATAAGCAAATAAGAGCACTACTGAAATCATCCAAAGCAAACTTCAAGTCCAAATTGGCCACATCTACTAGAGACAATAATAAGGCCTTCTTCACATATGTCCGCAACCTCAAAGGAAGCACTCAGATCTGTTCAGAACTGGTGTTCAAGGACACCACATATACAAATGCCATAGATATAGCAAACTTGCTGGCTGACAGATTCAGTGAAAACTTCACCCCTCTGTCCCCTCCCATCAGTAAATCAGGACGTCCCCAGTACCTTAACCCCTTTGCCTTATATCTAGGTAACAGGTCATAACTTCTCTCGCAAAGGCAAAAAATACAGCCTCCATGGGACCTGATAACATACCAGGCTGCATGCTATGTGAACTCAGGCAGGAACTTGCAGCACCATTAGGTGCCCTATTCAACCAAAGCCTGAGTACCGGCTTTAACCCAGCTGAGTGGAGGACAGCCACTGTCATCCCTTTACACAAAGGTGGAGCATCCACCAATCCAGGAAATTATAGACCCATCAACCTAACTAGCCTGATCTGCAAGGCCATGGAACAGATTAACATGGTCCTCATTAACAAGGACAGTGGCAGCCTCCAAACACTCAATCCCACACAGTTTGGCTTTGTGAAAAGGAGGTCATGACTGCTAAATTTGGTTGACTTCTTTGAGACAGTCACCAAAGCCATGGACGAGGAGAAGATGGTGCACACCGCCTACCTTGACCTGGCCAAAGCCTTTGACACTATTCCCACTCAAGCATAATAGATAAACTCTCTCAACTAGGCATCAGTCCATATGTTACCAGATGGGTAGCAAACTGGCTCACTGATAGAACCCATCTAGTCAAAATAGGGGAAGCCACCTCAAGCAGTAGAGTGCTGCATATCTGCAATTCAAGCTCCACTTGAATAACTCACATGTGCAGCCTCAATCTGGTCTGTGACATCAACAGGACTTGTTGGTGGGACGGATTTGTATCCCAGAGACTTCCCCATCTATAGAATAGACTCCCTCTCCACATCAAGCAGAGTAACCTCTTTACCCCTTTTTAAGCACAACCTGGATAACTAGATGGGAAACAGAAAATATACCCCTGGGATTCCACCTGTGTCCCTGCTAGACAGGGACATCAGGGGCTGACTTGTCTAAACATGGGCTAAACTCTTGGCTAGGCTTATAAGGGTTTCAGGGCCAATAGCCTAGTAACCTCCTATGATCCTATGATACTATAAAGTGTTGGTATGTTACAGTGTAACAAGTCAAGAGTGTAGCTATTAATACAACAGAAGTGGAAAAATGTCATACACAAATATATCTGTGCCTGAGTAGAAAGATAAAAATATCATTTATCCAAACCCAAGAACAAAAAGTCAGATTTAGTTTGTTCTGAGCTGCAGTGAAAAGAAAATATTTTAAATAAACACAGCACATTTGCCATCATTCAAGATAAAACACATACCTTCCCACTGAAGACAATGGTGAATAGCAATGTACATGAAATGTCTGTTAAAATTTATTTGAAGTAAAAGCAGTTGACACCTCCTGGATTATATAGATAGTTTTGACACCTCAGGAAGAATGTGGGAAAGGGTCTGCCAGCATTTGGACTAGTCCAGCTGGTTTATTTTATTGAGCATTTACAATTACTGTTAAAGAGGTAAGAGCTGCTCTGAGAACACAAATCAGACTAATTCAAGCAAAAAAAGGTGAAAATGAAAATACCTTCCAAAAACTGTGCAAGAAGCCTGTGCCTCATATTACTGCCATTCTATTTGCATGGGCATTTAAAAAATTATTATTATTGTTTTTTATATCTAGCATTTCTTGTAAGGGGGCTTGAAGGTGATACTGGGGAAAAAACGCCAAGATTACTTTACAGCAGCAAACCACTGAGATATAATAACCATAAATAAAATGATTCTGATGCACTGAAGTAGAGTACAAAGATATAATTTAATAACTAAGACACAGTGGAAACCATAATGTATTTATTTATGTACTTTTGTTTACTGGGTTACTCCCACTAGGGTAGTAGCCTCTTGTCAGTACAGACCTGAGGTGGTAGTTATACTGACTGAGGGAAGTTTACCCAGGACACTAGGGAGCTCTCCTTATTCTTTTTGATAAGTACCCCGTGGCATGTGTTCATAAGGTTCATAAGGTTCATAAGTTTATACTAGGCTATCTGCCCTAAGGCATTTATAAGCCTAGCCCAAAGTTTTGTGGCTTACGCCACCCCTTACGTTAAAAAATACTGTGCTCATTAGTTTGTTGTGCCTCTGTCCAGCAGTGACACAGAGATGATTCCCGGGGTAAACCTACGATCTCCCATCCACCGGTCAAGATTTCTCTTGAACAGAGCCAGCGAGGTGCTCTGCCTCACATGGACCGGGATTTTATTCCACAGCATAGGGAGTCTCTGGGTGACAAATCTATCCCTCCAGCATGTCCTATTTATATCCGTGCTAAGGTTTAAGTCACTTGCTCTAGTGGATCTGGTAGATTTGGATTTTTCGAGTTGGAGCATGTCCATTAATTCTGGGTTGGACATGGCCTTGTATGTCAGGCACAGGTCACCTCTGAGCAGGTGGTATGCGACTGAATAGAGCTGGAGTTTCTTCAGTCTGGCAGCATATGACAGATTTTGGAGTCCCTTTATCCTTTTGGTGAGGAACTTTTGGGGTCTCTCCAATTGCTGCAGGTGTCGGGTGAGATACATCCCAAATGGGGCATTGTACTCGATCATTGGTCTGATAAGTGAAGAGTACAGGGAACAATGACCTCACTTGATCTGGATGTGAATCCCTTCATGATCAGGTGGGCAATGTAGAAGGTCTTTCTAACCACTTTAGCAATGTGAGTGTCAAAAGAAAGGCCACTGTCAACCTGGGTCCCCAGGTCCCTGATAACCTCTTCTGTGCTTAATGGATTGCCACCTGTATGGTAGCTTGGGGTTACCTTGTTTTTCCCAAGGGTATGACTATACATTTTTTGGCATTTAACTTCAGGCCATGGCTCTGGCACCAGTTATCAGTTTCCATGAGACCCTCTGAAGGATATCTGTGTCCGATGTACTTTCCACTATGGCCCAGTTTGCAGTCATCTGCAAACTTTGTCAGCCATGGTCCTCCTATGTTTACCTGTACTTCTGAGAAGTAGATGCCAAACAACAGGGGCCAAGGACTGAACCCTGTGGGACACCACTTGTGACCAGCTTGGAGTCTGACATGGCGCCAGCAACTCTAACCCTGTGGGTTCTGTCCTTTAGCCAGTTTGCAACCCATCTTGTGACATATGGGTTTACATTTAAGCTGGTAAGTTTCTCTATAATACCCGAGTGGGGTATTGTGTCGAAAGCTTTTGCAAGTTCAAGGTAGGCTGTATGGACTGCCTTTCCCTCATCAATGGCCTTGGTGACTGTTTTGAAGAAGTCGACCAAGTTCAAAAGGCATGATCTGCCCTTGACAAAGCCAAACTGGGTCGGGTCCAATGTCTGCAAGTCCCCTATGTCTTTGTTTATGAGTTCCATTATGATCCTCTCCATAGCTTTGCAGGCCAGGCTTGTTAAGCTTATGGGGTGGTAATTTCCAGGGTCCGTAGAGGTACCGCCTTTGTGGAGTGGGACCACAGTTGCCGTACGCCACTCCTTGGGCACGTATCCTGTGGTAAGGCTAAGATTAAACAGCTGCCTTATATGCTGAGCTACCACCATCTCAGCAAATGGGGCCACGGTTTAATGTCTCATCCAAAGAATGCCACATCCAGGGGTACAGCACCCCCCTTATGCTACACTGTAATATCAGCATTGGAAAATTAATCCATCTGCTTGGCATGGAAATAGAAACCACAGCCTTCTGCACCAAAGGTGGGTGTGGTAACTGTTGATCTACTGAGACACAAATTAGCATGTCAGTTTTCCAGACCCCTCCAAGGAAATAGGGTTACCACCTGTCCCACTTTGGGCAGTTGTGTCCTGCTAAAAAAGTGTAAAAATGGGAAATGTCCTGAGATTTTAGGACAAAATTATTTCCTATATTTTATATAATAGTTGCATAAAACAGTTATTCTGTATCTGAAACACCTAAATGTTATAAGAAACAGAATAAGCAACTAAAATGCTACAAGAATAACCTTTTATTTAGACAAAAAAGTGAAGTTATGTCCTTTGTACTGGCCGTGGGTATGTTTTGGCCTGCAAAATATGATGTTTGTACCAAAAATGTCCCACTTTGGGCATTTAAAAAGGTGGCAACCCTACAAGGAAAACAGCACTGATAAAGACAAAAAAATATATTGTACAAATGCAGCAACACAAACTCACTAGTACTGTACTTTCAGTTTGCAAAAGTAACACCAATATACATAATTTACATCTGAATGTTTTGAGAGAGCACCATACCCCTCAACTTTTTGGCCAAAAATTCTGGACAAATCCAAAAATAATTGGTGGACGTGATAAAATCAGGAACATTTTTTTAAATATTACTCTAATTTACTTAAATAGTTAACAGAACAACACGTTTTGCATAAATACACATTTGTTTAAATCAGAGGTATAAAACTCTAATGACTGACATTACTGACTGACTGTAATAAAGAGTGATTTACCAGAAAAATCAAAAAGTTTACAAGGGACAAGGCAAATATATGAAACAAAATCAGGGACATTCTACAAAATATGGACAGCAGGGAGGTGTGGGTAGCACTCAATATGGAATATCTGGTCACAGTTCCAGGATCTAAATATTTTTTTAGATTAATGTGATTTTAAACGATGCAGTTACGGTTTTCAGAATGTTATGACAACTATCTGTGAACAAGTCTCAGCAAAAGACTTTGTAGTTTTAATGACTGATATAATTAAAACTACATATCCTTATATTCTTAAGCTGGGGTTACTTCATTTTCAGACAGTTTAGTATGCATTGCTATTACAATAACATTGATAGCACCAACAAGCAAAATAATTAAAGTGCAACCAGTCAACTTTCCATCTTCAAAACATGGAATACTGTATCCTTTCATAAGTTAAAACAAACGGGCAAAATGTAGAACACTTACTAACAGCTAGGGAAAGAGCTCACAGCATGGTTAAATGTTACTTAGATTTGTTATCTCACATACCAATTTCTTCACCCATGAGAAATTCTTGTGATAAACAACTTAAGTTTCAAAAGTCCATATCTAGAGATGGGCATGTCAAGCAACACCTCACCCAAGCCAAAAAAAAAAAAACAAAGTACAATTAACTCCAATCAGCATAAAGCAATCAAGCAATACAGATAGAGCAAGCTTGTAAGATCACTATTACCATGCCATCCATAATACCAACAAGCAAAATAATTAAAGAAACTACAACTATAGTCAATCTTCCATCTTCAAAATGAGGAAGGCATTCTTGCACAATCTATCTTGCATAGGCTGGAACAGATGTTGGCGATGTTTACTAATAACCAGGAAGGAAGCTCACACCATGATTAAACTGTGGACTTTATACACATAAAAAGGTATTTGATACTCTCAGTCCCTCTTTACTTGCCAAAACAGTCACTTGGCTACAATGTAAAAATTTCATTTTACACTATTTATAAAACAAAAAAGTTCTACATCAGTTGTGATATATTCTGTTCACCACATATAGAGCTTGTCAAACATTAGAGACTTGAGATTAAGCTGAAAAAAATCCAGGACCCCTCCCAACACACACAAAAACTAACTGCATTATTCTCATATTCTGTTTTAGCATCTTTACAAATTCTCAGTGACAAACAGCTTTAGCCCTTTTCCCCATCTTAATAATTATTCCTTCATTCTACTGCTATATTGCCAATACTTTGATTTTGACCCACATGAATGGATGCATGCACACATACACACACCCATAAATTGCAGTCACTTGTAGGACTGTACACATAAATGAAAAAATGTATAAATAACGGGCAATAAATGTATTTCAGCTCACTAATGGCACAGTCATATTGTGCATCCCCCCTCTGTCCTCTCAACTGCTTAGCTTAAGAATCAGAAACAAGGAATAAAATCAAGAACAAGTTTTAAATATTTATCTTATATAGTTAGAAATTGATAATATAATAAGCTTTGCCGTATCAAGCATTTTCTGACGTATATAAAATCTGAAACTCACATACGTGTCATTATTTGGTGACCATAGTCAGCACCAATTTGCCGGAAGCTACAAATACCACTAGAAAGAGACCTAAATATCTCTCAGTTTCTTTATTTCAAGAATTTAGGACAAAACCAAAAGTAACAGGGGACAATTTTTTTAAAATATTGTTTCATGTATTTGTTAACCAGGTAAACCCAATGGGCAAATTGTCCCTTCTCATGGGTGACCAGACATTCCCTTTTATTGAAAATGCATCTAGTAAGCAATTAAACTATAACAGGCATGCAGCAATCATAGTCAAATAGCATATAGTGAAGCACTGACTATGGTCTCTCTGAAGAATGCAGGAATTCAAGAGAAATGTGTAATGAATTTGCTAACATCTTGCAACAGCCTACTGGACACAAGTGTCTCTTTTCAGGGGCAGTCCAGGAGTACTGTCTGGTGAAATGAATTTATCAGACTAACACTAGATAAAGGAAGGCTGAGGGAATCGAAAGCTGCACTAAAGGAAGCAACACATTAACAGCTCATAACTTGTCTGCAATAATAACCAAGTAATTTAGCCCAACACAGTGCATTTCACACCTGTGTGCCTGCAAAACATCAAGTTAAATTAAAATGCACTCAAAATTAACATTTTAACATTAAACTCATAGATTGCATGCTCTGCAATTTACTTGCAGACAGATTAACACATTGTGAACAGTCAACAAAACCAATGATCATACCTAAAGAACATAGTTCTGGTGATTCCCTGTTTACTAGAATCATTTCCTTCCTTTACACCATAACTGTTCTGGGATGCAGGGTGCACACACAAATCTGACCATAAATTACATTCAGATGCTTGCTTGCAATAAAAGGAATAAACACATAAATAATGACCAAGAAGTGTATTTCAGTTCACTATGGTGAGAACCATACAGTACATCTACAGCTGTAGGTTCTTTCATTCTTTTGCCCTCCCAACCACATAGCTCAAGAATCAAACTCAAAGACTCAACAACCAGAAAAAGATTTTAAATCTCTTCCTTATATTCTTAGAAAGTTGAATTAGCAAGCATTTTCTTCAGAACTCAAAGTGTGAAACTGCAAGCATTTGTTTGCAGGACACAAAGTCTGAAACTAACATGCCTGACATTATTTATTAACTGTAATCCAAGAGTCTGCCAGAAAGCCACAGATTTTACAAGGAACAGACCGGAATAATTCTCCATTTTGTTGCTCAAGAATTCTGGATAACACCAACAATAACTGCGAAAAAACCCTAAAACAGACACATTTTAAACACTACTTTTGATTTATTTGTTAACCAGGTGAAGCCACTGGAGAAAGTGTCCCTTTTCAGGAGTGATCCAGAAGCACTAAGTGACTTGCCCACAGTCACACTGTAGGCAAATATAAGTGGGAAGGATTCAGACCCAATGCTTTTGAATACAGGAAACAATTCACTAAAAGCTCAGGGTGTTAAGTGCCAGAAAAAGTTAAAAGAACTACAACACATATTGCTTGGACATGCATTTTCTGAATCAGAGCTACAAAATTCTAATGACTGATTTACCAAAAAAAAAAAGTTAAGAGAGGTCTAGCAATTCTTAACGAGCTACCTCCTATTGATTCTTTCTACCTTCAACTATGTCAATTATCCAGAAATGTCTAGCTGGGACATTTCACACACACACACACACACACACACACACACACACACACACACACACACACACACACACACACACACACACACACACTTAAAAATGCAGTAAAAAAGGGCCATGCTCTCCCATGATGTAAGAATGCACTTGCTAGCATACAGTCAAGATGGGCATAAACACGTGCTAAGTGAAAGAGGCACTTGCATATATGCAGCCATTCAAGACATTTTGTAGTATTCCAGAGACTGGGGCACTCAGGGGGAGTGCACTTTCTGAGAGGGACATGTGTCCTCATGTACCTCTAGCACTGCCACTGATTATAGTATGTACCTTTGCTAACAAAGTAATATTATCTCCTTCCAAGAAGCAAGTGCTTTTTAATTTAATGACTGCAATCACCATCTGCAGAATACCTTGCACCCAGGAAACTAAAATTTGTCACTAACCCACTTCTCCATCTTTTTGTAAATAACTAATAGGCAAGATTAGTTCATTTTAGTTGTTTAAGTGTAGCGCAATAAGCCAGTTTTTATGCTTTGTGCATTTACCTTTATCACAAGCTCTTCAACTCTTTATCATATTCAGCAATCAGAGTAGTATCATCTGTATAACTAAGTTTGTTAATATTTCTCCTGACAGTTTTGATCCCAGCATCTGAATCATCTAACCCAGCATTCTACACAATATGTTCGGTGTATAAATTATATGCATATGGTCTCCACTCTTTCTTGCATGTATTGGGAGTAGTTTTGTATTTGTTAGTTATGTTTATTCCTCTACTTGTATGTGTTGTTTCACTTTCCTTTGTAATCTCAAGAGTTGAGCTGATGCACAAAATTTAATTTGGGCTGCACTTGTGTAGCTCTAAATGACAATAAAGTTTCCTTTACTTTGAAATGGTAATAATATACAGTCTCATCTCTGAATACAGGGCATTGTGTTGGCAAATAGTTCTAGAGGCTAACAAGCCTCATAGTATTAAAAAAACTGTCTCCATTGCCCAAGTCCTAAAATTGAGAGCTGCAAAGTTATAAAAAGTATATCCCCCAGATTCAAGAATCCTCCGTGTAAGACTAAATAAGTCTTACTTGGAAACTGCAGTTGAACAGTATGACATCAGCATGCCATGCATATTCATGAGGGCATGCTGACTCCACTCCAAGTCCAACACGGACCGTGCAGGAAGGCAGGGGGCGTGTCTGACTGCCGAGCAGTCCAAAGGTCCATGCCCCTGCAAGTGTTTGAATTGTGAAATGTCAACACACATGAGCAAGTCCGCTCAAATGTCTTCGTACGCAACACTACACTCCCTCACAATGTAAACCCCCAGTACAGTTATGAAAAGTAAAACATTATTTTTTTTTTCTAATTCCCAATATAGCTGCCCGTATTTGCGCGTGTTTGCACGGGTGTGCCCATTGCTTAGCTGCAGTTAGCAATCACGACATTGAAGAGCATAATAAGGAATGTTAATGCAAATTACGCCAAATAGCATAGTGGTAGAGCCTTTGCACAAAGAGGAGGCATTCACGGTTCGAGTCCCACCATTCCCCTTTCTATTTTATGTTTTAAATTAGTATATGGAATAATTCCTGACATATATGATTAAAATTTTACTAAACAGCATTGAAATGGCCTATGTATCAGTGAACAAAATGTATATTTATAAAGGATCCTGACATATAATTGCCCGCAGTTAAGCAGAGCTTTACCCAGTGCAACAGAGTTGCCCATAGCTAAATAGCACTTTACCCAGCGCAATATAGTTGCCTGCAGTTAAGCAGTTAAGCAGCGCTTTACTCAGCGCAATATAGTTGCCCATAGCTAAATAGCGCTTTACCTAGTGCAATCGGTTTGCGCTGAGGTGCGCGCCGCACCAACCAGCACACCGTCGGGCAACGTAGAGCAACATAGAGCAAAGTTGCCTAAACACAGCCACACCCCCTATCCTGTCTGGATAGTAGTAAAATAAAAAACAATGACAAGGTTCGAACCCAGGACACTGTGCACCATAAACAAAGTACTGAACCACTAAGCCATGACAGCTTAGGATAAACAGCAACTGTTAACATACATATACTTATAAATGGTAGATTAACCATTGCTAAGCAGGTCTGCAGTCAGCCAAGAATTTTCAAAAATGGCCAATCACAAAAAAGTGCGGGAAATGCGGCATATTTAAGCCCCATAGGCGGGAATACTCGCCATAATTGATTGTAGCTCCCATCTGCAGTTAGAATGGCTGGTGCTGGAGGGGGTACATGCTTTCGAACACAACGCTGGGGCATCGAGGAGTCAAAATACATGGTTTGGCTCCTTGTCCACTGTCATGAGTCAAGACTTCTGCAGGGCCAGTTCCAAGGGATGGAGTACAAGACAGAGGCTTGGAACCGGTTAGCTCATGATCTCACCAGTGCCACAGGACTGGTGAGCAGGTCTATCACCATCATGCAGACCTGAAGAGATAGAAGCAGAACCTACTGAACCGATGGATACAGGAGGCCCATGGTATGCAAGATGCCCCACTACTGAGTAGGTAGCCATGGAATGCAGTATGTAAGACATGCTAATTTAGTCTATATAATGGATAGGTATGTCTCAATATCATTTCAGCTGCAGGTGTCCATGCTGCAAATCAGCAAGCCTATGCAGATAGGCTGCTAAGGCTGCGCCACCAGGCAGGTTAGTAATTATTCTGCATGTATTGTTATATAAAATAGGTGAGAGAGAGCCTAAAATAAAGTGTTGTAACCCAATAATACAACCATAAAATGCCCTGAATAATTCCTCTGCATGTACTGTTAAATAAAATAAGTCAGAGAGCCAGAAAAAGAGTGTAATAACCCATTAAGAAAGGTAAAATAAGTCTGGAATAATATCTCTGCATGTACTGTGATATAAAATAAGTGAGCGAGCCTGAAAAAGAGTGTTGTAACCTATTAATAAAGGTATAATATGTCTTGAATATGTTTTCCGTATGCACTGTAATATCAAATAAAGGAGAGAGCCTGTAGAAAAGTGTGTAATGTAATTAGTAAAGGTATAACACTTAGAGTGTGTCTGTGTCACTTACTTTGAAATGTTGTTGTACCCTTGCATTATACAAATAGCACTGTTGTAATAAGTGCTGTCAACCCACAGTTGGGCAGTCCCATATAAAGTGGATGATGGAAGTGCCAGTAGCTGTGAAGCATATATACAGTCCTCAACAGTCAGTTAATGGCTGGCATGCATACGTAAATCTGGCACACAAGTAGCTTGTTAATGTGTTCCCCAGAAATGTGAGTGTGCTACACGAAATGTAGGGTTCTGTAGAAATTTTACTGAAAATCTCACGTGAACACATCCAGATATGTAGATAGAGAAATATAAACAAAATAAATAACTATGTAGCAGTAACATCTGCATCTTGGACAGTTAGTAAGTCAGATATAGATCAGGTATATAATGAACTAGCCAAACCCATTACACAACCTAATGCATGTTGTCAAGTGTAATAATACATGTAGGGGATATACACCTGCAGTCAATAGGAATGTAGTGTAGACTAAAAGTACTTATAAGATGTTAATTGAGGTTTCATTCTACATCCTACTGTATGTGCATAAACAATGCAATTCCACACCTCAATGGGTATGTCTAATCTCAAAACATTTGTTGGGACATATGTCCTATTGTTCTATAAATATCTGTATTTTCTTTGATGCATGTGCCCTGTTCAAACATCACAATCTTGGTGGCCTGTTGCCACCATTCATCCCTGCATGCTGTTGGAATGTCCACTGTCATTCAATATATGCATGTGTTATGCTTGCTGTTCAACTGTTGGAACCTTGGTGTGTTGGGTTAATGGGAATATTACTGCATGCTGTTACAACAAATTTGGAATGCTGTTGTTTATGTTGTAATTAAACACACCTAATCACAGAACTTATGGGAAGGCCGGTCCCAGCGGACCCACCTGTCTTTCCTCAGCTGGTGATTGCACCTGGCACCAGCAGGTCTGGTGCCCAGCCCGGGCTCCCCTCCTCCGTTGGTCCTGTGCCACCTTCGGATGGAAGCGCTGCAGGGGATGGGGCTCGCCCTCCCCGTGCAAGCGTGGGCGGAGAAGGGCCACCTGTCACCCTCGGAAGGGTCTGGGCTGTGGTGCATAGGGAGATTCAGCGTTCAGTCACTGATCCCCTACGCCAGCTCGAGGTGAGAGTGGCATGACTCAGGGTGAGCCTGCCCCTCCTACGCAGCCCAGAGCACAGCCACCCTCGGGGCTGTGAAGGTGCAGTGGTGACTGCCCATGGGTGGGGATTTCAGTTCCACTGTTACCATCTGTGGGCTCATGGGCTTGCGATTTCCAAACATCTGCCCCGTCAATTGTGTTCACCCACCCCATGTGTCATACTCCACCCCTGTATGCATCTTGTTTGTCTTGTCTGTTTACCTCCCCAACCTACCTCCCCAAATATACCTAATTCCTCTACCTCACTTTCCACTCTCACCTGAAAAAAAAAAAAGGGCAACCTGCTCCCACAAAAAAATGACGCCCCATACATAGCTGCCCATTTCGCACACATGTCCACTGGACATGTAAACTGATAATTATAATTGGCAGTACAACAGACTTTGTTGTCCTCACCCCTCTCTCAGGGGTGGAAGGTTTCAAATTTCACTCCAAATTTATTGCATATGCACAGCTGTTGCTGGTAAAGAAATGGGCAGCTATGGACCTTCCCTACACCCATCCTGTACATCCCGAGCTTGTTTCCCTACTGTCTTTCCCTCTTTGTGCCCACTTTTTCACCACTTTCTTTCTCCCCATTTTCTTTTCTTTCAAAGAAATTAGCATAGGGGTTAGCGGGAGTAAGCACTTTTAAGCAGTAGTAAGCGTGTTTAAGTGAGTGTGCGCATGTGTGCGCTTAGCTAAGCATCGCTAAGCGTCATGCAAACCCCCGCAAACCAGCTTACAACTGCTTAAAACTGCCTTAGTCATTCTGCATGGCAGGGCCCTTGTTCTGCTGAGCAGCAAAATAAAACACCTCTGTCAGTCTCAAATCCCGGACCTTGGACACACTAGACTGCATGAAGTACCACTAGGCCACAGTAGATTTACAACACGGTGCTGTCATAAATATATCATGCATTACAATGAGTGAATGTGAAGGGAAAATAGGAATGTCATATCTTGTTCTGTGGATCTTTACCAGCAGTTGTTGTGGAATTGCATGACATGACTGTGAAATGAGAACCAGCCATTCTAGCAGGAAATAATGTTACAGTAGCACTTTACAAACCCCACACATTATCAGAGCAGGATAAACACTGGCGTATTTGAATAGGGCAGAGGCCATACTTCCCAACTGTGACTGCTTTTCAGGGATGTCCCTGATTCCTAAACAAATGTTAGCTTTGTCCCTCAGAATCCCTCTGAAAAGTACGGATGGTAGGCAAAAGAGTGGGGAATTACACTTAATGAATAATGTCAATAAGTAATAGTACACACTGCATGCACGACAGAACAGGTGTATTAATACATATGCTCTGATTCACTCACAGTCTCAACTTAATGTCTGTAATATATTACAGGTGTACCCCACTTATATGTACCTTTCCCTGACAAGTGTGTACTAGAAGCAGCAACATTCAGGTTTGAGTACAACATGCAAATCACTGGCTACAACCCTAGCTTCAGAGATAAGAAGCATACCAACCTTCTAAATGACACAACGGTGTCCACAGCAAACAAGCACGGGCCCCACTTTGGAAAGCTGAAAGGGCTACGCTTACCTAACCTAGCATTTTATAGCAGTGGGCTGCTATGAAAGTGAGTAGTGCAATTACCACACAGCAGGCTGCATGCAATTAGTAAATGGTGGGCACCAATTAGTGCAGAGGCCATCACATGCACATGTGCAGATACCTAGAAAAGCAGGCTGTACTTGCTGTCTACACATGCAATAATCTCATTGCAGCAAGAGAGAGAGAGAGACAGAGAGAGAGAGACAGAGACAGAGGCAGAGGCAGAGACACAGACACAGACAGGCAGAGAAACACAGAAAAAGAAAGAGCAACAGACAGAGAAAAGAAAAAAAAATAAATAAATAAAATGCATTTCCTTTAAAAACAAATGGAACACAGCAATACAAATGAAAGGTATGTAACACATATGTATTTGCTGGCATGTAGTAGATGTTTATGAAGTGTACTCTACATACTGTGAATCATCCATATGTGGCAGCAGTACATATCTCTATATATCTGTACATGTGCATAGGGCAAGGGACATACTGCAACTGTATGTGAAGGGTGTACATATATACGTTGTTGAAGGTTGTTATGTGCATATTTCTATGTAGGTTGTACTGTGTGGAAAAGAAAATAGCATGCAGTGTTGGTATATGACATGTGGTGGTTAAACGCTGTGGGTATGCTCTGTCAGTTTTGCAGTGTTGTAGCCAGTGAGGCCTGCTAAAGCTACATGAGCTGAGGACACCTTCAATGCAGTCTGCACAATACTGTGCAATATTATTACATCACTGTATATCTCACAACTGTCGCATAAGTGATATTCCCACCATGAATAGTGGACTGTATATGTGCCTATATGTACATCTATATGTACAGCGATGGACGTTTATATGTATGTGTGTATAGATATATATATATGTAGATATATGTAGATATATATATATATATATATATATATATATATATATATATATATATATATATATATATACATATATTGATATACACAGACATACATATATATATATATATATATATATATATATATATATATATAGAGGGAGAGAGACATGGGGCATACTTACTGCGACAGGTGCCTGGCGACCAAGGTATGGACTGAAGCTCAGTGTTGACACTGCAGTGCCATCCCTTCTTGCCAGAACATTGTACCCATTAACTACCACATAGGTGGTAGTCTACCTAACACCGAAGGTGTGATAAGGGAACATGGGACACAGGTGGACAGTAGCCTCCCCTTTGATAATCACAGTACCACACTGGTCATGTACTCTGTCTACATGGTACATGTCATCACAAAAGGTGTGTCATCTAGGGAAATATAGGTCAGTGTTCCCCTCTACTTATCACACTTAAAACCCATTGGAGAGTACAATGCCAACTACAGCAACTGGAAAGGCCACAGACATACCTCACAAAGAGTAATACCAGCCTCAAACAGATGCCCTATGCAGACCGACTCACAAAATCACAGCTACACTGTGTTGCATAGCGCCTACCCAGAGGTGACCTCTGCCTAACATACTGAGCTATGTCACACCCATAGCTGTTGGACATCCTCCACGTAAACATATTACAATCCCTCCCAGATACATGCTCTAGGGCCCTAAACCTTGTCAGCTCACTAAACAGCACATGCTGGAGGGATACAGTCCTAACTCAGAGACATGCCATACTCTGGAACAAACCACCTATCAATAGCAAACAAAGCTCCTCACTAGCAGTTGTCATAAATACTCCTGATGATTGTTTGGGAGATAGGAAATACACCCTGGGAATCACCTCTGTGGCTCTGGTTGACAGGGGCAAGTGAAATTAAATTACATGTGTGTCAAAGGCCAGGGTAGCGTATGGCTAGGTTGCTGTAGGCCCTAGGGACAATAGCGTATTACCTACCCATGACACGAAGCGCACACACATGTACTTAGTGCAATAATTGCTATGTGAGGTTGACTGAGTGTGATGGTGAATGTGTGCAAGGTCTGTAAAGGTGTGATAGCTTAGTGTGAAATTGTTTCTGACATGGTAGTTTCTGTCCTAGCTGTGATCCCAGCAAAAGATGTGTATGCTATTGCTAGGCAGAAAAAGTAGTATGGCTTACAGTGTGACGTAGCCCCTTGTTGTCGACTGTGGTGTCCCATTGTAGGCTAAAGCAATACATGTATGCTTAGTGAGTGGTACTGCTGGTGAATCCAACTCCCATATGAACTGTAGTACTACCTGAAGCTGTAGGCCTAAACAGTACAGTATGGTGTATGTTCACATTGCTTGGAAACACTGTTTTGTGTCTTCCCTGTAGTCCTCACAGATTACATACCTCAGGCATAAGGTTTTGTAAGTAGTGATAATCAGTACTGTATGGTACACAGGTAAAGTTCATCTGTGTTGGCATACATTTGTGTGTTGTATGTATGTCTGATGTGTGTGTAATTATACCTGTACCATGCCCTCAATCATGTCTGTGTTACAGGGTATATGTGTGTATCTAGCAACATGTATAGTCTAGTACAGCGGTATGCCACCTATATCAACAACTGTGCACATATGTTAGGCAGGGGTTTGGCATCCAAGACTACTGTGGTATACTGGTAATACTGTAACTGTACTTTACATTCATTGCAATGGATGACATCTTTCTTCATCCATTAGCTTGATATATACCTCCTGTGGCTAGTTGGTGCATTGTGTCACATACCGTGTATCATGTACTGTTGTATAGTCTTACATACTGGCTTCACTTTGTTGCTGTGCAGAACATGGTTTAATATATAGAATGTGCCAGGCACTGTCAGGCAGTTGTGGGCTGAGCACTGATATGTGGTATTAAAAGTGTGTATCTATTGGCAGCCAATAGGTTGCTATATATGGCATTTCACTGATGTCTGTACTTTAAAATGTTAAGTGTGCCACATGACTTGCTCACAATTATTGTTTTATTGTCTTCCAGGGACATGTCTCACAATCGCAAACCTGCATATTCCCCTAAAGAGGAGGAAATACTCCTAGATGCCCTACTACAACATCACACCCTGCTGTTCTCCAGAACCAGCCAGGACCAGCATGGGCGCACTGCACTGTGGCAAGATGTTGTCCATCGGATGAATGATGTAGGCATGCATAACCAGACTTATGAGCAGGTATGCCATCACTGCAGTGATTTAATTAGACATGTCCGGCAGCATGCCTCCGATGTCCGCAGACAACAGCTTGCCACAGGTGGTGGTGCAGCATCACACCCGCCCCTCACCAGAGTGGAAGAGCTGCTCCTCAGCGTGGTGGCTCCTGGCCAACCACTACAACAGACATGTGTCATCATGGAGGCCGGAGTCACCCAGCAAGTTGACTCAGAGCATGCAGGTAACATGCCATATCTGTAGACTACTGTTAGCTCGATTGTTAGAACATGCATATGTCAGATGTGTACTGTGTATTTAGAAGATGTGGAGCCTGGTGTTGTGCAATACTGATAATTTGGAATATAATCTATATGCCTGTGACTGTCACATGTTGTACTACTGTTAAGCTGCAAACTCACAGCAGCAATGCCATAGTTGTTGACACTGACAAACTGTCTCATATCCTTGTAGGTCCCTCTGGTGTGACAGCAAGACAGCAGACCCATACTGGTGAGTGTTCTACATTTAATATAGCAAATAACATGTGCATGTCATAGGTGAGTTGTAGGCCATATACACATCTAAAACACCTACACATAATGCATGCTCTGCATGTTTTCTGTGGGACTATGCACATCCCAGTAACATGAGCAGCTGCCTCAAACACATGCAATACACAGAACATCCCAACCAACTGTGGTACACTGTAGTGGACATTGTATAGGCAGAGTCAATACACATTTACACAACATACACCACTTTGTTATACACAGTCAGTGTTAATATGATACACATGGCCTATTTAGAAACCTGCTGTAAGGTCAGACTCCAGTATCCCAAATGTCATCCACACAGCACACATACTCTACCTGAGGGGTAGAGGCTTATCATGGGGCAGTGAGACACTCCTCAACACACAACACATTCATGTTAGGCAATGCTCCCTATTGAACACCTTATATACCCATGTAACAACTGCCTGTGAAATGGTTAATGTAGACAAAGTGCTGCAGTTCAGGTACAGCAAGATAGTTGCCAGTGTGGCACACATTAGTGGCCTTGAGTGACCACGTGATGCTGCCTGATGATGGCTCATGGTACTATGCTACATCTAGTAACAGTAACTACAGTACTACACATAGCATTCATTGCTATACACCTGACAGCTGTGTGCATCCAGACATTGTATGTATACCTATGAGTGATGGTGCACAGGATATTGGAAAGGATTTAATACTTGCACAGCAATGTTGTGTCCATGTACACATTGTGTTCCAGGGTGAGACCAATCATTGAACAACACACATGCTTCAAAGACATGTATACTGTTATTAACAAGAACTCTCTGCACTTGCACTGCATGCTGTTGAGCAACACACATCCTGCATGCTGACACGTGTGATAGGATTCTTTGGCTTGTGATACTGTACTCCACCATCAACCACTAATGAGTATGTTCTGGATTGCTCTTGGTGTGTGTGTGTGTGTGTGTGTGTGTGTGTGTGTGTGTGTGTGTGTGTGTGTGTGTGTGTGTGTGTGTGTGTGTGTGTGTGTCATCTTTACTGAGTAGTGTATTTGTGTGCATGTGTGCATGTGTGCATGTGTTCATGTGTGCATGTGTGCTAACATCATGTACAGATTGTAAAGTGTGTTTCCTATCTTCCTCTCACAGGTGCTGAGGTTGTGTTGGTTGAGTGTAGCAGGGAACCTGAAGTCACTGCCACAAATAGTGGAAATGATGATACATGTGTTGTGGCACAGGCAGGTTTGACAGGGTCTGTCGTTGGTCCGCCAATCGACAGTACACAGCTTTCCACCCCATCTATGCGCACATTCATACTGCCAATGCATCCCTCATCACCAATGGCCTTAGCTGAGGGACAGCATACAGTAGGCTTTGACAAGGATAGTGTGGTATCTATGGCACATGCATCCCCTCACAGCAGCCATACCCAGACTCCTGGAATGGAACCACATAGGCAGATGTCCAGGGGTTCTCGTGGGAGCACTGCTGGTCATAATGCCCCTGGCAGACGTGCCCCCACAGGTCTTACAACCTCAGGTATGTTCCAGGCTGTAATGCAGGCACAGGTACGTATGGAACGGTACACCAGACAGGGACTAAGGGCACAGAGGGCCCATAGCACCACTATCAATGACAGTATCCGTGACCTTGCCGGTGCCATCCATAATTACACTGAGGTCATTGATAGATGTTGGGGGAGACTCTAGATGTCCTCCACAATGTCATGTCCATGTGCCAGGACAGTGCAGGACTGCTGAGACATCAACGTGGACATATGCCAGCAACATCATCAGCTGGCAGTCATCACGGACGACACACAAGTCACAGCCGCTCCCGTAGTGGCAGTACCAGCCCCAGCAATGTTGGGGCTGGGCTGTCAATAGACCATCCTAGAAGACGACGTGCACATGGCTCTGGCCAATCCCAGCAGGGACATGGGTCCAGTCGACATCCCTCTGCCTCTGATGATAGTACCCAGTCTGGCTTAGTACCTGATACTGTCCGTGACATCCCTGCCAGGCACAGGTACTGTGTCCGTGGCCAGAGATGGTGATCTGTACAGCCTGTGGCTGTCCCACAACCTCCCGCATTTGGCAGCCACATGGTGGAACTGTGTGCATGCAGACACACACGCATAAACCAAACACCTAGGGCTAACACATACACACATTACATCAACATTGACCCATGCTGTACTGTTGTCCCACACACACACACACACACACACACACACACACACACACACACATACACACATATATGTTGATTGGATGGGTCAATGTCGGGCTCTGGCAAACCAACAACACACCCTATGCATATGATGAATCTGTGCCACCTCCTGTTATCTGTAACATTGATGCAGGAACAGGCTAACATGGTGCTGATGCACAGAGTGACTTAATAGCAGTGTAGCAATGTTAGCATGCTGTCAACAGTAAAGTGTAATGATATCCTTATAGGTATATCTGAGCAGGCATGATGCATTAATGCTATGATTATCAATGTAGTATTGTTTACACCAATAGACTAAAGAACCTTTACAGCAGCAGACAAAACATCAAAGTCCAGCAAGTAAACCACAGGAAATCCAACAGTGCAAAACCAAACACCCAACTCCACGGCTGTGTAACACGAAAAGTTTATTCCAACATACAGAATACAAAGGATTGAGTGCTTTCGTCTCCCACCTGGAGACCTCTTCAGAATCACTTTAGTCAAAAATCCTTCAGTTTATATACTTCTCTACTCACATAATTAGTAATTATTCAATTGAAATTCAATTAAATAAATTAAATAATTCACTTTGAAATAATGGCTAACCTTATGTATGGTAAACCCATTGCAGGCTAAAAAACAGAAACCATAGACCAAAACTGAATTCTTGTTGTAACTCTGAAAAACATTCATATGCGTGCAAACCCATGTAAAAAATATACATATAATATACATATATTCTTTATATTAGTGTCATCCATTTGTGTAATACCACAACTCAGTATTTTTAATAAATTTTTAATAAACTTTTACTATTTTAAGAGTTATATTGATTAATACATTTTATACATAACATATATATATATATTTATTATTATTACAGTTAATACCATTATTATGATTAATATTTATTTATTCATATAGATTTATTTATAACATATACACATTTTTGTACCTTATTTTTTATGTATTTTAAATATTGATTCTAATATTTTATTCAGTTTTGTTTAACTGAGTTGTGGTATTACACAAATGGATGACACTAATATAAAGAATATATGTATATTATATGTGTATTTTTTACATCGGTTTGCACGCATATGAATGTTTTTCAGAGTTACAACAAGAATTCAGTTTTGGTCTATGGTTTCTGTTTTTTAGCCTGCAATGGGATTATCATACATAAGGTTAGCCATTACTTCAAAGTGAATTATTTAATTTATTTAATTGAATTTCAACTGAATAATTACTAATTATGTGAGTAGAGAAGTATATAAACTGAAGGATTTTTGACTAAAGTGATTCTGAAGAGGTCTCCAGGTGGAGACGAAAGCGCTCAATCCTTTGTATTCTGTATGTTGGAATAAACTTTTCGTGTTACACAGCCGTGGAGTTGGGTGTTTGGTTTTGCACTGTTGGATTTCCTGTGGTTCACTTGCTGGATTTTGATGTATTGTTTACACCAGTGTTAATTCCAAAAATGTATTGTCTGCCCATGTGTCACTTGGCTGATGTGTGTAGTTCTGGCAGCATGTGTTGGAGTGGACAGTACGTGTGTGATGTGTGCAGTACAGATTTGCAGGTGTACATTTGTGAACATGGTGGAGGTGCACTGTCTGCATGTACGTGCATTGTGGACACATGGGAAGGGTGACATGCCCTGTATTACACAGTGTTAACACTTCATAGTTTCTATTGCTGGCCAGTATGCATTTTACTACACATATGTTTTAACTTGGGTACACATGTGTGTATGACATGGTTTGACACTATGCTGTGGGTGATACTGTTAATATCGGTCATTGGTTTGCATTCTGGTAGTATACACAACCTCAACAGCCTGACTATAACCAATCGTTAGTTGATGCCTTGACAACTGACACACACATGCAGGAAACACAGTAGCATTTGGATCCTTCCGGTACAATACTATACCAGTAACCAGTGGTATTGACCGCCACCCATTCCTGGGACCACTCGTGTTTGGCATGTAGCCCTCTTAGGTACAAGCAAACACAGTAGGGATATGTCCGTCCACATCTGGTAATGCATACAGTGGCCTACAATGCATTCTCTGGATGAGACACTTATCCTCCACAAGGGTATCATACAGACAGATACCTGTTGACCAACCCATGCTGTAAAGCTATAAGCCAACTATAGCATAGTCATCCACATTTACTAAACATAGTATCCCAACAGTACCACATAGGTAGTAGCCCATGACATGTAGAAGGGGTATCGATGTGTACATACAGCCACATATTATGTCATCTGTCCTTTGGTATTCACATTTCCAAAGGTATTCTGAAGTCCCTCGGTGTATCACATAGACAATAAGGGGTCTGTATGCATATCCACGAAGTTGTTGCACACCTATAATGAATGTCCATTATTGACAGACTTTGTTGTGTTTGAACATGTCTGAAACATACCCCAGGCATGTACCCTCACTCACACTATTCTATAGAAACTGTCATGGGTGTGTGTGACACAGATGACCTAGGCCACAGATCACTACAGTGGCTGGCCTTGTCACAAACATACATATGTGACCTAAGCTCTGAGAAGCAGCAGCACAATCTGTCAAAGGTAACAGATGTATTCATGTAGAAAGCAGGCTTCACACCTATGAACTAATTGAGGTCACATGTACATATATGCATTTGCCACACAGATACCTGAAGTGTGCAATGCACATACTGTTGTTTCACTGATATGTCATACAGTAGTAAAAGCAAAACCCACTATATATTGTCACACACACACCAATTGCAGGATTCAAACCCCTACCTAACTGTGTTATGATACTAGAGAGACATGCATTAACACGATGCACTATATGCTTTACTGGGAGTTTTCATTTCCACTGTTGTATTTGTGGGTTGCTGACATCATCAGACTTGGCAAAGAGGAATTTTTCTCTTTTAATGTGTTTTCCTAGTCTCCAAAAAGGGCACTCCTCTCAAAGGAAATCACACACAAACATACAACCCCCCCCCCCACACACACACACACAGCAATTGCAGGATTCAAGCTCCTACCTAACTAGGTTATGATACTAGAGAGATATGCATTAATGTGACGCACTATATGCTTTACTGGGAGTTTTCATTTCCATTGCTGTATTTGTGGGATGCTGACATCATCAGACTTGGCAAAGAGGAATTTACCTCTTTTAATGTGTTTTCCTAGTCTCCAAAAAGGGCACTCCTCTCGAAGGAAACACACAAACATACACCCCCCCACACACACACAGCAATTGTAGGATTCGAACCCCTACTTAACTATGTTATGACACTAGAGAGAAACGCATTAACATGACGCACTATATGCTTTACTGGGTGTTTTCATTTCTCCTGCTATATTTGTAGGATGCTGACATCATCAGACTGGACTTGGTAATGTGTGTGCACTTTGTTTTATGCAATCCCAGGACTGCACCATGGGGGACAGCAGGTGTTAACAGCTTGAACAGGACTCCACAATTCTTAGCTTGTGTGATCTATCTGTGGACCAGTTGCCAATACATCATATGACAATACATATTTATGCACAGATTGTTGATTTTGTGGATACGACATGTGTCTGGGATGTTGGAAAAGGGCTATTCAAAGTCTATGTGGGACGTGTGTAGCTCATTTCAGTGATGTATGTCCTGGGTGGCTGCCTTGCAAACAGTCTAGCAGGTCTGGGAACCATGATCTGCCCATGACCAAACCAAAGTTGGTAGGGTTGTGTGTTTGTCACCTTCCAATAGCTCTGTTTATGACTTCAATCATGATGGACTCCATGGCCTTGCAGATTAGACTTCATAGGCTTATAAGACTATAGTTCCCATGGTCTGTTTGTGTACCAACACTTGTGGAGTGTGCTATATGTTAATATAACCCATTCAACGGTTTCATATCCTGTAGAGAGGGTGAGGCTCAACAGACTGTTCAGGTGCAGGGTCTGTTTGTTCTGCAGTTCACTTATGACACATATAGGGAAACAATGTAATCCAATTGATGCCATGTTTTCAGCTTTGGAAGGAGCTGTTTACCCATTCTACATGTGATATCTCCTGGTATGATGATAGGGCCTTTTGTCAGTGGGAGGTGGGTATGTATGTATGGGCCTGTCTGACAGGATGTTGGCATTGTCAGTCATTTACAGTTGGCCCTGACTCAGGACATATATGAGTGTACATTGCTATTTATGACATAGCTGAAGGAAGTGCCATGGTTCTGTCTAGACTCCTTCTCAGATAATCTTTCCAAAACACCAACAAACTTAAGCACTAAACCCCTGTTATACTATTTTACACACTGAACACCCTACTGATCCTTTCTGATCAGTCAAAAGAGTATTTCATCATAATATCCTGACATGTCCAAAGGTCAGTTTCATGTGTACTCTCCAGTCCAGCTGGTGAATATGGGACTTTTCAGGCAATGTTACAACTGCCTTATGTACACAGACAACCCTCTCCTCCTCCCAACAAACTCATATATATGTGAGAGATGCAACTATATGGACAAACTGGAGGCTGAGCTCTCTCGACCAATGACTGGCACAGTCTATCAGGAGGAGAAGGTAACCACACACACCACAAATTCAGTCTCACATAGACCTTTAGCAACAGCAAACCAAACACATAAACACATAAAAACATACTTGGAGGCTCTAAATAAAATTCTGCCTAAGCAGCAGAGACCTCCGAAGCAGACACCCAAACAACTGCTACCCCACAACAATACCCACATATCACATAGTTCACAAAGTCAGTGTGCCACACAGTCACTGCCCTTAAGGCTAAACAACACACCTAATACACTTGTAATAGGTGACTCTATCGTCAGACACACTGACGTCCCACTCACCAGGCTGAACAAGGAGAAGGTCACTGTAAGCTGTCTTTCGGGTGCCAGGATCCGCCACATAACACATGCACTCAGGTCACTCCAAAGCAAGTACAAATATGACTCGTCATTGTCCATGCTGGTGTGAATGACTCGAGACGTTCCTTCCTGGACTACATGAGAAGAGACATAGAGGAGCTCTCTGATCATGTAGCCCAGGCCAGTATGACCCTGATCTTGTGTAGCATCTTATCGTCACCAAGAATGATGCCACAGTATAAAGACAAAATGATCAATTTTAACAGTTGGCTAACGTATTGGTGTCATTCAAAGGGGATCCAGTGTCTGTCAGCCTGGGATGACATGATTGACAAGCCACAATGCTTCACTAGGGACGGCATGCACCTGTCACCCCTGGGCTTTTGAATACTGGCTAAGGCTCTTGACACTCCAATAGTGCCTTTTTTAGGCAAGGCTCAAAAGACAGACCCACCTCCATAGACGATACAAGGTAAAGGAAACTAAGGGTAATGCTGCTCAACACCAGAAGTCTACACCTCAAAATGCACGCACTCAAGGCTCTCTTCAGTATGGAGAATATCGATATCTGTGCAGTAACAGAAACCTGGTTCAAGGCTCCCGAAAGCACCCCAGCACTACCAGGTTATACTTCATACCATGCTTTTCGGCCACAAAACCTGGACCAAACCACAAAAGGAGGAGAAGTATCCATATACATCACAGATACACACACCTCCAGGTTAGTAGCACTGCACGAAGCATCGGAGACCATCCATGTGCAACTAACAGTGGGCAAAACTGCCTTTCAGTTTGTAGCCTGCTACAGACCACCCTCACAAACTCAGGGACCCCACTCAGCTTTCCTGAGAACACTGGAGATTATGAAGGTCTCTCCAAACACCATTATATTGGGTGACTTCAACTACCCAAACATTGACTGGGAATACTACTCAAGCCCCAACACCCTCGCCCAATAGTTCCTAGAATTTATAAACTCAAATGCTATGGAACAACTGGTCACCACCCCCACAAGAGGGGTAAACATATTGGACCTGGTCATCACCAACATGGGGACTCTATGTTCCACACCAGAGGTATACCCCTCATTGCTAAGGTCAGACCATACATTTATCTCACTGGACATCCATATCCCATCCCCACCCCCAGCCAAGGTAATCTCGGTGAAGAACTTCTCAAAAGCAAATGTCACACTTCTCAAAACCGAGGTGGTATCCTTCAAAGCCCCCGGGCCAGTTGAAAATATGGCTCAAACTGCAGGATCCTTTACAAACGCATTCTATGGACACCTACAGGAATACATGAATCGTGCTATCCCAAATGAAACCAAGACTCACTCCTCCAAAGGCAAGGGACCTGTCTGGTGGACCCCAGCCATAAATAAGCTATACAACAAAAGTAGGAGGCTACTACATGATAGAGCAAAATCCCAAAAAGGGAAGGCATCTCTGATCAGTACTAGCAAGAAGCTACGATCACTCATAAAATCATCTAAGACCAGCTTCAAAAGAAAAATTGCACAAGACACTAAAGACAATCACAAGGCCTTCTTTAGTTATGTCAGGAACCTGGGTGGCAACTCCCAGATATGCTCTTAGTTAGTGCATAATGACAAAAAATACACTGAACCTACAAACATTGCCAACATCCCGGCAGACAGGTTCAGTGCAAATTTCTCCCCCCATCCCCCCAAAAGAGCAAATGTCCATCCCAACAGAGTGTAGCCTCCCTGACATCATGAACACAGCATCAATGGGACCGGACGGTGTCCCAGGCTGCGTCTTACACAAGCTTCATGAAGAACTTAACCCTCACATAAAGTCACTGTTCAATATCAGACTTACTACAGGATATGTACCCAAGGAATGGCATACAGCAACAGTGGTCCCGCTCCACATAGGTGGTGCCACAATGGACCCTGGACACTATTGCCCTATAAGCCTGACTAGCCTGGTCTGCAAAGCTATGGAGCGTATCATCATGGAACTCATAAACAAAGACATCAGGAACCTCCAGACACTGGATCCTACCCAATTCAGCTTTGCTAAGGGCAGATCTTGCCTCTTGAATCTGGTTGACTTCTTTGAAACAGTTACCAGGGCCATAGACAGGTAGTCCACACAACCTACCCGGACCTCGCAAAAGCCTTCAACACAATACCCCACTCGGGCATCATAAATAAGCTCACCAGCTTAGATATCAACACATATGTCACAAGATGGATTGCAAACTGGATCAGGGATAGCACCCACATGGTTGGAATTGCAGGTCCCACGTCAGACTCTACACCAGTTACAAGTGGTGTCCCACAAGGCTCAGTCCTGGGACCTCTCTTGTTCAGTATATATTTCTCTGAGGTACAGGCTAACACGGGAGGACTATGGCTGACCAAGTTCGCAGATGACTGCAAACTGGGTGCCATAATCAACTCTCCGGCTGACACAAGCATCCTCCAAAAGGGTCTCACAGAGATGGTTAACTGGTGCCAGAGCCATGGCCTAAAGCTAAATGCCATAAAATGCATAGTCATCCCCTTTGGGAAAAACAAAGTGCCCACAAATTCCCACATAGGTGGTAATCCATTATGTACGGAAGAAGTAATTAGGGATTTGGGGACCCAAGTAGATAGTAATCTCTCCTTTGACAATCACATTGCCAAAGTGGTTAGAAAGACCTTCAATATAGCCCACCTTATCATGAAAGGTTTCACATCTAGATCAAGAGAGGTCATTGTGCCCCTCTACTCATCAGGCCCATACTTGAATACAATGCCCCATTTGGGATGTATCTTACCCGACACCTGCAGCAACTGTAATGACCCCAAAAGTACCTCACCAAGTGGATCAAGGGACACAAACAGATGCCCTACGCAGTTTGGATAAAGAAACTCCAGCTCAGTTGCTTACCGCCTACTCAGATGCGATCTGTGCCTGACGTATAAAGCCATGTCCAACCCAGAATTAATGGTTATGCTCCACCTCAAGATATCCAGATCCCTTAGAGCTACACACTCCAGGGACTTAAACCTCAGCACAGAAATAAATAGGACATGCTGGAGCGACAGATTCATATCCCAGAGGCTCCCCTCACTCTGGAACGAAATCCCAGTCCAAGTTAGGCAGAGCCCCTCATTGACCATCTTCAAGAGAAATCTTGACGAGTGGATGGAAGATCGTATGTTTACCCCTGGGATCTCTTCTGGGTCCCTTCTAGACAGAGGCACAGTTAACTAACCGTAAAAGGGCTATCTTGTGTGACCTACTATTTAAAGGCACAGTCCACTAATCTAAAAGGGTGGCGAAACCAAACACATTCTGGCTAGGCTTATAAATGTCCTAGGGCAGATAGCCTAGTATCAACCTATGAGCCTATAAACCTATGATAATGTTTGGAGTGCACATTGTTTATTGATGATACTGATTGCAGATTTTTTATCTTCTTTGCTTTCCCACTTTCTATGAACAACCTAAGTATCTGTAGTACATATTTGATTATAACAGGGTTCCAATATATTATATATGTGTCTGTTGTCATATAACTGTGTGCACAAGCAGGATTGGTGAATAGTGAGAGGTTCCTGGGTTAACACATGCAACTGCCAGATATGTGTGGCCCACTACTGTACTCAGACATGGCCTTAGTGTGTGAGCATGCCCAGTTTGTCCTTTCAGTGTTTTCTTGCCTGACATTTGTCTCATTTATTCATGTGTGAGCATGCCCAGTGTGACCTTTCAGTATGTTGCTGTCTGAAGTCCACTACATTTGTTAATGTGTGTGAACATGCCCAATATTAAAATGTATACTATATGTGTGCTGAAAATCAAGTTATATTTTTACTGCAGGGCTCACCTTTGTGTCATAACTCGACAGGGATTATGATGTGCCTGCAGGGTTTCCATGAGACACTTTGCATAGACTTATCAACATTTCTTCATACAGGCTGACCACTGAAATACTGTCATAGTTTGGTGGTTCAGTACTGTGACTATAGTGCACAGTATCCTGGGTTTGAGGCCTGTTATTGCTTTATATTTTCATACTGGGCAGACCAGACTGCTTAAGAACTAGTAAAGCAAATATGAGCATGTTTACCTGCTTTTGCCCAACTTTGACCGAACTTGCCCAACATTGCTCAACATTACCCAACATTGCTGAACGTTGCCCAATATTGCTCAACATTGACCAAAGTTGTGCTAGTTAGTGTATGCAATTTTGTTTACATATACTAAATAGTGGTAAAAGATGTTTAGCACTGCTTTATATTACTTAAAACATGGAAATCATGCCTCAAGTGGTGCGGCAGGGCTGCCTATGTCGGATGCACATAGTACACTCCCTATACATGTTTGAAAACAGGTAGTGCCAAGTTAGGCATCCCTTTTACTATATGTGCGAGTCAGAGAGAGGTATCATTTCCAGGGTTCCTACTGAGCCAGTGTATGTGCTATGCATTGCCTCTTTGCCAAGGCCAAAGCATACTGGGCACGCCTCCTTCTGCCTACTGGGGCAGGCTCAGTTTGTTCCTCCTCCGAGTCACGCTCTGCCTGTGATGGCCTTGGCAATGGTGGGGGGCTGTCTGACCCAGGTCTATGCTGGTCCTGCTGCAGCTGTTTTCTCAGGATCATATTATGTAGCATAGCACATACCATGACAATTTGGGTACATGTAGTTGGTGAGTACTGCAAGGCTCCACCAGATGTGTCCAGGCACCGGAACCGTGACCAAACACACGCTCGATTACATTTCGTGTTTGTGCGTGTGCCTCATTATGGCATTCCTGTTCAGGTGTGTGTGCATTTCTGATGGGTGTCATCAGCCACGGCTCCAGTGCATATCCAGCATCCCCCACTAGGTGACCATGAGGGATGTCCCCACTGGCAAATGTCTGGTACAGCTGTGTCAAATGCCAGATATGGGAATCATGGTAGCTTCCAGGGCAGCCAGCACACACATTCAGTATTATGCCCTGGGCATCACACACGACCTGGCAGTTGATGGATGGGAAGCCCTTTCAGTTAATGTAGGCCCTACCCCGCTCACTGGCTGGTTCTTTGATGCATATGTGCGTGCAGTCTATTGCACCCACTACCTCAGGGTATTCCGCTATTTGCTGGAAAAGATGCATATTGCTGGCCAATACCTCACGAGAATTGGGGAAATATACATGATCACTGACATGTGCTGACATGATATTCAGGAACTGGTGCAGTACTCTGGATGCTGATGCCTGTGATATCCCCATCATATCACCAGTTGGTCTCTGGAAGGTACCTATTGCTAGTATTCTTAGGCCAACACATACCTTGGTTTCCCCTGGGATGGGTTCCCCTCTGTTGGTTCTGTATATGAGGCATGGCCTGCACAGCTCAACAATTTGCTGCATGAGGTGTCTGTCCACTCTATAGTGCTCCACTATCTCCAGCTCATGTAGCCCCTGGTAGGTTACCCTGGGCCTGTACACTCTTCTCCGCCTCCTCACTGGGGGTTGCTCAGCAGCATTCGCATTGTCACCACCCTCAGCATGTTGCATATGTCGCCGTATAACAGCAATGGCAGCCCCTAACATTTCTTTGTCTCAGTAAAGCTTTTTAAGTTTTCCCTTCTCTTAGTTTACTGCAGTGTTGCAGTGTCTCTGAGGAAAACATGGTGGAAAATTGTTTGCAGAGTTTTAAGTGCTGGGCTGGGCTAGTGTACTGCCTGTGTAATTGCCTGATTCTGATTGTTTTCACCTGCTAGATCTGCTAGTTCTCTCTGGTTAACTTCCTACTATTTGTTGTGCTTCCGTTTCCATTTCTGTTTCCACAGGGGGGGGGAGCAGCAATGCACACACAAGTGCAAACACGCGCACACAAGCTCACACGTGCGCACACATGCTTACACGGCCTAACACTTGCTAATTCCTGCTTAAACGCGAGCACTCAGACGCAAACGTGCTTACACAACTTTAAACAACCTTACACATACTTACTCTGACTTAAACATGCACTCACAGGTGCAAACGCACGCACACAGTCTTACTTGGATATACAGGCACACACCCGCGTGCAAACACGTTGCAGGCACTTCAACAAGAAAATTTGGTGCTATCCACGGCATACACCTTCTATTTCTTGCCTTTAGCTAGGATACCTGTTGACACACCTCTTCCAGTGATGAGTAACTGACAGCAAACACATGCCACTCTGCTCCAATGAGCTTACATTCTTTCATACATACCCCCCTCGTGATGTCACCTATCTTCTACTCTGTTACTCCCCTTATCCTACTCATACACTCTACTGACTGTGCTCATTTGCTATGTAAACTTGGGATTCACATTCTTTACCCTCATTTGCATGGGATTGCCTACTAATGCTTGGTTACATCTCTTAGACTGAGCTTTCCCCCTTAGCAACCTCTACTCAGTTGCCATGTTGTCTTCAGCCTGCCATTCACTTGCATTGAAAATTATGATTTGCTATAAAATCCCTATTTGTGGCTTTTAATTTCTGGTTTTCTGGTTTTTAGAGCGCAGCACATTTGCACGGCGTTGTGCTATGCTTAAACTTCAGAGATCGAGGTAAAAAATAAAATTATTTTATTTTTAATTTTGCATCGGGGAACATTGCCAATGGCCATATATTTGGTCATTGGCATGCTTCCTCAACTGGATGCAGCCTTTATTTGGAGCTGTCACGGCTCCGTTTTGCTATTTGCAGAACGGTACTCAGTTGTCAACGGAGTACATTTCTGCAAATAACACTACTCTTACTCGGACAGGTTAGGGTTTCCTGGATCGCAAATTTACTTCATTTGCATAGCTTTCGGCGGCAAATGAGGTAATTTGCATAACCTAGCCCTGTCCGTGTAAGAGTCATTTTAGGAGCTCTGTTGCATGCCCCTGCCGGCTGTTCCTGGATCGCTCGGCAGACATGTTGACTGCATGGAGTCTTACTCTACTCTTAGACTCCGTGCAAGCCTTCGTGAATCCGGCCCTATAATATTACACTACTTATATATTTTGAATTGTAATACATTAGGATTGTTACATTTTAAAGTTTAATGTTGACTTTTTATATTTTACATGCAATTGGCTTGTAAGGTTACCACCTGTCCAACTTTGCGAGGGACAGTCCCTCTTTGGGTGGTTGTGTCCTGGCCAAATATATTAAATGTGGCAAATGTCCTGAGATTGTAGGACATAATTATGTCCCATATGTAATGTAATAGTTGCATACAATAGTTCTTTCTGTATCTAAAATACCTACATGTTACAAGAAACAGGATAAGCAACTAAACTGCTACAATAATAAGCTTATATTTAGGCAAGAAAGGAAAGTTCTATCCCTTGTACTGACCGTGGGTTTGTGTCAGCCTGTAAATTCTGATGTGTGTCCTGAAAATGTCCCACTAAGGCCATATGAAAAGGTGGCAACCCTATTGGCTTGTTTATTTTTACTGGTACAGATTTCTTAATTAACCTTACTTTATTTTTTGTTACAACTTATAGCCTAGAGGTGTTACGTAGAGACATAGCCATTAGATGGTGATATTAGTACACAAAGCATATAGGACATTATATGAACAAGCTTTAAGTTTGAATTCAATGACACATTTTATTCCTTGTATTTATTTAGTTTTTAAACAATTCATTGTATATTTTATGGTATGCTTGTAAATGTTTGTAGTGATAATGTAGAACACATATTAGATAAGTTTTGAAAAACTTTTTTAGTAATAGTGTTGAACACATATTTGAACTTTTCTCAGTGTTTTAATTAATGTTTTAATTACTGGCAGAGTTTTATTGGTGGCTTGCATTTTTAGTTGTATATAACTTAGGTTGTAAGGACATTACTGATTTACATCTGAGGAAGTCTAACAGGATGAAAACTCTGTGTGTCATTTAATGCGTTAATGTTTTTTATGTTTTATGTTGTTTATACTGCTTGGATTTGGACAATAAATCACCTTTAATCTTAGTGACCAGTGGTCCATTTTGAATGCCCTCTTGCTTGATTAACAGTCCCATCTCACTTATTTCCCAATCCTGAACCAGTCGTTTTTCCATATTTCCAACTTACTGCTTTTTGTTCCTCAAGAAGCAAATAAGGTGGCCCACTGTCCCCATTCCACTAAGAACTTGCCACAGTTGGTTATGACCCATACGGTCAAAGGCTTTAGAGTACTCAATACTGCAGAAAGCAGATGGTTATATGGAACTCCCTTGCTTTCTCTGTTTCCCAGCAGATGATGGCAATTTGGTCTGTTGCACTTCTGTTCCATTTTAAACCAGTTTGTACATCTGGCAGTTCTTGGTCCATATATTGAACGAAGGCTCCTGAGCCTTACCTTGCTAGCATGTGAGGCTAGTGCAACTGTGCAATAATTTGAACACTCTTAGCATTGCCCTTTTTGAGGGTGGAGTATAAACTGACCCATTTTCAATTCCTTGGCCACTGTTGTGTTTCCAAAATGTGCTGGTAAATTCTAATGAACACTGTAAGAGAATCAGCAGGATTTTAAATAATTCAGCTGGAATCCCATCACTCTATGCATCTTTGCTCTTAGCAAAGCTTCCTAGGGGGTCATTTATCTTTACTGTCCAGGAAATATGGCTCTAGATTAGGGAACATACCACTGTATGTATCATTGACTTTAGGGTCCTTCTTATATAGCTCTTCTATATAGTCCTGCCACCTCTTGTAAACATCTTATGCTTTTGATAGGTCCCTCCAACTTTTGTGGTTCATTATACCTATTTTTACCTTAAATTCATGCCTAATATCATAATTTTTTTCGTGAAAAGGTCTTTGTCTTGCCCATTAATTTTTTTTTCATTTCTTTGTACTGTGAATTTAAATATCTCTTGTTGCTATTCTGTGAAACTCCATATTCAATTTTAAATATTTTCCTCTCACCATTGCCTTTTGGGCTTCTTGTTTCCTTAGCCACTTCTAAAGCCACTACAGGCAGATATTTTGCCTCTGTTATCTTCTTGCTGTTTGGAATTTTGTTTTGCTACCTCCTGAATGATATTACAAACCTGCCCATCCATACCTCTTCGGGTGGGCTATCCAACAGGTCCACCTCTTAAAGCTGTTCTTACACTTTTAATGTATTTTTATGCTTTATTTCTTCTAACATTACTTTTATCTTTCTTTCTTTTTATTTTGCCCAAAGCCTAGCCATGAAGCTCATTGGCTTTCTGGAGGCTGTTTTTCTTTTTCTTTTTTCAAGTTGTGTTTGCTTTATCTGTCTTTCTTTCTGTCAGTCAGTCTGTCTATCTGTAGCAGAAAAATCAGCAGGAAATATGGTACAGAATCTTCATGAACTTACAGATTCTTTTTGCAGCCTGCAGCCTGTACACATTCCTTTTTCTATTCTTGAGAAACTGCTTCTGTGTTAAAGAGTGTTTATCTTATGTACATCAGGGGTTAGGGTCATAGTATCAGCACAAGCTTTTGAGTCAGAATTCATTTATTGGTTCCAAGAAAAAAAGTAGTTTCCAAATCAATTTTTTTAATGCAAATAAGGCTAATGGTATAGTATATTGTGCAGGCAACATGTATAAAGTTGTTGCGGCATATGCAGACTTTTTTAGTAGAGTATGTGCAATGAACTTAAATGTGTAACACACACTTGTATACTATCTTCAGTTAAACAGACATGTCATAGATGATGGTGATGATGGCTGAGTTGCCTAATTTCTCCCAGAAACATTCACATTGTACCTTTCATTTGTCAAGTCAGTCAGAATGAGCTTACACTGCGTGCTCTGAGCAACAGAGTTACTGTGAGGAACAGGTCTGACTAGGACCTAAAGGTGATGAACAAACACTGCAGGAAGCAAACCTGTAGTCTTGTGTTATGTAAACATCTGTTCTGCAGTATTCATGTTATCACATGCCGTTCACAGCAAATATCCACAGGACACTTACCCCACTGCATTATTGCTTTCACTTTGTTTAGGACCTGATAATTGTTAAGCACTTTCACTAAACAAACATGCTATCAGATGTGTAGTCTATAAACGTCGGCTTTGCGTTGTGAGTTTTTAAAATAGTGGGAGTTCTTCTATCATATCCTGCTTAGTAAGGCATGTTATAATCTCATACCATTTGTTAGAACTCACTATTATGATGAAGGATGTGAAGAATAACAGTTGTTGGAACCGATGCTGTGGTATAGAGGAATAAAGCCCTGACTACGACCAAGATTTTTTGAGTTTGATTAGTGGTTAGGTGTTTGGAAGATCTAGGCAGGAAGGACAAGCGTGAGCAGCAAATGTCAACTCATCTACTCTGGGGGTCATGTGGTCTGGTGGCTGCTTCCCCACATGCAGGCTTACCAAACTAGTGATAGCAGCATTTATATGTGGGTAGGCACATTCACTTGCAAATAATAATACTCATTTGTTAATCAAGTAGTCCCACTGGATACACAGTCCCTTTTCAAGGGTGGCCTGTAAGCAGTGTCTAGTTAAGTGACTTGTCCAGGGTCACTGAGTAGGTAAATGAGGGCTGAGGGAATCAAACCCAGTACCACAGGAACTACAGCTCAAAACCTTAACCCTCTGCACCATCTGCTTGATAGAGGGCACAGTATACCCCAACGATGACACTAGTGCCCATGCCAGCCAGCAAGGGATGCTGCTAAGGCCTAATAGAAAGACCCCTAATTCCTGCTTAAATTATGGGCTCTGTGTTCGCTTCTTGCCCTATGAACATGCTGATCGATTGATAAGGGCTGATGGCTTGCAGACAGTGGGGGGCATAAAGCATGCAAAAAAAACAATAACTGTTGTTACCTTTTGAATCCAATCACTGATGGTAATATGCTAGGAATATTCACTAGTTCTTGATTTAAACTAACACGCCTTTTTCAGAAGGATCCAGAGCCACCTTGCTACGTGCTTGATGACTTACTTTGCAGTCTTAAAATGTTTTCTGCAGGTGAACTGTAGCCACTACAGACCTGCACTAACTGTTGTTATTGTGAGTCAGTCTCAGGTGCAACATTACTGAACAGTACTTGAGTGTGTGGTCACTAATGTGAGATTCCTGGCTTGTGCATATAAAGAGTGGACATGCAAATATATAGGAAGCAGGGTATGGGCAAAATTCTCTTGAAAAATACACACACACACACACACACACGCGCGTGCGTGTGTGTGTGTGTGTGTGTGTGTGTGTGTGTGTGTGTGTGTGTGTGTGTGTATCTATCTATATATATATATATATATATATATATATATATATATATATATATATATTTTTTTTTTTTTTTTTTTTTTTCCTGAGGTGGTCAGGTTTGATTAGGTTTTATTTCTTTACTGTACCTTTGTCTTATCTATCTAGTTCAATTTGTTGCACATCCCAAGGTGGGAGATAGGTTTGTCCTGGTGTTAATGACTATGGAAAAATACTGCCTCCAGGAATGTTTTTTATTCTCTGACTGCCACTATTCCAACTCCCATTACATTTATAAGTACAGCAAACCTCATGAATCTACCACATGGCTTCTGCATCTGTCCTACCACCTGAAATACTATATAACAATGAATTTAAATTATTTTATTGGGAAACTGTAATACAGATTGACAGCTAGCTGATGACAAACATTCCAGCCTACAAACCCATCTCTTTGGCCTCACACAACTTATTACAGTGCATAACAGTAATTACAAAACATCAGGCAGGCAAAACATCAGGTAGGTAAAGTGTCTTGCACTACATACTTGTATCCAATCCAGTTCAACAAACTTATCATTATAATAATACGCATTCGTTAACCAGGTATACCCCCTGGACACACAATCCCTTTCCAGGGGTAACCCAGGAGCAATGTCTGGTTAAGTGACTTGCTCACAGTCACAGTGGTGACAAATGAGGGGAGAGGGACTCAAACCTTATACCACAGAAACCGTGCTGCATGAACTGCCAGACATCTATGAGAATATTACTCAGTTACCCAAATGACCACTCTTTAGTCATTGCCTCTAGGAAAAGTTCATTTCCACAGCCTCCCACCACTACAAAAAATGTCTTAACACCCATTGGTTTAATAAATCCTCTTTAATAGCTACATTAAAAGTCAATCAATTGGCAACCATTATGTGCCAGAACCTGAAATCTTTCTGTACAATATTTCAACACCAACACCCTTAATATACTGAGTGAAGGGTCCAACTCGCATAAAGGGAATCAGATAATGGTTGTTGTCATAGCTAACTCCAAAAATAATGCAACTAATGAACGAACGTGATGATGCCTGGAAAATGTACATATCTACCAAATGTCCTGCCTTCCTCAGTACATGCAAAATATCATATAACACTGTCAGAAATCTTATAAAATGTTACTTTACAAGTGAATAATATTAGCACAAGCATTGTTCAGAAAATTCTGACCTTCTTTTAGGCACTGCTTACTCATGTTAAGGCAAAATGAGTAACCATTACCAGCCAGCATCTCCCACGCATTGACATAGTGACATAGTGACCAAACTCTGCAGCCATTTCACAAACATAGCCTAAACCTTACTAAGTAAACTCCTACCATCCAGTAAAGTAACGAAAACCTCACCCATAACTATAGCCAACCCTAACCTTACCTCTCTGGCTCTAGAATCCTAGATTTCTGATTCTCAAATTAATGAAAAATAAGGCCTAAGACTTGCTTTCCATCTTTAGATAATATCCACCATACTTCCTCCAGGTCAACACTATCACAGTAGCATACCCAATCTTATTTCTAATAATTAGGTCACTAAGTCAGAACTATGTCCCAAATGCTTGGAAACATCTGTACAAGTTCCTTTCCACAAAGGTGGCCCTTCATTAGACCTAGGTCTGGACCCTTAATCCCTTATGGAAAAGGATAGCAAGTCATGAACAGACTACATGTGATTTGCCCAAGTAACTGGCTAGTAAAAACTCATGAACCTTTAAGAAAGCCTTGTCCATGTACCTTTCCGTGTAAGCTACATGGATAGTGACATTAAAACAAATTGGGATGTAGTGCTGGAGACCGAGCTCCTCAAGTTGGAAGGTCCTCAACTGTTTGGACAGCTATTTGCTGATGTTGTTCTGTATGAAATGAAGGTTACAGCATATGAATTATGAACCAGAGGAAAGCTGGTTGTTGTCAAGAAGAAACTGGAAAATATGCAGTTTAATGTGTTGGGTGTCAGTGAACTGAAAGTGACTGACATGGGATGCTTAGAATCTGATGAACACATAGCATATAATATACCAGAAAAGAAATACAAAGAAGAAATAGTGCTGCATTTATAATGAAAAAGAAGCTTGCAAAAACTGCTCTGCAGTGAACAATTCACCTCTGGTGTATACCCATTAAAATGGCTACCATTCAGATATGTGTCAATGACAGGTAGAGAAAAGGAAACGGAAAGGTACAGGAAGTAGAGCCAAAGAGGTAAGGTTAGGGTTGGCTATAGTTATGGGTGAGGTTTTCGTTACTTTACTGGATGGTAAGAGTTTACTTAATAAGGTTTAGGCTATGTTTGTAAAATGGCTGCAGAGTTTGGTCACTATGTCACTATGTCAATGCATGGGAGATGCTGGCTGGTAATGGTTATTCATTTTGCCTTAACAGGAGTAAGCAGTGACTAAAAAGAAGGTCAGAATTTTCTGAGTAATGCTTGTGCTAATATTATTCACTTGTAAAGTAGCATTTTATAAGATTTCTGACAGTGTTATACGAGATTTTGCATGTATTGAGGAAGGCAGGGCATTTGGTAGATATGTACATTTTACAGGCATCATCACGTTCTTTCATTAGTTGCATTATTTTTGGAATTAGCTATGGCAATGACCATTGTCTGATTCCCTTTGTGCGAGTTGGACCCTTCACTCAGTATATTAAGGGTGTTGGTGTTGAAATATTGTACAGAAAGACTTCAGGTTCTGGCACATAATGGTTGCCAATTGATTGACTTTTAATGTAGATATTAAAGAGGATTTATTAAACCAATGGGTGTTAAGACATTTTTTGTAGTGGTGGGAGGCTGTGGAAATGAACTTTTCCTAGAGGCAATGACTAAAGAGTGGTCATATGGGTAACTGAGTAATATTCTCATAGAAGTCTGGCAGTTCATGCAGCACGGTTTCTGTAGTATAAGGTTTGAGTCCTTCTCCCCTCATTTGTCACCACTGTGACTGTGAGCAAGTCACTTAACTAGACATTGCTCCTGGATTACCCCTGAAAAGGGATTGTGTGTCCAGGGGGTCTACCTGGTTAACGAATGAGTATTATTATGATGGTAATTTTGTTGAACTGGATTGGATACAAATATCTAGTGCAAGACACTTTGCCTACCTGATGTTTTGCCTGCCTGATGTTTTGTAATTTCTGTTATGCACTGTAATAAGTTGTGTGAGGCCAAAGAGATGGGTTTGTAGGCTGGAATGTTTGTCATCAGCTAGCTGTCAATCTGTATTACAGTTTCCCAATAAAATAATTTAAATTCATTGTTATATAGTATTTCAGGTGGTAGGACAGATGCAGAAGCCATGTGGTAGATTCATGAGGTTTGCTGTACTCAAAAATGTAATGGGAGTTGGAATAGTGGCAGTCAGACAATAAAAAACATTCCTGGAGGCAGTATTTCTCCATAGTCATTAACACCAGGACAAACCTATCTCCCACTTTGGGATGTGCAACAAATTGACCTAGATAGATAAGACAAAGGTACAGGAAAGAAATAAAATCTAATCAAACCTGACCACCTCAGGGAAAAAAAAAATATATATATATATATATATATATATATATATATATAGAGAGAGAGAGAGATAGATAGATAGATACACACACACACACACACATACACTGTGTGTGTGTGTGTGTGTGTGTGTGTGTGTGTGTGTGTGTGTGTGTGTGTGTGTGTGTGTGTGTGTGTGTGTATGTGTTTTTAAAGAGAATTTTGCCCGTACCCTCCTCCCTATATATTTGCATGTCCAGTCTTTATATGCACAAGCCAGGAATCTCACATTAGTGACCACACACTCAAGTACTGTTCAGTAATGTTGCACCTGAGACTGACTCACAATAACAACAGTTAGTGCAGGTCTGTACTGGCTTCAGTTCGCCTGCAGAAAACATTTTAAGACTGCAAAGTAAGTCATCAAGCACGTAGCAAGGTTGCTCTGGATCCTTCTGAAAAAAGGCGTGTTAGTTTAAATCAGGAACTAGTGAATATTCCTAGCATATTACCATCAGTGATTTGATTCAAAAGGTAACAACAGTTATTGTTTTTTTTCATGCTTTATGCCCCCCACTGTCTCCAAGCCATCAGCCCTTATCAATCAATCAGCATGTTCATAGGGCAAGAAGCGAACACAGAGCCCATAATTTAAGTAGGAATTAGGGGTCTTTCTATTAGGCCTTAGCAGCATCCCTTGCTGGCTGACATGGGCACTAGTGTCATCGTTGGGGTATAGTATGCCCTCTATCAAGCAGATGGTGCAGAGGGTTAAGGTTTTGAGCTGTACTTCCTGTGGTACTGGGTTTGATTCCCTCAGCCCTCATTTGCCTACTCAGTGACCTTGGACAAGTCACTTAACTAGACACTGCTTACAGGCCACCCTTGAAAAGGGACTGTGTATCCAGTGGGACTACTTGATTAACAAATGAGTATTATTATTTGCAAGTGAATGTGCCTACCCACATATAAATGCTGCTATCACTAGTTTGGTAAGCCTGCATGTGGGGAAGCAGCCACCAGACCACATGACCCCCAGAGTAGGTGAGTTGACATTTGCTGCTCACACTTGTCCTTCCTGCCTAGATCTTACAAACACCTAACCACTAATCGAACTCAAAAAATCTTGGTCATAGTCATGACTTTATTCCTCTATACCACAGCATCGGTTCCAACAACTGTTATTCTTCACATCCTTCATCATAATAGTGAGTTCTAACAAATGGTATGAGATTATAACATGCCTTACAAAGCAGGATGTGATAGAACTCCCACTATTTTAAAAACTCACAACACAAAGCCAACGTTTATAGACTACACATCTGATAGCATGTTTGTTTAGTGAAAGTGCTTAACAATTATCAGGTCCTAAACAAACTGAAAGCAATAATGCAGTGGGATAAGTGTCCTGTGGATATTTGCTGTGAACGGCATGTGATAACATGAATACTGCAGAACAGATGTTTACATAACACAAGACTACGGGTTTGCCTCCTGCAGTGTTTGTTCATCACCTTTAGGTTCTAGTCAGGCCTGTTCTTCACAGTAACTCTGTTGCTCAGAGCATGCAGTGTAAGCTCATTCTGACTGACTTGACAAATGAAAGGTACAATGTGAATGTTTCTGGGAGAAATTAGGCAACTCAGTCATCATCACCATCATCTATGACATGTCTGTTTAACTGAAGATAGTATACAAGTGTGTGTTACACATTTAAGTTCATTGCACATACTCTACTAAAAAGGTCTGCATATGCCGCAACAAATTTATACATGTTGCCTGCACAATATACTATACCATTAGCCTTATTTGCATTAAAAAATTGATTTGGAAACTATACTTTTTTTCTTGGAACCAATAAATGAATTCTGACTCAAAAGCTTGTGCTGATACTATGACCCTAACCTCTGATGTACATAAGATAAACACTCTTTAACACAGAAGCAGTTTCTCAAGAATAGAAAAAGGAATGTGTACAGGCTGCAGGCTGCAAAAAGAATCTGTAAGTTCATGAAGATTCTGTTCCATATTTCCTGCTGATTTTTCTGCTACAGATAGACAGACTGACAGAAAGAAAGACAGATAAAGCAAACACAACTTAAAAAAAAAAAAGAAAAACAGCCTCCAGAAAGCCAATGAGCTTCATGGCTAGGCTTTGGGCAAAATAAAAAGAAAGAAAGATAAAAGTAATGTTAGAAGAAATAAAGCATAAAAATACATTAAAAGTATTACCAATATGGTTGCCTCTGACGAGTATGATACACGAGTATACAAATTTCTCCAAAAATGTACTGTGACTTAACATGGCCCCTTCATTTGAGTGGCACAGTTTCTACTGGAACAAGTTTCATTTATTCTTCCTGTAACACCACAGTCCCAAGTCCTCGTGGTTTTCATGTTGCCTCACTCCCTTCTTAACAGCAAAGCCATTGCCCACCGATATACCTATTTTAGCTTTCCAAGCTGCAGTGTTTATCACTGCAAAAGGAATTTCCAGAAGATGGCAGTTTTCATTTTAGAGATGCTACGTGACAGTCAGACATGGAATGCAGACCAAGCCAAAGGAAAAAAGCTCCTGACTGTGGTACACCAGATATATTACCTAATTGCCAGGTGTGGTACAACTAGCAAGCAGGTCCACAGCTAAAGTATTTGACTGATGTTAACTAGCAGCCTGTTGTCGTACACAAACCAAGCTGCAGTAAGGGTATGAAGGTACTGAATAAAGATAATGACATTGAAAGTGCTGCAGATATCAGATTCCAGTGTTCTGCAGCAAGTGCTGTTGCAGGGTGCAGGACTGCAGTGCAAGTATTTGGGTTCAACTAATGAAATCACCATCAGAGGGACAGGCATGGAAGGGAAGATAAAATATCTAAGGGTCAGCTCTCCTGGATAGCGAGGGGAAACACCTCATAGCAGCCAGGAGCTACCCCTGGATAGTGAGTAGGTAAGGAGCATATTAATGAAAGCAGTTAAAGAACAAGCCAAGATCAGTACATGAGCAGACTGCATTAAATGCATTGCATGCTGAAGTGCAATAATAGGGCACAATGACAAATCTCAGGCCTGCCCACAGAAGATGGCAATGCTTTCTCCACTGCTTTATGGATTCCAAATGGAAAGTAATACCATGATGCCAAACAGCAAATGTGATTTATATTAGCTATCAAATCACTCTAAGTGATTTGTGTAATGACATCATAGCCAAAGTTTTCAACTGCACATACTCAGATGATCTTGATCTAAATCACAAACTGTAAGTTGTTCAGCATGTAAAATACGTTACATCCAATGAAAGAGGAACAGTGGGGCATCCTCCATCTATATTAGTTGTCTGTATCTGTTACTTAAGAACTCACTTATATGTATGGACAAAATTGTAAGGTAAGAGTTAATTGTAGGGCAGATGCATGCTGGTATCATAAAACATGAAATTTCAACTTGAAATGTTACCTTGCCATGCAGAAAAGAAAGAACACTTCAGTAATATTTTAATAGACCCAGTCTTCGATCACGGTGGATAACTTTATTATAGATGTAAACAATATCTGTTAAATTGTTTCCTTCTACAAGGAACAGTATCAGTTTGCCTGCCTGTTTATACATCTTTCGAAGTAAACCAGTACAGAGAAGCAACATTTAAGATTACTAAAAAGTTTATCCCCACTGATGATCCTCCTTTTTGCAGTTTTCCCTGTTTAACAAATCCAGGCTAACTAGAGGCAAAAAAATGAGGAAATAGTATGTTGCACGCTGACAAAAAAAAATTGAAACACAAAGGTGAATGATTTGATACCTTTTGTTGGATTAGCTTTTAGGTTTTATAGTTACTCAAGCACTCTTATTAACAGGAGTCCTACAGCAGGAGAGGAGAGAATAAGTTACTGATGTCAGATACACTACTTCAAAGATGTACTCCCTTCTCACTTTGTAAACGCAAATGAAAATGAAGGCACCGGGCCTGACATCAACCACTTTTTAACTCCTGATGAAGGACTCCTGTTAGAATAAAGGTAAAAACCTGTCTTGGCTCATTAAAGATATCACACCACCTCTGTGTTCTACGCCATCTAGTGGCCACTACTTGTTCTCTGAAGGAACTGTGATGTCACATTTTTGTTCTAGAGAAGATAGTAGAGATTTTGACGAACATGTAAAGTGCTGATATATTTTTGGATGGTCCTAAGACCTAAGTTTTCTATTGGAAAAAATGCCCAGACAGACAAGATTTGAAATATCAAAACAATTAAGACCAAGGCAAAAAATACCAGAGACAAAGCACTGAAACAGTTCCCTTTCTGTGTCAGCTTCATCATTTCTGTAATATAAACTTCAATTACTTAGCAGCTACAGTCTGTTTTTTATTTATCTAATATTTCCATGAAATGTGTACAGCAGTGAACACATTTTATTTCTTGACAGTTTGTTGTTGCTGCAGTACACCAAAGAAAGTGGTTGAAAGAAATTGCGTTTGGTGCCTTAGCTAGACTCTGCTTTGGGTTTGTCATATTTCATTCGGTTAGCTATTCATTGGTATTTGTTATTTATAGCAGGCTAGCTTAAGTCATCGCTGTATTCTTAAATTGATATATACAGATGACTTACCCCTGTCCAATATCAATAACAGTTGCCAGAGTGTTACGGGATGTCAAAGAAGGCTGCTGGGAGGAAAAAGATGTCTAAGGTAGTAGCATGTGGTACTAGAACAGGGGGTAGCTCCCCACATTAATGTGGGCATACTAACTTTCCTGAACAGCAGTACTTTTGTACACATTTCCAAATTCTATACCAGAGTTGCACTCAGAACCTACAACAGACAACACCTGGACTGAGCATCAGCAGAAGAAGATGGAAGCAGAATAAGCCAACCAGTGAAACGTCATATGGCAGGCTTCTGAAAGCATTAGTAGTGCTACAAATGTGTTACTTTACAGTCAGAAGAAACACCTGTGCAATGACAAATCAAGGAAATAACTAACTATACCCAAGAAAAAATGCATGTAAAAATGCATGACACTCAGGATTTTAAGTTGCTTTTGTTGTAGGCTTTTTAGTCTCTTTTTAACTCAGCAAAGTAAGTTGCCAGAAAGTTTGTAGATTGTTACAATCACCAGATACCTTAATTACAAGTTCAGTATTACACTAATAAAACCTTCTGGTCCTCTCATTTGCTGAAACCCATGCATGTCAGAACAAGAACTGTGACTGTCTTGGTTCATAGGTTCATAGGTGTGTACTAGGCTAATGTCCCTTGGGCCTTTACAAGCCTAGCCATAGGATTACCCTGGCATAGTGCCACCCAAACTTAGTTCTCAGTGCCTCTGTCAAGTAGAGCCACTGGAGTGATCCCCGGGGTGAATTTTCTGTTTCCCATCCACTCATCAAGATTTCTCTTGAAGACAGTCAGCGAGGTGCTCTGCTTGACATGTATGGGAAGTCTGTCAAATAGCATGGGCAGTCTCTGGGTTATGAACCTGTCCCTCCAGCTTGTTCTTTTGATTGTGGTAATGAGGTTGAGGTCTCTGGAGTGTGTGGTGCGGAGGGATTAGGATTTCTTTAGATGTAGCATTTGTAACAGAGCTGGGTCAGACATGGCTTTCTAAGTCAAGCAGAGATTATTTGATCAACATGGGAGCTCTTTTGCAAACATTACCAGAAAGATATAGGCTGCCTGATAGGGGAAACCAATGCCTTGGACCTTTCTATTAAGCCAGACACAGACTTTTAACGTTATCGTTTTGATCACGACCATATCTTTTCCAGTATAGATTCCCACCTGGAAAAATTACAGTCAACCTAAAAAAGAAAATTAGATAGGGATATTTTGGCATACCGGGAGGGAACAGCCTACCCGAAGCCACCACAGTCACAGACTCAACACCCGATTGGTCGGCACCAGGGGTTGGACAATCCACCAATGGAAGGAGAGGGTTCGGAAGATTTTTGCAACTGGAAACAACAACAAGGCGTTCAGGGAACCAGAACGGAAGAGCGAGAGGATAGCTAACAACTAAAATACTTACAATAACAACCAGCAATTGAAAAACAATGAAAATTTTCTAAACCGAGTTTTGAATCCTACTCCCCGGAGAGGGAACAAGGCTCCGAACAAGCAGAACAAATGGAACAGCAACAAGGGGAGACAAGCGAGATGGTAAATAACCATGAGGACAGTGAACAATTGACCTGCAAGGTACTAGTTAATTCTACTAATGACTTTAAAATTTACAATTTCTCAAATTTGGATATAGCCACTGAGTTAATAGAAGTACTAGCAAAGGGTTACACTTTTGTTCCATCAGCATGAGCGGACATAGCGACCGTCCTGATTGATTTGAAAATGTTTGTAAGAAAACTGAATTTACGCATACTAATGGGTAACACTGATATAATGAGACACCATACAGTATACCTAGTACATATAATCCACCATTACACCCTGCTTTGAGTTTGTTTAAACAAATCTGCAAACTGGATATAAGAAACAGTTTGCAAAACATGAAGGGAAACAGAGGGAAATTGAATGTTAACAAAAATGAGTTATTCTTACTTAAATTACTCAGGGAAGTACTAGTACGGGTAATGCAACATGATATGAGAGGGGGGCTGGTGATTATGGACATTCTGGATTATTCTGAGATGATGCAAAAAATGATAAATGGTGACACATACATGGAAGTGTCAAGAAACGAGTTAAACCTCGCTTATGCAAGAATAAGGTCATTCTTATATGATATGTTTTTGGAAGCAAGGATAGAAGTGAATTTATTTAACTATTTATCAATGTTAGCACCAAAAATACCTTGCCTATTCGGCATTCCAAAAATCCATAAAAACCTACAAGATCCTCCAATGCGTCCCCTAGTAGATGCTAGGGACAGTATTACGTATGCTTGTTTGAAGGTGGTAGATGACATTTTAAAGAAGTATGTAGGATTAGAGGAACAAATATGTAGAGATTCCTGGTCTTTCCTCATAGGTATCAACAAAATACCTTTTAATGCGAAACATAATTTTTTGACTATAGATGTTAGGGACCTTTACCCTTCCATCCCCCATGACCAAGGTTTGGATCGCATTCTTTCCTTACTTAGGGACAGAGCAGCCCCACATGATGAACTAAGGCTAGTGGAAGATTTGTTGGATATAGTCCTATCCTATCATTTTATTACTTTTAGCAGCAAATGCTACCAACAAAAAGTAGGAGTAGCCATGGGTTCAACATGTGGGGCTAGTTTTGCCAACCTAGTCATGGCTCATTGGGAAAGAGAATGTTTACTATCAGGTACACAGTGGCAGGCAAGAATTAAATATTATACAAGATTCTTGGATGATATTTTTATTTTGTTCGAAGGAGAAGAAATGGATGCACAAAGAATTTATAGCATACTTAAACTCAACCACTAATTTCTTGAGATTTACTTCGACATTTTCTAAGGATAATATATCCTTCTTGGATGTACAGTTTAAGAAAGATGGAATTAATAACTGTTTTACATCACAAATCTTTCGCAAGCCCACATACTCCAGTACATTTCTTCACTTTACAAGTAATCATCCATTATCACAAAAGAGATCAGTAGTTAAAGGCCAATTACTAAGAGCAGCCAGAATGACCTCCAGGCTTGATGTGTTTCTTAGGGAATGTGTTTTTTTGTACCAGTTATTTTCACAACGGGGTTACCCAACATCATTATTGAAAGACATAATAGAGGAAGTACAAAACAAAAGGGAAGCAGGAATTTATCCTCCACTTTTGACAGGGGTAAGCATTACTCAGGATACTATACCAGTGAGGACGAGGGAGTATAACCCTTGTAGTTTTATTTTTCAATACAGTATCAATGCAAAGGAGATAATTATGCTTCTAAAGAAAAACTGGAGCATAATTATGCAAGACAGACTTTTATGTGACAAACTGGAAAATCAACCAGCTTTTACTTTTAAGAGGGGCGCTAACCTTAAACAAATTTTAGAAAGACAAAATCAACCATTTTCAGTGAAGAAAGGCATGTTTAAATGCCAAATGTGTAATTATTGTAAATACATAGATGTGGGTTCAAGTTTTGAACTTAGGGGCAGGAAATTTACAACTAATTACAGGTTCGATTGTCAAAGTAAACAAGTAGTATATCTGGCAAAGTGTGTGGAATGCCTGGCCTTCTACGTTGGTAAAAACGACAGACAGCTAAAGGAATGGATTTACGAACATATATATAGTATAAGTAGAAACAAATTAGAAAATGCCCTGGCCAGATACATAAATGAACAAGTAGATCATAAATTTGTCTTCAGAGTTATAGACCACATCCCACATGATGTGAGAGGAGGACCATGTACTTTGAAGTTAGAAAGATTGGAACTATTGTGGCAATTAAGGTTAGACGCTGCTCATTTTCCAGGTATTAATGAGATATCTTCTTTGACTTGTATTTTAAAACTCAGGAACTTAGCACGCTGACTAAAGAAAATTATCGAGTGAAACATCAGCAATTTTTAATGGAATTTTATTTTTGTTTTAATGCTTTCTTTTTCTCCCTGATACATGTCTTGGATACAATATATAATGTATGAGTTTATGGAACATCTTTGATTTGTATACAGGTTATAGGTTAATATAAACAATTTTAACTGGATCATTTAATACACAATTAAAATATGTTTTATTAAAATTTGATAGTTGAAATAACCTTTTAAATATTTTAGTATGTTCATATTACATTTTTGGGTATTGTGACACATTTTAGCACTCTATTTTGGGACAAATACAGATACAGGGTATTATACAAACTTGGACAAGTTGTTGGTAATTAGACCCTTCGGGGTTAAGTGGTAAACCAATTAAGGAAATTTAACTCAATAATCAAGTATCCAATGGACTTGGATTTGTAAATCACATGTCTTTTTAAAAAATGGATTTAATCTTCATAGACTGTTTGATATTTTTATCTGAAGAAGTTATTTGTATTATTAGTAGAATGAAAAGTGAGTGTACTGTTTTTTGCTTAATTAAACTACAACTACACCAATATTGGGTATCTTCAATTTTGTGTGCTGATCTGCCTGGAATCAGTGTTTTTGTCGGACTCTTTCAGACATGGCTTTGTAAGTCAAGCAGAGATCGCCTCTAAGTAGGCAATATTAGAAAGAGAATAGTTGGAGTGTTTTGAGTCTCTCCATATAGGACAACTGTTTAAGGCCTAGGATCCTCTTTGTGAGGTACTTTTGTGGCCTCTCCAGTTGTGTAGGTGACTAGTGAGGTACATGCCAAATGGGGCACTGTACTCGATGATTGGCCTAATGAGGAAAGAGTAGAGGGAGACAATGACCTCTTTCTTCCTAGATGCAAAACCCTTAGTAATGAGATGTGCCACATAGAAGGACTTTCTGACCACAGTGGCAATGTGGTGATCAAAAGAGAGGTTGCTGTCAACCTGTGTTCCCAGATCTCTTATAACACCTTCTGTGTTCAGTGAACTAACATCAATGTGGTAATTCATGAAAACCGGGTTTTTCCCAAAGGGGATGACACTTTTTTTTTTTTGGCATTGAGTTTAAGGCCATGGTTCCGACACCAGTCGTTGGTCTCAGTGAGGCCATTCTGTAGGATGTCAACATCACTTGGGGAGTTAATAATAGCTCCCAACTTGCAATCGTCTGTGAACTTTGTCAGACATAGTCCCTTCATGTTGGCCTGGACTTCAGAGAAGTAGATACCAAACAGGGGAGGACCCAGGACCGAACCCTGTGGGACTCCACTCATGACTAGTTGGTAGTCTGACATGGAGTCAGCTACTTTCACACTGTGGGTTCTATCTGTGAGCCAGTTTGCAACCTACCTTGGGATATAGGGGTTGATGCCAAGCTTAGTGAGTTTTTCTATGATTCCTGAGTGGGGAATGGTATCAAAAGCCTTGGCCAGATCAAGGTAGGCTGTATGAACCACCTTGCCTTCATCCACAGCTCTGGTGACTGACTCAAAGAAGTCGACCAAGTTGAGCAGGCATGATCTACCCTTCACAAAACCAAACTGTGTGGGATCCAGAGTTTGGAGATTCCCTATATCCTTGTTTATTAGGTCCATGATGATGCATTCCATAGCTTTGCATATAAGACTCATCAGGCTAATGGGGCAATAGTTCCCAGGGTCTGTAGTCACTCCTCCTTTTGTGGAGAGGGATGACTATAGCAGTGTGCCATTTGGTAAGGACAAAGCCTGAGGTGAGACTGTGATTGAACAGGGCACACAGGTGAGGTGCCAGTTCACTCTGTAGTTCATGTGGAACATAACCAGGGATATTGTCAGGTTTCATAGAAGCTGTATTCTTACCCTTGGACAGTGCTGTTTTAACCTGTGCAGGGGTAATGCTGGGTGCCTGGCAATCTACTGGTATTGTGATTGGTCCTTGGGGGGGGGGTAAAGTTGGCACTGAATCTTTTGGCTCAGTATAGGAGGTACCATTGTGCAGTAGCTCAGAGCAAATCTGGGTATCACTGTGGAGATTCTTTACATAACTATAGAAGACATTGTGATTGTCTTTACTATTTGCTGCAATTCTGTTTTCATAGCTAGCTTTAGAGGATTTGATGAGGGATCTCGACTTTTTGCTGAGGCTGATAAGGGAGTTTTACCAGTCTTGGGACTTCACCTTATTCCACATCACTCCTTCTGTTGTAGAGTTTATTTATGGCAGGGGACCACCAGATTGGTTTCCTTTTTCTTGGAAGAGAGCATCTTGGTTCTTTTTAGTATGGCAAGATCCATGCATTTGTGTACGTGTTCGTACAGTGCATTGGTGCATGATTCTGCAGTCATGCAACTATTCTCCATTTGCATGGGTGCCATGAAGTTAGCCACCTCTGTTTTTAGAAGCCCAAAGTTAGCTTTGGAGAAGTTTTTCATGGTGATTACCTTTGTGGGGGGGGGGGGATGTGGATTTCCAAGGTGATTAGTTTGTGGTCAGATCTAACCAGGGAGGAGCTGACTATTGGTGTAGAGCAGCGTTCGCCCTCATTAGTTATGACCAGGTCAAGGATGTTGCTACCTCTAGTGGGGGTAAGAACGAGCTGATCCAAGGCATTGGAATTAATGAACTCCAGGAAACGTTGGGCAAGTGTATTGATACATGAATAGTTTACCCAGTTAATGGAGGGTAGTTAAAGTTGCCTAGTAAGAGAGTGTTAGGTTGGACCCTAATATTCTCCTGGGTGTTTGGAACATGGAGTGCGAGTCTTAGGACATGGTTGGGGACCTACAGCAGGCTACGACCTGAATCGCTGTCTTACCCAATGTTAGCTGCACCTGAAGTATCTCCGATATGTTATGTTGGGCTACCAGTCTGGAGGTGTGTGCATCCTTTATGAATATGAAAACACCACTGCCTTTGGAGCTTTGGTCCAAGTTCTGGGGCCGAAAAGTATGGAATGAGTTATAGCCTGGTAGTGCAGGGGTGCTTTCTGCTACCTTGGACCAGGTCTCTGTTACAGCACAAATGTCGATGTTCTCCATTTTAAGGAGTGCCTCAAGTGAGTGCATTTTGAGATTTAGACTTCTAGCGTTGAGCAACATGACCCTCAGATTGCATTTGTTAGTAGCTGTTATGGTGGTAATTTGGTCTTTGGAACACCGTCTAAAAAAGGCTCTATAGGGGTGGCAAGAGCCTTGCCAGTATCCAGAAGCCCAGGGGTGACAGATGTAGGCCATTTCTGGCAAAGCATCGAGGTCTGTCAATCATGTCATCCCAGGCTGACAGATACTGGATCCCCTTAGTCTGAGAGCTCCTCCATGTCTCTTTTCATGTAGTCCAGGGAGGTACATCTCAGGTGATTCACACCCACATGTACAATGACAGGTGTTTTACTTAGGAGTGTTCTACATTATATGAACAATTTGACAGCATGTAACATCACCCCTGTCTTTGAGCATTCTCAACCAGAGTTGTTCTACACATTACATCTATTCCCTACAACGTTGGCTGAATGTTTTTAACAAGGGCTGAATATTTCCTCCCATTTGTCAATGTGTGAAGCTTGAGCTTAGGGAGCATTATAAAATGTAAAGGATTTCAGTCTGAGGTCTTGTTGATTTATAGTGTTGGCAGGCAAAGCATGATAAACTTTTCTTACCTCTGACGTTTGGGTTTGTGACATCTAATAAAATGCTACATTAGTTTAGTGTCTTTAAGATGTGTACTCTTTTTGATGCAGTATAGTGTTTAGATTTGTTTGGCAGTGTAAATTGTTCTAAAATGAGACATAGTTCCATTGCTTATTTTGCAGTTACAGTATAAAATATGTTGGTAAAAGCACGTTATTGTGTCATGACATTAAACATGACAAAATCTGTTTTATTGTTTCATGTGGTCTTTGTCAGTGGATGGCCTTGTTTCTACAAGATCTGTTAAATACTTCATACAGGAAGACCTAAAAATAAAATAACTCCTAGTATCTTCTGTTCCAGTCCAAGCTGTATTGTTTTGACAGGAGTTCTGATTCTTTAGCTTCTGCAAAGTTCCCAGAGATGAGGATTTCAAGGGGCTGTTTGGAGGCAATAAACAAGATCAGATCAAGGCACATACTGGAACTTGGTTGCTCAACGCATCTGGAAGACATAATTTGTAAGAACATGTGTGGAATACTAGTTACAAGAAGGTTGAACAAAGAATGCTTGTGATGTGATTAGGTCTATTAGAGGTCAAGATTAACTGCATTAATCTAATGAGTCATAGAGATAATGAAACCCTTTGGTTTTCTTAATGCAAAGCGGGACTGTGTTGAAGCCTCCCATTACAATCCTGTTTCTGTTGGGTGCTAGCTTTAGTAAACCTTCAGTGGTGTCTGTTAATAATTTGTAAGAACATGAGTGGAATACTAGCAAGAAGGTTTAGCAAAGAATGCCTGTGATGTGATTAGGTCTATTTAGAGGTGAAGACAAACTGCAAACCTGCTAACAGACAGGTTTGGTGAAAATTTCACTCCCACATCCCTCCAAGCGTACCACAAACCATGTCATCATCATCATCTTCTCTTCCCTGTATTTCCAAAGAGCAAGTTATCAATGCTCTCTCCATGTCTAAGAACACAGCCTCCACAGAACCAGATGGCATTCTGGGCTGCGTTCTAAATGTTCTAAAACAAGAGCTAGCTACGCCATTAGGTGCCCTATTCAAACACAGCCTCAGTACTGGCTTTGTCCCCACTGAATGGAAAACAGCGACTGTTATCCCTCTCCACAAGGGCAGCTCGGCATCAGACCCGGGTAACTATAGACCCAAAAGTTTAACCAACCCCATCTGTAAGGCAATAGAATGAATCATCATGGACCTCATTAATAAGGATATAGGTGACCTCCAAACCCTGGATCTGTCCCAGTTTGGCTTTGCCAAGGGCAGGTCATGCCTGCTAAAACTGATGGACTTCTTTGAGAATGTAACCAGAGCCATAGATGAGGCAAAGTCATTCACACAGCCTATCTGGACTTGGCAAAGGCCTTCAACACTATCCTAAATTTGGACATCACTGATAAACTAAGTCAGTTGAATATCAACCCCTATGTTGTCAAGTAGGTTGCAAACTGGCTCACAGATCGACAATACACAGTCAAATTGGGAGACTTAGCCTCTACCAGCAGACCTGTTACCACTGGGGTTCTGCAAGGGTCAGTGCTGGGCCCTCTCTTGTTTGGCATATACTTCTCAGACGTCCAGGCCAAAATGGAGGGGCTGTGGCTAACCAAGTTTGTGGATGACTGCAAATTAGGTGCTATCATTGAATCCCCTAGTGATGTCAGCATTCTCCAAAAGAGACTTACACAGACCAGTGATCGGGGACAAAACCACGGTCTTAAAATAAATGCTAAAAAATGCATCATCATTCCCTTCGGCAAAATGATGTCCGCTAATTATAAAATAAACAATAATACCCTAAGTACCAATTCAGTAGTGAGAGACCTGGGCACACAAGCTGACTGTGACCTCAACTTTGGCCACCATGTGTCTACTCTGGTGAGGAAAGCATTTTGCATTGTTCATTTGATTGTCAAAGACATATCCTTGAGAGTAAAAGAAGTTATAACTCTCCTGTACTCATCCCTCATCAGGCCTATTATTTTATATAATGCTCCCTTTAGTATGTACCATACTAGACATCTGCTGCAACTTGAGAAACCTCAGTGATTTCTAACTAAGAAAATTCATGGTCTCCAGCACATCTTATATGGCAGACTGAAGTCACTGTGACTGTATTCAGTAACATACAGACTACTCAGAAACAAGTTATGTCTGGCTTACAGGGCTATCTCTGACCCATATCTAATGGAAATGCTACACATCCGTAAGTCAAATAGGACTAGAGTCACCTGATCCAGGGACCCCAGTCTTACTTGCGACATAAATAAGACCTGCTGGAGAATCAGATACATCTCTCAGACATTGCCACTCTTCTGGAATAGGTTCCCAATCCACATCAAGCAGAGCACCTCTATGACCCTGTTTAAGTGCAACCTGGATGACTGGATGGGAAACCATACATTCCTACCTGCTTCTGTCCTGGACATGGGTAGTCCTTGATAGAAAAATCTTGGGCATAGATGATATCTCTCATCAAGTATTATATTGGGATTTAACAGCTAGGCTTATAAAGACCCTCGGGTCAATAGCCTAGTAACATCCTATGAACCTATAAGATAAACACAGCTGTCACCTTGGTACAAATGGTGTTTTGAAAGAGGAACAGACTTTGCTGCCACCAAAATCAGTGAAAGAGACACAGTTACCTGCTTGGTACTTGATCTGGGAAATACCAGAAGAAGGGCAGGTAACTGGCAGGGTAGTAAAAAGGATATAATTTTAATTAAATGATAGTAGGATGGTAGTCAGATGGGAAAAAAAGTATACTGTTATTAAGAGGATATTACGCAGACAACTCTTAGATATATGAGCTATGTCTACATCCACTTAACAAAACTGTTTCTGAAAGTATAACCAATAACCAGCTATGCAGTTTGGAGGAAATGATATAACCTTGTTAAGGCAGAATGTTTCAAAGCTGAAATCATTAATTTCAATCTGAAGCCTTTTACTGAATTTTGTTGAATGTGCCCCACACCTGTTGCAGGTTCATGCCACATGACACAGACAAGACACTCATCACATCATGAACCATTTCCATATGTTTTCCTTGTGACTCGACCAAAAGGTGACTATAAGACATCACTATTTTTTTAAACTATGAATATAAACAAGAGTAAAGGTACTTCCAAACTATATTGAAGTCTCACCATTTTTGTAGGAAGGTGGTAGGGTTACTGGTAAGAAGGGTATTTTTTTATATTGTTTATGCTGTTAATCTAGTACAAAGGGGCCCATGCAGACCATTGACACTAGACAGATGACGACTGCACCAGCAATTCTCTGGTACTCGAAAATAGACTGCCTTGAAGTGATCAGTGAGGCAGCAGGGGGCTGCAGTATGTGACAGCTTGTGCTATCATGCTATTAAATTCTACTGTTTTGTTTCTTGGTTGTTCATTCCTTGTTTACTCTCTTTATCCAGTTTAGCACTGCAGGGGAGCTGGATCATATCTCAATACTTAGTAGATGCAAGGAACAGAAATTAATTCCAGCTAGAAAGCCATTTTATGACAGGAAACACACACATGTATATGCACTCACAAACAAACTCATACAAATACATACATATGCATATATAATATGTGCAGGCATAATGTTAATCAAAGAATGCTTCATGGAAGCACAGTTCATTTACTGTGACATGATGAATTCTGATTTAACACAGACTGTAACTGTAAATAAAATGTTATTTTTTCTCCAAGAGGCAGCAGGTTTGGATGTAGTTATAACAAAGTATGTGAGTACAGGGGTCCCCCACATTACATTATCCCCAAGATTTATGAAGTTTGCGCCAGGTGCAGGCGTAGCGTCGGCGTTCTAACACCAAAGATGGCCACTCAGCGATTCAGGTATGAGCTGTTCCCACGTACACTACCTGCGTACGCTACACCCGCACAACTCCTGAGCCTTGTATGCTAATTACCCCATGTGCAGCAGTGTAGCATGCAAATGAAGGTATGTAGCGATTCAGGAAGTGGTGCAGGCGTAGTGTAAGCATGCAGAAATGTAAAGCGTAGAAAACGGTTTACATTTTTGCAAACATTAAATCAGAGCCATGACAGCCGACCAAACATATGTATTATATTGTTAATATAAGCCAATGGCTAAATATATAGCCACTGGCATAAAAAAAACATGTACAAAATATAAAATTAACATTTAATATATATAGTCGCACTATCGTGACGTAGAAGCGCAGGGCAGCGGTACGCAAAGGGGATCGCAAGGAATATATAAAAATATAGAATAAAACCGCAATGAAACACATATCACGATTTCCCCATAATAGTCAATGGCAGGCATGCTACACCATACTCATGGCGCAAGGGTTGCGAAGGGGCAGTGACAGTGTTATGCGCAGTAGCTAGGAATTAGTAGGCAATGCCATGAAAATGAGAGGAGTAATAGTGAATTGCAGATTCCCCGCTGGTGTAAGGATGCACCTCACAGAATAATGTTATAACACCGAGGTGAGCCCTTGAGATAAAGATGACATCAAGAGAGGGGTGTGTCGCCATTGCTGTAAGCACATTGGAGCATTGCTAAACCAGTCTGCCCCTAGCTAGGCAAAGCTGCAGGATAGGGGTGTGTCGAATTGCCCATAGCTATGCTTAGCTGAGAGTACACAAGGTAACCGAGTATGCATGCGAACAGAGATGAAAACGCACATAAACCCGGTAAACGGGTATGAGCAGCGCACATTGCAGCTGAAACAGGAAAGAAATAAGGAAATGTTGCAGCAGTGAAATTGGAGTACAAATGACTAATTAACACCTAGGAGCCTACAGTGGGCCATTGACAACAGCTAACAAGGCTGCAAGCAGCTACCTGCAGAACAGGGAAGGGGGGGCTGTACTGCAAAGAAAACAGCAAAGTGTCAAAGCAGAACAAAGGCGATATGCAGCATATCAGCTACAAGGCACATTTCACCATAACTGGGTAGGGAAAGTACAAAACAAGAAAGACGGCAGGTGGATGCATGCCTGATAATGGGAGGAGATCCATGTATAAAAGTGAATTAAAGGGCAACAGATTAATCAAGGCAGGCAAGTAGATCTCCACAGTAAAGGCCCCACACTCACAGTACTCATTGCAAAATCCATAATTAAGACACGCAGCAGCTGGAATAGCTCATACACACCCACTTACATCAGCAGCATCCATAGCACAATACTATAAAGTGTGAAAGCACCTCACACACGTTTGTGTATTCCCATATACTCTGCACCAGTGGTGTATACAGACGGGGAACTTTTATTATGTACATGTTAGGGGCTGCCATAGCTTTGATCCACCAGCATGTGTTGGAGACTGAAGGTGGTGTGGATGATGATGCACATGACCACCACAGGCACCAGAGGAGGAGGAGAGTGTTCAGACCCAGGGTAACCTACCAGGGGCTACATGATCTGGAGATAGCATAGCATTACAGGGTGGACAGGGACACCGCACAGCAACTTCTGGAGCTGTGTCGGCCACGCCTCAGAGCCAGAACAAACAGAGTGGAACCCATCCCAGTGGATACAAAGGTATGTGTAAGCCTGAGAATACTAGCTACAGGTACCTTTCAAAGACCAACTGGGGATATCTTGGGTATCTCACAGGCATCAGCATCCAGGGTATTACACCAGTTCCTGGATGCCATGTTACCACATGCCAATGAGCACATATACTTCCCAAGAATGCAGGAGGAGTTGGCTAGCAATATGTGTCTCTTCCACCGAGTGGCAGAGTACCCGGAGGTACTGGGTACAATAGACTGCATGCACATACACATCAAGTCACCATCTGGTGAGTAGGGTAGGAGCTACATAAACTGCAAGGGATACTCCTCCATCAACTGGCAGGTCATTTGCAATGCCCAGGGCATTATCATGGATGTGTGTGCTGGCAGCCCTGGAAGCTATCATGACTCCCACATCTGACATGCTTCAGAGCTGCATTGGTTATTTGCCGGGGGGACATCTCAAATGGCCACCTGGTGGGGGATGCTGGCTATGCACTGGAACCGTGGATGATGACTCCCATCAGAAATGCACACACACCCATGCAGGAATGCCATAATGAGGCACATGCACAAACCAGAATCATCATAGAGTGTGTGTTTGGGATGCTGAAATCATGGTTCCATTGCTTAGACATATCTGGTGGAGCCTTGCAGTACTCTCCAGGCACATGTGCCCACATCTTCATAGTGTGTGCCATGCTACACAATATGGTCCTGTGGAACCAGCTGCAGCAAGGACAGAACGGTGAAGGCCCTCACAGCCCACCACCATTGCCAAGGGCCCCACAGGCACAGAGGTACTCAGACCATGAACACCCTGAGCCAGCCCCAGTAGGCAGATGGAGGCATGCTCAGTATGCCCATGCCTTGGCAAAGAGGAAACATATAGTGCACACACACTGACAGTGTAGGCACCTAGGGACTGACACCTTTCTCCACCTGCACACACAGTCAAAATGAATGGCACACACACAAGACTACCTGTAAATTGTCATGTATAGACAGTCTACTGTGTGTATCCAACATAGGCAGCCCTCAACTATTGCACACACAACAGCCATTGGCACAAGGTAAGTCAACACCTGAACAGTAAATTAAGCTATCAGCATATGCAGATACTGTATGAATAGATTCATAGGTAGGTACTTGGCAAACTGCCAGAGGCCATTCATAAGGTCAGCCAAAATGTGTCAGCATTTGCCACCCCATTGATTCATTAACCATCCCTCTGTGGAGTAGAGCCAATGGCGGGATCCCTGGGGTGCATCTACTGTTCCTCATCCACCCTTCAAGGTTTCTCTTGCAAAGTGTTAGTGAGGGGCTCTGTATAATGTAGTTAGGGAAGTTGTTCCAAAGTATGGGGAGTGTCTGTGACAGGAAGCTATCCCTCCAGCATCTTCTGGTTATTGTTGTGGCAAGGTCATCTCACTACAGTGTGTGGCTTACTGTGACATGGATTCCCATACGTGGAGCATATCCATCAAGCCTGAGTTCGACATGGCTGTGTTGGCCAGCAGAGATCATCTCTGGGTAAATGAGATGCCACTGAGTAAAGCAGGAGTTTATTCAGTCCAGCTGCATAAGCCATATGTTGGAGGCCAGTACTCCCCTTGGTGAGGTATATTTGTGGACCCCCCAGCTGTTGGACGTGTCCTCTGAGGTACATCCCACATGGGTTATTATACCCTATGATGGGACTGATGAGTGATGAGTAAAGGGACACTATAACCCCAGTATGTCTAGATGGGAATCCTTTAGTAATCAGATGGCCTACATAGAAGGATGTCATAACTACTGTGGAGATATGATTGTCAAAGGGGAGACCACTATCTATCTTAGTCCCCAGATACCCCATTACCTCATCTGTATTAAAGTGGCTGTTGCTCATGTGTTAATATGTGGGTGCCAATTCCATGATGGAATGACCATGCAGTTAGCGGCACTTGGCTGGAGGCAGTGTCATTGGCACCCTGTGACATTCTCTGTGAAGTCCCTTGAGGGATGTCTCTGTCAGCAGAACTATCAATCATGGCTCCCAGTTTGCAGTCATTTCCAAACATGGTCTGCCATAGTCCACCTGTGTTTGCCTGTACATCTGAGACGTGTATGCCAAACAGTAGGGCTCCCAGGACTGAGTCTGTGGGACACCAGTCGTGATTGTTCAAGAGTTGGATCTGGCGACAGCTAGTCATACCATGTGGGTTCTGTGTGTAAGCCCGTTGGCAACCCAACCTGTGATGTATGGGTGAATGTACAGGCTGGTGTGTTTATCAATAATACCTGAGTGGAGCATGGTGTAAAAAGCCTTTGTGAGGTCCAGGTAGTATGTGTGAACCACCTCCCCCATCATCTAACGTCTTGGTGACTGTATGTATGACATCAAACAGGTTCAGTAGGCATGAACTGCACTCAACCAAGCTGATCTGGGTTAGGTCACGTGTTTGAAGGTTACCAATGTCATTGTTAATGAGTGCCATGAGGATGCGAGCCATACCATTGCAGACTAGGCTAGTCAGGCTTATGGGGTGGTAGTTACCATGGTCAGTTGTGATTTCACCTTGATGGAGTGGAATAACTGTTGCCACACGGCATTGTATGGGCACGTAGCCTGTGGAGAGGCTGTGGTAGGAATGCTTAATTAGGTGGGGGCTAGGTTGTCTTGTACAGTTTGCAAGATGCAGTCTGGGTCAACATCTGCCTCCATTGATGCTGTGTTCTGCTGTTAGAGAGGGCCATTTCCACCTGTGTGCCTCTGATGGTTGGGATACTGTATCTTTCGGGTAGTGCCTTGGGCTCTTCAGGAGGTGAAGTATGCACCGAATGTAACTGCAAGGATGTTAGTGATATCAGTAGGGTCAGCATATTTTGTGCTATATTTCACCGGTACAGTGCAAATCTGTGTGTCACCACATAGATACTTGACATAGCCAAAGAAGGCTTTTTGGTTATCTTTCGAATCCTTGCATATTCTCCTACTGATGTTAGCCTTGGATGATGTCACGAGGGACCTATGTATCATACTAATAGTGGTACTGTTTTGTTTCTTGGTTGTTCATTCCTTGTTTACTCTCTTTATCCAGTTTAGCACTGCAGGGGAGCTGGATCATATCTCAATACTTAGTAGATGCAAGGAACAGAAATTAATTCCAGCTAGAAAGCCATTTTATGACAGGAAACACACACATGTATATGCACTCACAAACAAACTCATACAAATACATACATATGCATATATAATATGTGCAGGCATAATGTTAATCAAAGAATGCTTCATGGAAGCACAGTTCATTTACTGTGACATGATGAATTCTGATTTAACACAGACTGTAACTGTAAATAAAATGTTATTTTTTCTCCAAGAGGCAGCAGGTTTGGATGTAGTTATAACAAAGTATGTGAGTACAGGGGTCCCCCACATTACATTATCCCCAAGATTTATGAAGTTTGCACCAGGTGCAGGCGTAGCGTCGGCGTTCTAACACCAAAGATGGCCACTCAGCGATTCAGGTATGAGCTGTTCCCACGTACACTACCTGCGTACGCTACACCCGCACAACTCCTGAGCCTTGTATGCTAATTACCCCATGTGCAGCAGTGTAGCATGCAAATGAAGGTATGTAGCGATTCAGGAAGTGGTGCAGGCGTAGTGTAAGCATGCAGAAATGTAAAGCGTAGAAAACGGTTTACATTTTTGCAAACATTAAATCAGAGCCATGACAGCCGTCCAAACATATGTATTATATTGTTAATATAAGCCAATGGCTAAATATATAGCCACTGGCATAAAAAAAACATGTACAAAATATAAAATTAACATTTAATATATATAGTTGCACTATCGGACGAGAAGCAGGGCAGCTGCACGCAAAGGGGATCGCAAGGTATATATAAAATATAGAATAAAACCGCAATGAAATACATGTCACGATTTCCCCATAATAGTCAATGGCAGGCATGCTACACCATACTCATGGCGCAAGGGTTGCGAAGGGGCAGTGACAGTGTTATGCGCAGTAGCTAGGAATTAGTAGGCAATGCCATGAAAATGAGAGGAGTAATAGTGAATTGCAGATTCCCGCTGGTGTAAGGATGCACCTCACAGAATAATGTTATAACACCGAGGTGAGCCCTTGAGATAAAGATGACATCAAGAGAGGGGTGTGTCGCCATTGCTGTAAGCACATTGGAGCATTGCTAAACCAGTCTGCCCCTAGCTAGGCAAAGCTGCAGGATAGGGGTGTGTCGAATTGCCCATAGCTATGCTTAGCTGAGAGTACACAAGGTAACCGAGTATGCATGCGAACAGAGATGAAAACGCACATAAACCCGGTAACGGGTATGAGCAGCGCACATTGCAGCTGAAACAGGAAAGAAATAAGGAAATGTTGCAGCAGTGAAATTGGAGTACAAATGACTAATTAACACCTAGGAGCCTACAGTGGGCCATTGACAACAGCTAACAAGGCTGCAAGCAGCTACCTGCAGAACAGGGAAGGGGGGGCTGTACTGCAAAGAAAACAGCAAAGTGTCAAAGCAGAACAAAGGCGATATGCAGCATATCAGCTACAAGGCACATTTCACCATAACTGGGTAGGGAAAGTACAAAACAAGAAAGACGGCAGGTGGATGCATGCCTGATAATGGGAGGAGATCCATGTATAAAAGTGAATTAAAGGGCAACAGATTAATCAAGGCAGGCAAGTAGATCTCCACAGTAAAGGCCCCACACTCACAGTACTCATTGCAAAATCCATAATTAAGACACGCAGCAGCTGGAATAGCTCATACACACCCACTTACATCAGCAGCATCCATAGCACAATACTATAAAGTGTGAAAGCACCTCACACACGTTTGTGTATTCCCATATACTCTGCACCAGTGGTGTATACAGACGGGGAACTTTTATTATGTACATGTTAGGGGCTGCCATAGCTTTGATCCACCAGCATGTGTTGGAGACTGAAGGTGGTGTGGATGATGATGCACATGACCACCACAGGCACCAGAGGAGGAGGAGAGTGTTCAGACCCAGGGTAACCTACCAGGGGCTACATGATCTGGAGATAGCATAGCATTACAGGGTGGACAGGGACACCGCACAGCAACTTCTGGAGCTGTGTCGGCCACGCCTCAGAGCCAGAACAAACAGAGTGGAACCCATCCCAGTGGATACAAAGGTATGTGTAAGCCTGAGAATACTAGCTACAGGTACCTTTCAAAGACCAACTGGGGATATCTTGGGTATCTCACAGGCATCAGCATCCAGGGTATTACACCAGTTCCTGGATGCCATGTTACCACATGCCAATGAGCACATATACTTCCCAAGAATGCAGGAGGAGTTGGCTAGCAATATGTGTCTCTTCCACCGAGTGGCAGAGTACCCGGAGGTACTGGGTACAATAGACTGCATGCACATACACATCAAGTCACCATCTGGTGAGTAGGGTAGGAGCTACATAAACTGCAAGGGATACTCCTCCATCAACTGGCAGGTCATTTGCAATGCCCAGGGCATTATCATGGATGTGTGTGCTGGCAGCCCTGGAAGCTATCATGACTCCCACATCTGACATGCTTCAGAGCTGCATTGGTTATTTGCCGGGGGGACATCTCAAATGGCCACCTGGTGGGGGATGCTGGCTATGCACTGGAACCGTGGATGATGACTCCCATCAGAAATGCACACACACCCATGCAGGAATGCCATAATGAGGCACATGCACAAACCAGAATCATCATAGAGTGTGTGTTTGGGATGCTGAAATCATGGTTCCGTTGCTTAGACATATCTGGTGGAGCCTTGCAGTACTCTCCAGGCACATGTGCCCACATCTTCATAGTGTGTGCCATGCTACACAATATGGTCCTGTGGAACCAGCTGCAGCAAGGACAGAACGGTGAAGGCCCTCACAGCCCACCACCATTGCCAAGGGCCCCACAGGCACAGAGGTACTCAGACCATGAACACCCTGAGCCAGCCCCAGTAGGCAGATGGAGGCATGCTCAGTATGCCCATGCCTTGGCAAAGAGGAAACATATAGTGCACACACACTGACAGTGTAGGCACCTAGGGACTGACACCTTTCTCCACCTGCACACACAGTCAAAATGAATGGCACACACACAAGACTACCTGTAAATTGTCATGTATAGACAGTCTACTGTGTGTATCCAACATAGGCAGCCCTCAACTATTGCACACACAACAGCCATTGGCACAAGGTAAGTCAACACCTGAACAGTAAATTAAGCTATCAGCATATGCAGATACTGTATGAATAGATTCATAGGTAGGTACTTGGAAAACTGCCAGAGGCCATTCATAAGGTCAGCCAAAATGTGTCAGCATTTGCCACCCCATTGATTCATTAACCATCCCTCTGTGGAGTAGAGCCAATGGCGGGATCCCTGGGGTGCATCTACTGTTCCTCATCCACCCTTCAAGGTTTCTCTTGCAAAGTGTTAGTGAGGGGCTCTGTATAATGTAGTTAGGGAAGTTGTTCCAAAGTATGGGGAGTGTCTGTGACAGGAAGCTATCCCTCCAGCATCTTCTGGTTATTGTTGTGGCAAGGTCATCTCACTACAGTGTGTGGCTTACTGTGACATGGATTCCCATAGGTGGAGCATATCCATCAAGCCTGAGTTCGACATGGCTGTGTTGGCCAGCAGAGATCATCTCTGGGTAAATGAGATGCCACTGAGTAAAGCAGGAGTTTATTCAGTCCAGCTGCATAAGCCATATGTTGGAGGCCAGTACTCCCCTTGGTGAGGTATATTTGTGGACCCCCCAGCTGTTGGACGTGTCCTCTGAGGTACATCCCACATGGGTTATTATACCCTATGATGGGACTGATGAGTGATGAGTAAAGGGACACTATAACCCCAGTATGTCTAGATGGGAATCCTTTAGTAATCAGATGGCCTACATAGAAGGATGTCATAACTACTGTGGAGATATGATTGTCAAAGGGGAGACCACTATCTATCTTAGCCCCCAGATACCCCATTACCTCATCTGTATTAAAGTGGCTGTTGCTCATGTGTTAATATGTGGGTGCCAATTCCATGATGGAATGACCATGCAGTTAGGGGCACTTGGCTGGAGGCAGTGTCATTGGCACCCTGTGACATTCTCTGTGAAGTCCCTTGAGGGATGTCTCTGTCAGCAGAACTATCAATCATGGCTCCCAGTTTGCAGTCATTTCCAAACATGGTCTGCCATAGTCCACCTGTGTTTGCCTGTACATCTGAGATGTGTATGCCAAACAGTAGGGCTCCCAGGACTGAGTCTGTGGGACACCAGTCGTGATTGTTCAAGAGTTGGATCTGGCGACAGCTAGTCATACCATGTGGGTTCTGTGTGTAAGCCCGTTGGCAACCCAACCTGTGATGTATGGGTGAATGTACAGGCTGGTGTGTTTATCAATAATACCTGAGTGGAGCATGGTGTAAAAAGCCTTTGTGAGGTCCAGGTAGTATGTGTGAACCACCTCCCCCATCATCTAACGTCTTGGTGACTGTATGTATGACATCAAACAGGTTCAGTAGGCATGAACTGCACTCAACCAAGCTGATCTGGGTTAGGTCACGTGTTTGAAGGTTACCAATGTCATTGTTAATGAGTGCCATGAGGATGCGAGCCATACCATTGCAGACTAGGCTAGTCAGGCTTATGGGGTGGTAGTTACCATGGTCAGTTGTGATTTCATCTTGATGGAGTGGAATAACTGTTGCCACACGGCATTGTATGGGCACGTAGCCTGTGGAGAGGCTGTGGTAGGAATGCTTAATTAGGTGGGGGCTAGGTTGTCTTGTACAGTTTGCAAGATGCAGTCTGGGTCAACATCTGCCTCCATTGATGCTGTGTTCTGCTGTTAGAGAGGGCCATTTCCACCTGTGTGCCTCTGATGGTTGGGATACTGTATCTTTCGGGTAGTGCCTTGGGCTCTTCAGGAGGTGAAGTATGCACCGAATGTAACTGCAAGGATGTTAGCGATATCAGTAGGGTCAGCATATTTTGTGCTATATTTCACCGGTACAGTGCAAATCTGTGTGTCACCACATAGATACTTGACATAGCCAAAGAAGGCTTTTTGGTTATCTTTCGAATCCTTGCATATTCTCCTACTGATGTTAGCCTTGGATGATGTCACGAGGGACCTATGTATCATACTAATAGTGGTCATGGATGTCTGCCCTTCATGGGATTTGCTGTGTATCTGGGACACTGTCCTACTTCTGTAGTATAGCCTGTTTATTGCAGAGGTCCACCAGACCAGTGTCCTTGTCTAGGAGGAGTGAGCCTTGGTTTACCAGTGATGGCACGATCCATACATTCATGTAGGTGCTTATAGACTCCATTTGTAAATCTGTCTGTATCTTGAGCAGTGTTTCCCCTTAGCGTGGGGGCTGTGAAACCCCCCATCCCTGTCACTAGTAGTGTAAATTCAGCTGTAGGAAAGGTATACACTGTGGTATCCATGTGTGGGGAAGATGCTAGGGTGTGGAAACAGGGAATAGTTCATGGTCAGATCTAACCAGTGGCCGGTTAACCTCCACTGGGGTGCACCTGTTGCCCGTGTTGGTGATGACCACATCTAGTAGTTTCCACCCCACGTTAGGGAGGTTACCACCTGATATAGGGCCTATGAGATGATACATTCCAGGAAGCACTGGTCCTAGAAGTGAGTACTGGAGTACATTTCCCAGTTAATGGTATGGTAGTTGACATTGACCAATGCCAGGGTGTGCGTTAGGACTGTCGTGTTCTCCACTGTCTCCAGGTAGGTGGAGTGGAGGTCCTGGGTCATGGAGGGTGATCCGTAGCAGGCCACATTCCACATTGCAGTTGTGGCTGATGTTAGCTGCACATGGATGATCACAGAGGTATCATGCTGCCACACTAACCTAGAGGTGTAGGTATCCCTGATGAATATGGATACAGCCCCTCCATGTCTGTCAGTCCATGGTCTGTGGCTGAAATGTGTGGTATGGGTTGTAGTCTGGTAGTGCTGGTGTGCTCTCAGGAGCCTTAAGACAGATTGCAGTTAATGCACAGATGTTGATGTTGTCCATCCTGAGGAATGTTGTGAGTGCATGCATGTTGTGATCACAACCCCTGGTGTTGAGCAGCACAATTCTCATTGAATCTGCTATTGTGCTGTTTACAGAGTTGGTATTGACCTTCGTGACTGTCCTAAATAAGGCACCATGGGGGCACCAATAGCCTTGGCCAGTATTCCAAACCATAAGGCTGACAAATAGGCCAGTATGGTTTCATTGCATGAATGTTCCCCCTCTGTGCTTGTTTTACATCTCCCCTGTAGGTAACCTACTGGTAAGCAATATAAAGCCTTAAACTTATACAAGTCTTCTAGCTTCCAAGATAGGCTTTTGGAGTGACTAAGTATCAGTGTTCTGTATGTTCTTGCTGTACTCAACTGTTTCCTGACTACATGGTGAGTTCACACTGTATATTGTGATCTGAAGGTCTGTTTATTCACATATTATGGCTGTGATGGCCTGCACGTTAGAGGTTCACAGATAGCCTACTACCTATCTGTCCAAGGGCAAGTAGAAGCATAGCAACAGTGTGTTGGCCTTCCCCACACCATTGATGAAGTAACTGAGCCTCTGTCAAGCATAGTCAATGAAGCAATTCTAGGCAGAGTTGCTGGAAGCTGTTGAAGACTGGGGTTGTGGAGGGTGATAGGAGCACTTAGTGATCTAAAGAGGGCATGTTAATGTGGCAATTCAACACCATTCAATTCCCCCAACAGGTCTTGCAGCTGTCAGACTGGACAGGCTCCCCCCACCCCCTGGCTGTATCATTCTGGGACACATGATCCCAGGGGTGTATAGTTTGTTACCCATTCACACAACAAGGTTTCCCTTGAAGTGTGTCAGTGAGGGTCTATGCCTAATGTAGTTAGGAATGTAATGTATTGTCTCACAGAACATTTGTTATATGTTGTTATTTCAAGAGTACGTGAAGCTCAGTGAGTTTGGGAGCTCCCGTCCTTTGCTTAGCCTAGCTTACACATAGAAATTATCTAAATAGGAAATAGGCGGAAGCAACGTTAATGTCAACAGTGTAATGGTTATTCATCTGCATAGTATCTGTGCATTCAAGGTTACAGTCCCGATAAAGGCAGGGATGTTTATCATGTGCAAAAGTATACCTTAACCACAGCTTGCATATATAGGTAGTAATCGTCTGTATAATAAACATTCAAA
>NC_056747.1:1244482058-1244539558 GCF_019279795.1 Protopterus annectens | reverse complement strand
TAATGTCAGCTTTGTGTATGTGGCCATCCTGGGGGAATGTAATCTCTATGCCATGTACACTGCCAGACCCACCTAGCACCATGCCCCACACATTGTTTGGGATGCAGCTACAGGGGTAAGCTGGAAGGCATCCCAGTCTACAGCCTTGACTGGACTGGACAGTCATGAGGTGTAGGTTAACACATGCAGCGCATCAACACAACCAACACATACCCTTACCAGAACACAGTAAGGACACCCACACACACTACAGGAAATCAGACACATTCACAGATGCGTCTAAGTATCTGGCCAAACAAGTGACCCCCCCACAAGCAGGAAGAGACAGACACCGAAATACACAAACTGTATGACATAGTTTGCATAATTGTGCCACACCTCTGAACACATGACTGGAAACATGCCCAACAGTACTCATTTGTGAATGCAAACTCTAGCACTATGTTACACACTGACCTATACGAGGGCATACATACTGTCAGCTGCCTGTCTGCAATGATTAGCCACATATTCATACACTCAGACCACCTTTTGAACTATACACATGGCTCTGGCATATTCCAAGTTGTTGTGCAGAACCTGTGATGTATAGGCTGGAGTGCATGGAAACACATGTAGGAACTGTCAGGTCTTGTAGCCCATGCAGGTATGTCCCAAGGCCTGAGTAGCATTCTGCCATTGGCCAGAATGATACTGCAGTACAGGGACAAAAGGATTGTATTCCACAATTGTCTAGTGTAGTGGTGCATGTCACAGGGTATCCAGTATATGTTGTCCTGGGATAACATGGTTCACAGACCATGATGCTTTGCCAGACAGGGCCTGCACCTGTCACCCCTGGGAATCTGGAGACTGCCTAGGGCTCATGCTTCCCCTATAGTGCCTTCATCATGCACAGTTCAAGTGAGGGTCCACTGCTGTTACAGGGACAGCCAAGCAATAAACGGCAGGTCTTACTACACAGTGATACATGTCAGAAACACTATATGGACTCACATATGTCAATCCCTAACATGAAGAACATATCTGTGCAGTGGCTGAGACATGTTTCAATGCTCCGGAGAGCACACCTGCATGACCATGTTATAACACATACCTCACTTCTTGCCCATTATCCTTTATTAGAACACACGGGCCGCAGGTGAGTCCATATTCCTGAAGGATATGTACACACCATGCTAATTGCACTTGCATAACATCAGATGCATTATGCTGAGCAACTACCTTTGTGCCAAAGTGGAACTTAAAATGCACCTTGAGACAGATCACCCACCAAGCTGTGGACTTCCCAACTGTCATAATGTGCTGTAATGGGGAAGATTAAGTCTGAGACAGAACCATAACTATTCCATTATGAACTGGGAAGACTCCTCATGTACCAACACCTGCGCTCAATGCATGTTGGATTCCATCGATCCCACTGACCTGGATCACAGTAGTCACACAAACAGGGCTAACAGTATGCTACATATAGCTAGTCTCCAATGCCAATGTTATGTTTCCTAAGAGCAGAGTGGTGAGTGCATGGCACCCATGCAGATGGACAATGCATGTGCAAATGCTGAATCCTGCACAAATGAACCTTAAGCAGTCGCATATGTGCAGTGATTGTGCCATTGAAACAGAACCAGGAATCAACCCAACACAAACAAGTAGGCAAACTGGTGGTACCATGCTTTAAACTGTACCACAGAAGGTAGTAACTGTTGCAAGAGTGAACACACATGAGTGTAGGTGATCCCTGGTCAGCCTCAGTAAGATGCAGATACACCATATAAAACCACACAAAGCTACTGTGAAACTAATCAACCACATATTATGAGGCCAAGCACAGAGCATTCTATAGCTATGTCATTAATCGTAATGGCAACGACAAGACCTGCCATGCTGCACAACAGTATGGCATAGGGAGGTACTGCACCTATAGAAATAGCACCCATTCATCCAGATAGGGTCTCAGAGAACCTAAACCCACTCCTACCTCCCCCCACCCCCAACAGGTGCACTTAGTAATATATCCATGTACACTACAGGGCCCCTGTACTAACGACTAGGCAGGTACAAGCTGCACTCTCTAAAGCCATACATACAGCTTTCATGGGACCTGTCAACGTCCCAAGGTGTATCCTACACAAATGTAAGAACGTTCAGCTATCCACATACACATCATGTTCAATCATAGCGCCGTGTCAGGCTATGTACACACTGAATGGTGCACAGCAACAGTTATCACACCCCACAAAGGGGGAAACACCATTGATAATGGGACATAGTGCATAACTACCCTGCTGAGTCTGGTCTGTATGGCCATGAGCCATGGTCACTGTAATTGATATACTTGTTACAGATGTAGATGACAGTAGGGTTGATTCACACTGCATATTATGACCTTGCCAGGTTGTAGGACACTATCACCAATACTGTGTTCCAGCTACACTCAGTCAACTAAGTGTATATTCCTATGTCACAGGAGTGGTTGACAACTGGACTGCTGGCAGTACCCACACTACAGAAGGTGTCTGACGAATACATACACATCAAACCAGTGCCAGCTACAGTAATACAGGGGTCATTCCTGGTACACCCCCTCTTTGTTATCTATACCACATAGACTAACACAGATGGCATCAGCTTATTGATGTTTGCAAATAACTATGAACTAGGAGCAATAGTTGACTCATTGTGTGCTGCATTCAACTTACAGAAGGGCCTTAGTATGTCAGATGTGTGGTGTGTGATGTATGGCCACAATCTGACAGCTAAGTATTGCATTGTCATCCCCTGTGTTACAAACCCTGTACCCATTAACTACCACCTAGGCAGCGGTCAACATAATGGCAACTGTGTGTATGGGATGTAGCTGGACAGTACTTCCCTTTGATAGTTACGTCACCACAAAAGACAGGTAGTCATATGTGGCACCCCTAATCATGACAGGGCGCCATCCAGGAATATAGAGATAACTGCTCAGCCATACTCAACACCCATGTGACCCATAATAGATCACATATTTCCTTTAAGGGTTATTGCCCATGTGTAGATAGCCTACACTGACCTTCACAATCCCTAGCTACACTATGTAGCATGCAGCCTACCCTGAATAAAACCATGTCCAACCCAGAGGTGTTGGACATGCTACACTTAACACATCCTGATCCCAAATAAACACATACGTCATGGACATCCAACTTTCTAGTACATGGATCACAACATGCCTGACAGATCCCTGTCCCATACACTTAACATACTCTTGCCATACTATGCATCCCTGCCCAGCAAAGCTGCACATTGCCCCTCTCTGTGACATGGTGTGATGACCGCATGCCAAATATATCAGTAACCATGTGTATCAGTTCTGTGGCACTGCTTGAACTGGCCACTGAAACTTACCTGTCTGTTGCCTACAGCTGGGTAACCTGTCTGCCTAGGCTCATAAATGGCCCAGGGCATGTAACCTACTAGATCACTATGACCATACATGCTATAGTTGATATCCATCCCTGCAAATACCATCAGGCTAGCTATCGTCCCATGTGTTACACATGTGCAACACAGGCAATACATGGCAGGATGCTACACAGCTGTACAGTGCCATGTAGATGTATATGGTAAAATATATACATGCTTGCAAGTCTGTAGGGTCAGAGGTCATGTCCCTAACGACTATGTATGACTATATATGTGGTATATACACAGCATTAAGGTTGACTGCATTAATGTGAACACATCAAGGCATGTGCTGATAGGTAAAGACACCACTACAGGCAAACAGACATGCCCATGTCAAGACAACGTCCACATGGTGTATGAGCAATGTCATCACATGACACACACATATATGGCAATAACATCAAATCACCAGTAGGTGTCAAATGTGTGTGACTAATACATGTCAGTGATATTAGTGTCATGTAGATTTACAAAGACGTATTTGTAATCTCAATAAATGTGATACACATGTATGATCAGCTGTACTGCTGTACTTCTCTGTGAGTTACTATGACCTGTCTCCATCTTTATGTCTTCCAGGTATGACACGTAGCAGACTGCTACCATACAGCCGCTTGGAGGAAGAGGTCCTCGTCCCATATGTCCTCAACAACTACACAACGCTCTTCAGCCATGTGCCACAGGATGCACAGCAGCAGGATGCCCTGTGGGAGGAACTCTGCAGGAGGGTAAATGATGTTGGTGGTCACAATTATCAGCAGGTGCACCAACACTGCACTGACCTGATAAGATGGGCAAAACAGTGTGCTAATGCAATCGCCAGGGAACAAGGTGCAACAGGTGGGGGGCGACTCACCCAGCCCCCACTCACATATACCGAGGAGCTACTGGCCAACCTGGGGACACCTGTAGACCTCCATCCACAAGCTTTAGCTGGTATTGTGGAGGTGGGTGTCTCTCAACCACCGAGCCTGGAGTTGCCTGGTAAGTCACTACTGCACATAAAACACAACTATATATCATGTAGTTACATGTGTTACTGTACAATATGTAATATAACATCATATGCAAGGCATGTATGCACACATGCAACATACTATAGTCTGCTACTCTATGTATGCACAGATGTGCATACTCCATAGTATAGTGTATTGTACTGGCTTATGTGCTAACATGGACATTGCACCCTGTAGTTATCACACAGGTATGGATAATGATCTTACTTCTGGGTATACTCCTGTTTAGGTACCTCTGGCATTTTGCAGTGACATCAGCCTGTGTCAGGTGAGATTATTATTTACCAGGCTTGATAATGCACTGAACATATTAATAGCATGCTATCTGCCATAACACACATACACATAATGTATGATGGTCCTGTTAATGGACACAGGTCAGACCTGCAATGCATCACACTGTTTACCTATGTGAAACAATTAAGCACTATATGAAACACCTACACTAAACCTTCCAAACTGTCATTGCCAGATGTGTGGACAGCAGTGAATACAATGGTGGAGGTGTGTTCCACTGTAGGGACAGGTACTACATATCAGCATTACACATGTTGGGAATACAAACAGTACTGTACAGAGAGCATATGTGTGCACACACACTAAATGTGTTGGAGCTGGAGTATGCCTGGCCCACAGGATACACCATTGTGGAGTATACCCTTGCTATGAATGTCACACAATGTACTGTGCTATCAGACATATCCATGGCATGTAGTGGGCTGACTGCAACACTTCTCAACTATCCTACAAAACATGTCTCACATCTCAACATACCACCCTTTGTCTGCATAACCCTGTCCTCAGTGGGGCATATGACATCTATGGGTGTACGTCATATGGGATAACACTGACATGTGAAATAAGATGGCCATCGCAACCATTGGACTGAACATGTGTACACATGGCCATGGAGGATAGCCAGAGACATGAAGCAACACACACAGTAGAAGTGATGTACATGTGTGTACACCCTGTTGTACATTGGCTCTACACAATACAACTATGGCCTTTGTGTAATGGTGATATTGCAGATGTGAAACACTAAACATCATACAGGCCTGTGCACAGCTTGTGTAGGCATAACATGAAACTACCACATAACATGTCTTTAACATCTGGAGTGTGTCACGACATGGAAGCATTCACCTATACAGTATCCAAATACATACATGTGTTGCACAACATACACATACATCCACATCAAGCCACAGATACAGTACATTCACCTTGCTGGTGTCAGACATTACTGACATGCCTGCTTCTCATATGTGTAAGGTACACAGATGGCATGTGGGGCATAGAGTACTTGTAAGTTAGCCATGTGTGGGCATAGTTACCAGGTATCAGTAATATGGTTGCAGATGTGCAGGGGTGTCATCCGTATATACTTCTGTGACCTGTGTCACACATTCCACATTTGGGTTTATTGTGTATATACTTCAGTGACGTGGGTCACATTCCACATTAGATATGTATTGTATGCGAACATAGTCATGGCTAAGAACTGTGTCAGTAGCTCACACTGTATAGCAATTGTGAAGCCACATGATGCCCTGCAATGGCTAAGAGCATCAGCTCAATGTGCAGTATGTCCCTGCATATTTGTAGGGTGGACAGACAACATTGCATCAACTGAAGGCCCATGTTAGTACAACACGTCCTTGCATTAGGACACCATTACCGTACTGTAGATTGGAAAGGACACCATTGTGTTACACATGTATGCATGTCATTCAACACGTCAGCAGAAGACATGTCATACTACATGTGATTGGCAAGGTCATACACCACACAGCAGGCCGGTGTACTGTAAACCTGTGCTGGTCTGTGGCACCATTGCAAAGTAGGGACAGCCATGTCAAACATGTGTGTACAGCCACATGCACAATGTCTACACTCAGCTCAGGGGTAGGTGGAATAATGTTGAACAGACATGCACTGCTTTGGGGGAGATATGCAAGCTAGGGCTCAGGCAAACATAGTATGCAGTTGACATATTCTACAGCTCATGTCCTCACACATAGGGGCGGTGGCCAACAAAAGCATCAGTGGCAGATGTACAAAGGTCAGCGATTGTCTGTTAACATGTGGTGTATGTTGCACACACCATGGCAGTGCAGTGCAATGGTGCAAAGTGCTTGCATTGTGTTGCAGGTATGGGGCATAGGCTACTAACACAAATGGTGCAATACAGGTATGTATGCTAACCACCACTATAATTATGTAAGGTGCATGCCATCTGCTATAAAACATGCATGTTGTTGTGTGCAACTCAGTGATGTATGATAACTACCACTATAATTGCCTAAGCTGAAACTATAATTGTCTAAGCTGAATGCCATCTGCCATATCACCTGCATGTAGTGTGTGTGTCTGTGTGTGTCTGTGTGTGTCAGTGTGTGTCAGTGTGTGTCTGTGTGTGTGTCAGTGTGTGTGTCAGTATGTGTCTGTGTCTGTCTGTGTGTCTCTGTGTGTCTGTCTGTCTGTGTGTGTCTGTCTGTGTGTGTCTCTGTCTGTGTGTGTCTGTGTCTGTTTGTGTGTGTCTGTCTGTCTGTGTGTGTCTCTGTCTGTCTGTCTGTCTGTCTGTCTGTGTCTGGTATAACTTGTAATGTACAATTCTTGTCTTCCCCTCACAGGTGTTGATGTAGGTGCATTGCCCTCCTGTGGTCCACCTGATGTTAGTGTCCCCACAGACTCTAGCAGTAATGATGATAGTATGATTGAGGCACAGGCAAGGTTGTCAGGGGCTGAATCTGTGCCATTGGTTGCCATTCCACCTGTCTCCCCCTCATCCTCGCACACAGTTCCCCTGCTTGCACATACCCCATCACCACCGGCCGTAGAGGAAGGACAGTTGGCAGGTGGTAGCATGTAACAGGGAAGTGTGGTGACTATGGAAGGTGTGTCTGCACACCATGATCTTTGTCAACAGACTGGTGATGTCCCACACAGGCATGTGCCCAGTGCTGCTCGTAGGAGGACCACTGGCCAACATGCCCTTGCGAGACCAAGCACATCAGCTGGAGTCACCAGACACATGTTTTGGGCTGTAATGGAGGCACAGGCATGTACTGAATGGCACAACAGAGAACATCTGAGGCTTCAGAGGGCTGCTGTCCATTCATTAACTGACAACATCCAGGCACTTGCAAATGCTCACTATCATCTTGCAGATGTTTTGGGTAGATGATTGGGTGACATGGTGGGAGTCCTTGACAGTGGCATGTCAATCCGCGAGCATGGAATGTGTGTGCTGGAACATCTGGTGAGAGTGAGGTGTTGGACACGTGGACGTAGGTCAGCAACATCACCTGTTGAAGGTCTATGTAGCACATGCCCACTCCCATAGTGACAGCAGCAGCAGCAGTGCAGCTGGTGCTGTGCAGTCTACACCAGGACACAGCAGGCCATGTGCACATGATCCTGGATGGTCCCAACAGGGACATGATTCCATTGGACATGTGTCATCAGATTGTACCCAATCTGGACCTCTGCCTGGTAGTGCCCATGCAACCCCTTGCAGGCGCAGGTCATGTGGCCATGGCCGGACACCGTGAACTGTGAAACCTGCCTTGTACAGTCTGCAGCTGTCAATATTACCCCTGTGTAGGCCAGCCACATGCCAGACCTGTGTGCATGCATACACACACACTGGAAACAAATGTAGGGCACCTCTACACACACACGCATAGCATCCACACATGCCCAATGATATCACAGGCCCTAACACACATGCATGATGTCATCCAATGGCACAGCCTAGGCCTCTGGCAAACATTATCACCCTGTGCATATGATGATGCCTGTGCCGCATCCCTGTCATCCACACCATTGGTGCAGGGACATGTTCATATGATCTGATGCACTGGGTGAACATACTAGGTAGACAGTTGTAGATTAATATTGTTGAGTAGTGTTGACAGGCAGCAGACATACCATGTATTGCAGTTTTAGAATGCATTTTGTAAGTTTGACAGTGTGTATCATGTGTAACAACACTAACAGCATGTTGATCTTGACGCTCTGCTTTCCTCTTTCAGGTGTAGTTGCATGTGCCGGGGGATGTTGGTGTTTGTGGGAGTCCCATATGTATATGTTGACTACCCACAGGTCAGTATGACAATACCTGCATGCACTTTGTAGCTTCCACATCACAGTTATATTCTCCCATGTTTCAATTATGTTTACTGTTATAATGATCCAAGAGCATGATAGCTGTGTAGTAAGCTACTGTGTTCAGAGCCATCACATCCATAGTGAGTGACATCACAGTTATAGTTACCTGGAGAGTGGAGTGGGTAAAAGAGTGGTATGCCGGATGACAAGGGTAAAGGCCAGTGGAAATAGTGTGTTCTCATTGGGAAGCAGTAATACCCACTGCCATGAAAGTATGCAAACACAGACACACCCACACATTCAGGGATTCATGGACACAGTAACACACACTCTGAAACACACACACACACACACACACACACACACACACACACACACACACACACACACACACACACACACACACAGTTGCCAGTGTTCGGATGAGAACCCCTGCCTATGTGCATATCATCATTATAGTACTACGCAATTACAAGATGTGCCACAGAGGTTAGACATGTACAGGTAGTTGGAATGGCCTAAGATCGAGGACATCGACAGGGATACTACAGTGCAGTGAGTGTATGTGAGGAGGGGGGTCTATCAGTAGGCTATGTAACAACAGGTCACACCTCAGGGAGTACATGTTAACAGGTGGCTAATATGCCCATCTACGATTGATGATATCAACAGGGATGCTAGATTGCTTTGAGTGGATGAGGGAGGGGGCATTAACATTTCACTATGGTAAAATACAGCCTCACTCCAGGAACCGGACAGCCATATACACACACACACACACACACACACACACACACACACACACACACACGCACACGCACACGCACACACACACGCACACACACACACTGGCATTCACAAAGATATACACCTATAGGTTCATAGGTTCATAGGTTCATACTAGGCTATCTGCCCGAGGGCATTTACAAGCCTAGCCCATCGTTTTGTGGCTTAGGCCACCCCTTTAGTATGGGGAACTATACCCATTATTTTTCTGTGCCTCTGTCGAGCAGTGACACTGAGGTAATCCCTGGGGTATATCTGCGATCTCCCATCCATTGGTCAAGATTTCTCTTGAACAAGGCCAGCGAGGTGCTCTGCCTCACATGTACCGGGATTTTGTTCCACAGCATAGGGAGTCTTTGGGTGATGAATCTATCCCTCCAGCACGTCCTATTAATAGCCGTGTCAAGGTTTAAGTCTCCGCCCTTGTGGCTCTGATGGATCTAGATTTTTGAGGTGAAGCATATTCATCAAATCTGGGTTTGACATGGCCTTGTATGTTAGGCAAAGGTCACCTCTGAGCAGCGGTGGCGACTGAATAGAGCTGGAGTTCTTTCAGTCGGGCAGCATAGGACAGATTTTGAGACCCTTTATCCTTTTGGTGAGGAACTTTGTGGCCTCTCCAGCTGCTGCAAGTGTCGGGTCAGATACATTCGAATGGGGCATTGTACTCAATCATTGGTCTGATGAGTGATGAGTAAAGGAGACTATGACCTCCCTTGATCTAGATGAGAATCCCTTCATGATAAGGTGGGCAATGTAGAAGGTCTTCCTAACTACTTTAGCTACATGGGTGTCGAATGACAGACTACTATCAACCTGGGTCCCCAGGTCCCTGATAACTTCTTCTGTGCTCAGTGGATTGCCACCTATTTGGTAGCTAGGGGTAACCTTGTTTTTCCGGGTATGACTATGCATTTTTGGCATTTAACTTTAGGCCGTGGCTCTGGCACCAGTTATCCGTTTCTGTGAGACCCTTCTGAAGGATATCTGTGTCAGATGTGTTTTCTACTATGGCCCAGTTTGCAGTCATCTGCAAACTTTGTCAGCCATAACCCTCCTGTGTTTGCTTGTACTTCCGGAAAAGTAGATGCCAAACAAGAGTGGGCCCAGGACTGAGCCCTGTGGGACACCACTTGTGACAGGCTTTGAGTCTGACATGGCCAGCAGCTCTGACCCTGTGGGTTCTGTCACTCAGCCAGTTTGCAACCCATCTTGTGATGTATGGGTTGACATTTAAGCTGATGAGTTTTCAATGATACCCGAATGGGGTATTGTATCGAAAGGCTTAGCCAGATCGAGGTAGGCTGTATGGACTGCCTTTCCCTCATCAATGGCTTTGGTGACTGTTTCAAAAAGTCAACCAAGTTTAAAAGGCATGATCTGCCTTTGACAAAGCCAAACTGGGTTGGATCCAAAGTCTGCAAATTCCTATGTCTTTATTTATGAGGTCCATTATGATCCTCTCCATGGCTTTGCAGATAAGGCTTGTCAAGCTAATGGGCGGTAATTTCCAGGGTCGGTGGAGGCACCGCCTTTGTGAAGTGGTACCACAGTTGCAGTGCCACTCCTGGACGTATCCAGAGGTAAGACTTTGATTAAACAGCTGTCCTAGCTGTGGGTTTAATTCTCATTGAGTTCATGGAGCACACAGCCGGGGACACCATCAGGTCCCATGGATGCTGTGTTTTTGCTTTGGAGAGCAGTTCTCACTTGGGCGCTGGAGATGTTTGGGGCTGCAATCGTTTGGTATAGATATCTCTCTCCTTTGGGGAGGGGAGAAGTTTGCACTGAACCTGTCAGCCAGTATGTTGGCAATGTCTGTAGGATCAGTAATCTTCACATCATTTTGAACTAGCTCTGAGCATATCTGGGAGTTTCCTCCCAGGTTTCTAACATAGCTAAAGAAGGCCTTATGATTGTCTTTTGAGTCTTTAGCTATTTTTCTCTCGAAATTTGCTTTGGATGATTTTATGAGAGCTCTTAGTTTTTACTTATAGTGATCAAGGGTGTCTTACCTTTTAAGGATTTTGCTCTATCTTGTAGTAGCTTCCTCCTTTTGTTGTAGAGTTTGTTTATGGCTGGGGTCCACCAGACTGGATGCTTGCCTTTGGTACAAAGAGTCTTTGTTTTGCTTGGGATTGCCTTATCCATGCAGTCCTGCAGGTGCTGGTAGAAGGCATTTGTAAGTGATTCAGCGGCTTGAGTACTGTTTTCCGGCTCGGGGCCTTAAAGGAGATCACACTAGTCTTTAGAAGTGTGAAGTCGGCTTTTGAGAAGTTCTTCACTGTGTTCTTGTGTATTTCAGGTGGGGGTGGGATGAGGACCTCCAGCGAGATTAGTTTGTGGTCTGATCTCACCAGTGAGGGGTACACCTCCGGTGTTGAACATTGTGCCCCCATGTTCGTGATGATGAGATCAAGTATGTTATCTCCTCTTGTGGGGATGGTGACTAGTTGTTCCATGGCATTTGAGTTTATGAATTCCAGGAACTTTTGGGCTAGGGTGTTTGGGCTTGAGTAGTGTTCCCAGTCTATATTAGGGTAATTGAAGTCACCTAGTATGATGGTGTTTGGTGATACATTTATCCCTCTAGTGTTTTCAGGAAGGCCATGTGAGGTTCCTGAGTTTGTGAGGGTGGCCTGTAACATGCTACAATTTGCAGAGCAGTCTTGCCTATGGTTAATTGCACCTGGATGGTCTCCGATGCATGCGTGCGTTGCCACCAGTCTTGAGGTGTGGGTGTCCTTGATGAATATGGATACCCCCTCCTTTCTTGGTATTGTCCAGATTTTGGGGCCGGAACGCATGATATGAGGTAAAACCTGATAGCGCCGGGGTGCTCTCAGGAGCCTTGAACCAGGTTTCTGTCACAGCACAGACATCGATGTTCTCCATACTGAGAAGGGCCTCGAGTGCGTGCATTTTGAGATTTAGACTTCTGGCATTGAGCAGCATTACCCTTAGTTTTTTTCCTTTTTTGTGTTCTAGGGTGGTAGGTTTAGAATTTGAGCCTTGCCTAAAAAAGGCACTATGGGGGTGGCAAGAGCCTTTGCCAATATCCGGAATCCCAGGGGTGACAGGTGCAAGCCGTCCCTTGCGAAGCAGCGTGGCTTGTCCAGCATGTCATCCCAGGCAGACAGACACTGGATGTCACACACATACAGACACTTTACATGTGTGAGGTTTAACCACCTGCCTATGCCTTTCTTTCTACACTTCACTCTGTACTGGTGTCAACAACAGTGTTCAGGAGAGTGATAACATGTGTGATGTATTCCCAACCATATGTGATATATATGGATACACACCTAAACGTGCCAGTACTGTGAATCAAACACCTGCCTATCTCATGATAGGTACTACAGAAGTACAGCACTATTGCATCCGGTACAATGCTTACTGACTCTTTCCTTTGACAACAGTGCTGATATATGCACAATATATGCATAGGGGAGGTATTACTGTTATATGTGTCATGAGGTTTGCCTTCAGTGTCACCCTTGCAGCATTCTGCATTGTCTGTCTTCCATTTCAGTTAACAAAACTTGACCTTAGCAAGTACACAGGTTATTGTAGGAATGGTTGTAACACACCAGTGAGCTGTCCTCAGTAATCATTCATCTGCAAAGAAGCCCCACCACTTAGTAGTCATATCCAAACATTTGTCTATACCTCATATACAGTTGGTAATGTTGAGGCTGTATTGCAACAGCATGATGTACTAAGACAACAGTCACCTTCAGACATCAGACACTGCACACAGATGGAATCTACACAAACAGCAATACATGTACACATATGCAGTCTACATCAGTACATGCACTAGCAGGTCAAGAGGATACATTCCACACCTTCCCCACACCATGTGTGAAACATAGCCGAGTATTACACCATAATGGATGTTGTATTCATATACTGGTAGGACACCACCACTTTCACCGAGTAGCCAAGTGTACATATATTACAACAGCACATATCAGCATGACACACACAGCATTATTCCATGTCATGCTCCTACAAACTGTTACTTGACAGTGCCATGGTGAAGCCAGGGCACTGTAATGGTCAACAGTGAGCGCATCATATTTGCCACACACACCTCATGTGTACTGGAAGAGTGCCAGAAATGTGCTCTGTTAGAGCTAGGCAGTACACTCATTCAGGCATGTGTGAGGTCTGTGGCTTGCAAATATCTCACCCCAGCATGTACTGGCTATTGTGGCACTAAGGCTAATGTCCAGACAGCACACAGCATGCATGGCTTGCAATTGTTAATATGGGGTATATGTAGGAACTGTGGCCACAAATGGCGTACATGTCATGAACATATCACCTGTGACTACTCAGGAACATACAGAGCAGAGCTGGATTTCCCTGGGTCTGTCAATGCAGGCCTTGTGTAGGTCCTATGGTCCTGTTATTTGGGTATGTTTGTAGTCATTGCATTAGGTGGACATGTCTAAAGACATACATGCCACATGGGGTGTTGTATGATATGATAGGTGTCATGGGTGACCAGTAGAGAGGGGATATTACCTCTGTCAACATAGATATCGAACCTTATGTACTGTTAGCATGCTATCTGCCATGTGCATGTGTGTAATGACTGTAGCCACCTGTATGTAGAAAGGTAAACAAAAGCTATGGTAATGTAATTTATGTTGTATGAGTGTGGGATGTACATATCCAGGGCAGGTACAGTTAGGTCATATCCAACCATGAGGGTGTTGATTACTGGTGTACAGCAACACTCGACCGTGTTAATGCTGACAACATCCGAGTGACCTTGGTATGTGTACAACTGAGCTGGTTACAAACAGTGGTATTATTGCATTGCATAACACATTATGCAGCTGTGTCTGTACATGGATAGTTTGCACAGTTGATGTAGGCCTAGGTACAGTCCACCAATCAAGGGTTACCTGGTGGTCTACCATACTATGTCATACCACATATGGATATGTGTTGGTAGTCTCGGAACAAGGTGGTGGATGTATATGAGAATGCAACCTAGAATGAAGCATTTGCCACTGTCACCTGTACCTGATTCATCTGTGATGCATTCTGTTGCAGTAGTGGTCTTTACATGTGAGTAGCCTTTATGAATATGTGTACACCACCACCTGGAATGGTTCATACCACTGTTATGGCCCACATGTCTGGATCTGAGTTATATGGTGGTAGTGCAATTGTGCACTACAGAGCCTTCAGCCAGGTGCTCCTTACTGCACAGATGTCAGTATTCCCCATTATAGGTTCTACATTGAGCAAATGGATTACTAATGCCACACATCTAGCATGGGTTAGCATAAGCATCCAATGCAATTGTCATTTAGATTGTTACTAAAGAGTGTTACTTCTGTGTGTAGGACATTTGCCTTGGAATGCGGCTATATGGGTAAATGCAACCTAGGTATTATCCACACACACGTGTAACATGGATGCATGTGCTCTGTGTTGAAGGCTCGTCGTTCGGTCATGACAGTCCGAAATGACAGACACTGGACAACCTCATAATAACAGCAGGACACTGGCTCATTGTTTTGGTCTAGCAGTTGCCACCCATACCATGACATCACTGCACGTGGTATTAATGTGCTTGGTAGCAAATGTCCCATGTAAGGTGACAGACAGCGGCAGAACTTGTGCATATGACTAATGTGAGATATACTTAGGGTAGCAGTCCTGCTAATAATGACTACTACTAACACAGCCGGGAGAGGTCATCCTGACACCTGCACCTCAGTACCATTACACAAGGTGGCGCACATATTATGCTTGCACATGCCACTGTTCCAAGTATAATGCCACTGTCCACAACCTGCTATCAATGTATGCCTTTCATGGCAGCAAGGTGTGTGACACATGTTGTAGGTAGCATCTGCCTGTGTGACCCAGGTAACCTATTGTCTGTCACATCCGCACATGCATGAATGTGTATACATAACATATATATGTCAGTACTTCATGTACATGTATGCATGTGTATCACACAGCACAGACACAGATATATATTTTACAGGCCACATACAGGTATCAGGTAGTAAACCAGTATGATGTGCATATATACTGACAGGTAAGATGTACCTAGCTGTAAACATGTGTGTTTACAATAGGAGCCCGTTATAACGTGTTCTGTACATGTAAGTGTTTGAGCATGCACACTGTGGCCTTCAGTGGTTAGAATCTGAGTGTATCCCAAACAGCCCTGTGCTACTAAGTGTATGAGCGTACCCACTGCCACCTTGTGTAATTTGAGTCAGTGCATCCAACAAGTCCTTTGTTACTAAGTGTATGAGTATGCCCAGTATAACCTTGTGTAGTTGTAGCCATAGAGCATCCCAAACGGCCCTGTGCTACTAAGTACATGAGCATGCCCACTGTAACCCTGTATAGTGATAGTAGTTGTCCATTCCGCAGATGGCCATACTCCAGTTCAGGTTCCTGTTGTGCTACAACTATACCTCTCAGGCCTACCTGCGGATGATGTGTCTTGTTTGTGCATACAGGTTGTAATGGACACCTACTTTAAACACACAGGTCTACAGATATGTACTTCATGACTGTCAGTCTCCCTGTTGTTGTCCTCAATTGTAGAAGAGCAGTCTGACTGCCTAGGAATGTGTAATTTCTGTGGTGTGTCTTGTAACTGCATAGTACTGTAATAGTGATCTTTAGATAGGCAGGAGTTCTGATCCCACCACTGGCAATTGTGTGTGTGACAGCAAATGGTTGAGTGTGTTTGTGTGTGTGTCTCAGCAAATACCTGACTGTGTGTGTCAGCAACTGGCTGAGTGTGTATGTGTGTCTGCATCCTGTCATGGCAGCAGGTTTTGTTGCATTCCAAAGAGATACCTCCTTTTGCACTGGCCTTTATTCTTGTCAACCACTAAACCTCTCTCTTCCCCCTCCCCACTGCAAGTAATCAGCCCTGTGATGTCACCAAGTTTAGACGTGGAATCAGTAAGTGTAATTGTATGTGTTCTGTAGCACATACCCCAACTGCATACCACTGTACTAGTTACCTTTACATAGGCAAGACATGTATGCACAATACTGGCAAGTGTGTGCGTGTTTGTGTGTGTGACTACCCTGTAGCCAGGCATACACATGTGCAATGTCTTTTAGCACACCATGGTAGCCATCTGTGGTGACCAGTGTCTACAAAGTATTACATAGTTAGGAATGGTAAAGAATACACAGTCAAGCATGACTACAGTTGGGTATGTTATTTTCCTGTGCCACTGTCGAGCAGTGACACAGATGTGGTTGCTGGGGTGTAGGTACATACCCATCATTCCCTCACCCTAACTCCACAATCCCCGGGGTAGATTACATTAGCCATCATTCCCCACCCCAAACTCCACATACACAACAACCATCCCTTCTCTGGTGAACTGTTTATGATTTAAATGTTATAACACAAAAGATGCCTCTGTTTTGTGTACAACTCAGTTCCTTTGGAAGCCTCCTGTGTCACAAAGGGCTTTCAGACGTGTATATATATATATATATATATATATATATATATATATATATATATATATATATGTGTGTGTGTGTGTGTGTGTGTATATGGCTATGGCTGTGTCTGTGTATATGCATATATATATCTGTGTGTACACATCCCATAGGTGCATATATATATATATGTATAGTTATGACAGTTGTACAGATGTAGACTTGTCTTTGTTGTTTCACAGAGTACAGTACATTCAAGGGTACTGTACATATGTACACAAAAGGACTGTCCCATTTGTTTTCAGTACTGTGGAATACCTGTAGTAGGATGTGCATTATAGACTCCATGCAAAATGGGTACAACCCAGATGGTTTAGTGGTGCGTCCAGTGACCTCAGTGTGCATGGTCCTGGGTTCAAGACCTGCAAGCCTTGTTGATACTGTCAATTAGGACTGCATAAGACACTTTTAAGCAGTTGTAAATGTTTTTTTGTGACAGTAAGCAGCGGGTACACGCAGGTAACAGACATGTACAACCCACAGTACACTTGGAATGCCCTTCTTTCGCAATCCTGCTGATGTCACCCCCCTATGAATACACCTCAGGGACTGCTGTAACCCAGTAATCTCCATGACACGTGCTTTAACTGCATAATGTTGTAGTGTGTTAAACTAGTTTGGTAGGTGTTCTAATCCCATACAGGTCAGCTGTGTGTGTGTGCCTGCCTGTCTGTGAAAGAAATGATGCTTTTAGAGTATGCACACTCTTTACAACCCACATGACCACCTTTGGCAATCCTGCTGATGTCACCCACCTAGAAAGACACCTCTAGGACTGCTGTCACCTAGTATTCTCCATAGCGCATGCTGTAACTGCGTATTGCTGTAGTGTGATAAACTAGTTAGGTAGAGGTTCCATTCCAAGAGAGGCCAACTGTGCGTATATGTGCATCTCTGTCTGCCTGAGACAAGAACAATGCTTTTTAGAGTATGCACACTCTTTACAATTCACATGACCACCTTTGGCAATCCTGCTGATGTTACCCAACTAGGAATACACCTCTAGGACTACTGCAACCCAGTATTCTCCAGAGAGTGTGCTGTAACTGCGTATTGCTGTAGTGTCATAAACTAGTTAGATAGGGGTTCTATTCCAGGACATGGCAGGAGTGTGTGCGTGTGTGTGTGTGTGTTTGACTGTCAGAGCCTGTGTGGAGGTGGCTGTGAGTGTCTAACTACTGGACATGTTGGGGAGTAGATTTTGTAGTTTTCCTATATGGTGTCCATCTTATATGTCACAATGTCCACCTCACGAGGAATACAGATGTCAGTCAGCCAAGGGACTGTGTTGGCAAGCCATACCCCTACATCTGGCAAAAGGCCTGGTGAATAAAGTATGCAACCATACTATTACCTGGAATACATCCTGAACCCATGTGTCATACACAAACACACTTGCCTAGAATATCCCGCTATGTTGCTTGTACCCTGCACATTGATGACAGAAAGTAGGCATGGTGTGATTGCAATGGGCTGCAGAAAGCATGGTACCCTGTACAGCAGTACAATAGACACATAAATGCTTGACTGTGTATTCTTTACCAATTTCACTACGTTCCCCACTGGATGCCTGCAACATATGTGGTGCCATCAAATGTGATCCACAGAGGCCATACAATGCCTTACACATGTGCCTTGTATGGACCGATGCCACTGACACCAGGGAATACCTGTATCATGCTATCAATGCAGGTTCAGGGTCAACCTGCTGACTATAGGGAGGTTCTGCCACATCAGGCCAGTATTGGCATATCGAAGGATAACAGTCTGTGCACACAACATGTGCCAGTCAAACCAGGTACACCTGTACATGTCACTGTACATTATTGTGGGACATGCACATCCCAGGCAATGTCCATGTCAGGGACTATCAAACACAGACATGGCATGCATTGCAAAGCTATGGCCATGCACAATGGTAACCAGGATGTCAGGACAGTTCATACAATACCCATCTGTGTGGGACATTGTAGACACTACACCCCTGTACACACTGCACACCATTGTCGGGTGGTGTGATGCCAAGGATTATCCCTCACCCAGCCTTGTACAGTCATTTTGCACAGCCAACCACTACACACCCATGAAGCAATGCACACATGCATCTCAGTACTGGCACCTTGTGTCTGCGTGTGGGGTATGATGCTCCCAACCAGTCACTCCCAGTATAAATCCCATTGGCATACCGACAGATGTCAAACACATTCACATACCCTAGCCATAGAACCTGCGGATATCCCCTGTGGTGCATGTAGTACCTGTGCATTACTGCAGTGTGGCAAACTAAGTAGTTTGGGAGTGTATTTGTGGGCCTGGCAAAGAGTGTCAATGTGAGTCCATTAGAGAGTGTGATTGTGTTGACAATGACATCTGTTCATGTGGACAGCCATGTGTGCTACACCTAATGTATGTCTACTATATGTCTGTTGCAGATGTCACTCACCAACACACATATATGTTCTTACAGCACACCAACATGTCAGCTTTGTGGCACATGGAGTAACTGCATGCACTTGTAATAGTAATGACTAGTCAGTCAGGAGTTTGAACCCCTGTACTGGTAGGTGTGTGACAGACGATGCTTAAGTTCTAGTCTCCAAGCCCTTCTCTGATGTACTTTGTCTCTGTCTGTCCCTCCCACACACTCTCTGGTGGAAGTGGAGGTGTACACCTGCTCAACAGCAGCTTGTGTATTGTAAGTGATGGTCATGATCAGGTGATGGCCTCTGCACCTATTGCAGTCCTCTTCTAGCTAATTGCATGTGGAACAGCTGTGATGATGTTCCCATAGCCATTCACATGAAAAACATAGTACAATATCTAGGAACATCATACTGGTGTTTGCCCATGACAGTCGCTGTGAGTGGTACCTGGATCTGGTGTTTGATAAACGGCATCACAGATGATATCTGGATGTTCCTCAAACAAAATACACAGTGGGAAATAGCCTAAAGACAGGAAGGTGATGTGCCAGACATGACTACAGCATGTAAGTATAGCTATGCTTCATTGAGACTATTGCCTGTTTAACAAGTTGTGTGTGGTAATGGCTATTCTGCATGTTTTAAAACTGACAAGACAGTACTCTGTTTGTGAGGGACCCCCATCTGTAGGGCCATTTGTGGACTGGTCAGTGTGTGGAACCATTTGTTTCCTGTGTTACTCACTGAACACACATCTGTGAACAGCAGGAGCATAGTATGAGGATTGCAGCCAGTATATGGTGATAGTGATGAGTTACTTCCATCGCATCCCTGACTGGACATATGTCACATGAAATAGTGGTATGACAGACACTGTCTGGGGTTCTCAGTGACATGCCAATAATGGGCCACTGTTCATAGCTGCAGTCACAAGTCTTCTACACTTTGTACAGATGTCATGCAGTATATATGCATATGTTGTATATACCATCTGCTTTGTTGGGTTGATGTCATATCTATGCATGCTGTTGTAAGTAATCCTAAATGCTGTTGACTATTACTAAGCCATATCTGTGTTTAAACTGCAACACCATAGGCTGTATGGGTTTGGAGGTCCCGGCAGAACCTCCTGTCCTACTTCAGCTGGCCATGGCACTGGGCACCAGCGCATCTGGAGCCCAGCCTTGGACTTCCACCTCTGTTGGCTCTACACCACCTTCTAGTGGTACCACCACTGAGGATGGGGCTTGTCCCCCCTGGGAGCAGGTCCAGACAGGAACATGTCTGCTGTTGTACAGTCCCAGACGAGGTGTGTAGGGAGCTCAATAAGAGGTTTCAAGGCCAGATACACCAGCTCAAGGGCAGTGTGTCACATTTACAGGGTGCGGCTGCCCCTCCTAGATAGCCCCCAGCACTGCCACCTTTGCAGCCTTTTTGGTGCAGTGGTGGCTGCCCATGGCTGGGGACCACCGTCCCACTCTTTCCATCTGGGGGCTCATGGGCTTGTGAATGCTGAAACACCCCTCCCCATCCGAGGTGTATCCCCCCACATGTGTCATATACTGACCCTGTGTGCTGTCTTGTCTGTCATCCTACCCTACCTATCCTCCACGAGCATACCTAATCTCCTTCCCCCACATCCCACTCTCACCCTATGGAAACAAAAGGCCAATTGGTTCCTAGAACAACATTTGCCCCATACATAGCTGTCCATTTCACACACGTGTCCACTGGACACATGTAATACTTTTAATATGAATCACAACATACTCCAGTTGTCCTCACACCTGTCTCTCAGGTGCACGATTCTAGTATGCACATGACTCCTAAATGTTCCAGGTACATGTGATGTGGATGACCCCATTGTACACACAACACTACCGGTCCCTCTATGGTTACCCCATTTACCTTTATCATGATGATGATGTCGCACACAGCACCTTGCAAGAGTACTGTTCTCACATAATGATTGGACAGGAACTGTTGTGTTAATGTAAATAACATGCACAGAGTGATGTATATGGCCAATGTACAAATGTCTGCATGTATGAATGACACATGTCTGTCTGAGGGAGTCTTGATATTACATAGGACAACACCACTACATAATACAGTCATTGGTGGTGTTTCCCTTTTCATTCCTTTGTAATGCTTTGTTGGCACATGGGATGTTTCTGATATATCTAGATATATGTATGTATCTATATGCTGGACATAAACACTCACACATACATCTACATGATGCAATGCATTTCCTATACTGTTGAATGACAGCGCTGGATGATATGTTTGTGATAAGGTCCGACATCTGTATATCTGCCATGACTTAGTGGTACATCACAATAGCTATGTGTACAGGATCCTGGTTTCAAGCCTTGCAGAGGCTGTTTATTTTGTTGCTGGGCAGAACAAGGCCATTGGATATGGTGTGAATAAGGCACATTAAAGCAGTTGTGAATGGGTGTGCGTAGGTTTGCGTGGTTCTAAGCAATGCTAACCTCTGGTTACAGTTTCTTACACTCGGTTAGCCTCTACATTGCTTTACCAGTGTAATACCCGCATACTGGCAGCCAAACAGGCTTACACCCGCTTGCTCCCACACTTGCAAATGCACTGCATTTGGTGTTTGCATCTGACACTCACACACCTGGGTGGGAGTGAGGACTATGATATTACCTTGTGATGCCTATTACATCAGATTACATGCCTACAGTATCGGGAATGGCTACCCATTAGGCGACAGCATGCCGTTCGTCTGTATGGAATCAGCGGCCTGTCCAGAGTTTGATTCATATTATTGGTGTATTCCTCTTACAGTCTGCACCCATCTGGCTAATACATGGGAACTGACACTCTTCAATACAAACAAATAATTGGGTTTTGGAACCCACATCCTTCAGCCGAGTCATGCTACTGCATACCTAATATTCTATCATCTTTCTAAGGTTGTCAGTGGAATATGTGCTTTCTGTCCCTATCAGACCTCTCATATGATTTTGGAAAAATACAAACTGAATCAGGGACATGGCATAACAACATCAGGGACACATTTAAATTATTGGTGCTATTAACCTGACACATTGACAGACTCGGAGCATATGAATTCATACACATTTTCTGAGGTAAATTATGTTTATAACTCTTAATTGTTGTTGTTATTCATTACGTGTAATTCACCACCTTTCCTCCAAATGTCACTAGTTTTAGGAGGGATTAAGTGGGACAGAGTTAGAAACTGAGTCAAAATCAGGGACGTCCCTGGAAATCGGGGACAGTTCAGAGGTATGGTCCCTATTTGTTCCCCCAATGGTTTATGTCCTGTCCAGTGGATGTGCTCTTAGGGTTTGAGAGGTATGGGCATCATCTATGCCCATTTTGGAATATTACTTACATCCCCGGGGCGGTCCTAATACAAATGCACCAGCCAACACCTGCATGGCTAGGCCCATAATTGCATACCCATAGTTCCCCCACCTGCCACTCCTCTACAGCACTCATCCGTACTGTGGGTGCAGGTGGGGTGTAAACACACCACTACACACTGCCCCCTCTCCTTGTGTCCGGACACATGTCGTACATTGGTGTCCCACAAGGGACATCGATGTCTATGTTTCAATATTAGACCTGGCAGGTCTCTCCCACTGGTAGTATCCTACCAGTGGTCTGGGAAACAGTGGTGTGTTTACCTTTATTGTGTATCTGTATGTCTCACCAGCCTAGCCGGGGGGTGGGAGGATTGATGCTACATGTTACACGTTTGTTTATTGGACCCCTCACCCCCATATGCATGGCCTGTGAACATATGTTACTCGTAACTGCTGTATCATATCCTAGCTATATACATGTGCATATTTACAGTCACATATATATATATATATATATATATATATATATCTATTTACATTACTATATACAGATATATCTGTATATCTATGCATGCATGTATATTTATATTTTGCTGTCTAACTATATATATATATATATATATATATATATATATATATATATATATATATATATATATATATATATATATATATATATATATATATATATATACATATATATATATCACAACATATGGGTCTATGGGTGTCTGCATATGTATATATTTATATGTGGGTATGTATCTGTATTCTGTCTCTGTATGCATACATTTGTACTACAGAGAGGCCTATCTCTATGGGTAGATATACACACACATACCTCTACATATATACGTCTACATCTGGTTATTCCGTTCCTTGCCATATAGATTACACTTTGCTGCAGTGGGACTCATAGTGGGTGTGGTTGCTCATTGGGCATATATATATATATGTGTGTGTGTGTGTGTGTCTGTAAAGCAATACATACCCTGCGCAAACGCACTTACACATGCTTACTGGTGTTTATATATGCTTGACCTGCTTACTAGTGCCTTATTCATTATGACACTGACACTTCACTCCAGTTAACTTTCAACTGATATTTTGCAGGTTATACAGTGAACAGATGTCACAATATTTTCATCTACAGATTACTGATGGTAAATGGTATGTGATACAGTGTGATTCGGTATGGGAATGCCTGTTTGTTAGGTGGTTGCTCTAACCAATACACTATTGCTCTGCTGCTTCATTTGCATATTTACCTATATACCCATGGCTCCTGGTTCCCCAAACACACACCCCAATGCCTCCCTAACACTGCAGTCATCCATTCTCCAGTCAGATTCGCAGTGTATCCACACCACTACACATTGGCCACTCCCTACTCCTATGGACCCATTCCATCGGTTGACTCACTCCACATATCCTCAGAACTCCTAAACGTTTAGTCCAGAAACATTGGTGACATGAGTGACCAAAAGAATACTATTTGCAATTTTTGGGTTGTCCCACATGGAACATGCATGTGTTTATGTCAAGATTAGACTCTATACTTCATTGCATCCTTACTCCCGTTAACATGATGCTACAATAAATTAATAAGTATGACTATGTGGTAACACACACGTTAAGCATGAGAGCCTAATTATGTACGTGTTCGGCATACTTCTTTTACAAATAGACCGGTTTAGTAATTGGCATTGCCTTAACAGGCAGATCACAGAAATGATTCCATGTGTGGGAAAATCCTCACATTTGATTATTTTCAGCACAGCACTGACTTCGGACATTGTACACACTTCTGCATTTTAGCAGTTTCGTCCTGTCCCTCTTCTGCACAACCTATTATTCTATCTACTGTCGAGGTTTGTAAGGGCACATTCATGTTATTTATGTCTGCAAAAGGAATGAATGTGTTACAGGGAATGTACTTCTACATATTGATGTCTGCATGTGTGTATGCATATATACTTATAACGAACTCGCTGACCTCCATGGGGCAGTCCAATTAGAACCAGCCCATCCAACCCTGGCATACCTGGCTTCATAATTTCATACCCATAGTTCCTCCACCCCACCCGTGTTCAAAATACACACATACCATCCATTGTCCACTTGTTATCGCAGCCATGACTCACCTCCACACATTGCCCTCACCCAAGCGTTAGGGGCCCTACACGTATGTTGTCCAAACCCATGTATTCTCAGGCTGTCCCACCATTTAGTCCTTGAACATACCTGCCCTTGCTTGTGTAATGGTCAGAAGGCCAAATGATCTATCAATTTCTGAGTAGTCCCACCAGGGACTACCCTCTGTGTGTAAAGTAGACTTAGCATATCAACAATGTTACTCCCACTGGTAATATCCTGCCTGTGGTGTGAGTAGCAGTGCTTTGCTCACTCCTGCCCAGCTGGATATGACATACGCTGACAGAGCTATATAATACTGGGGTTGCTGTTGATTCCCTTCACATTCCTTTTGTATGCTTTATTGTTACGTCGTTCTTTCTTCATAGATATATATATATATATATATATATATATATATATATATATATATATATACATATATATATATATATATATATATATGTGTGTGTATATTATATATATTATTTATCTTATATACTTTTATACATTTCCTATGCTGGGCACTGCTTAGACCCCGCGCAAGTGCACTCAGACTTGCTTACTGGTACTTATATGTGTTTACTGCTGCTTATTTGTACTTACACCTGTTTACTAGTACCTTATTCATTATGACAGTGCCACTTTGCTTGAATGATATTTAAGTTAAATATCTCATGCAATACTCTTATGTCAGTTTTACGGCAAAACAACATTCATTCCACATGGAAAATGATATGTGCTATTGTTGGGCTCGAACCATAAATGCCTGTTAGGCGGATGCTCTAAACACTACACTATTGACACTTACATTGATTCCGCATGTTTTTCTCTATTTGAATGAATATGATGTGCAAGCTACGCTCGGCGGAGGGCAGCGACATGCAGACACCCTGCGCTTTGCTTACACCTTCGATATTGCAGCAATTTAAATGTATAATAGGGACACAGGGACAGGGAATCTAATTGTGAAAGTTCTAGGAGCAGGGCTCAACATTCCACTAAGTGCTTGTGTGTTTACTACTTCGATTTTATTTCACTGTTTGTGGACACTCTTGTATGCTTAGCATACATTTTGGTATCCACAGACACTGAATTACTGACTTACTATTAGGGGCGGGCTCTACTAGTAGGCATAGTAGGTTTTGCAAGTTTCAGGGCATGTTTACGCCTCTGTAGAGCACTTGTACACTCCTCCTGCACTCACACACGTTTCCTGTGCACATCGAGGGTGCGGTGGTGCGCCCTCATACATATTCATATGGTGCTGCTGCGCCATCTGTAGTGAGGACGCTCGGCACAAGGCTAAAACCGTCCTTGTGCTGAGCTTCTTGAATCCCAGGATATGTGTAGGAGGTTTGCCTTCACAGAAAAAAATTTCATCCTGTTTTCAATGTTGACAATTTTCCGTTTTTTTAATTGTATTACATCAACGAGCACTATTCATTGAATGTTTATCCAAGTAACAGTACTAAAGTTATGCTATATATATATACTTGTGCTTCTGGCAGCTCACACAGGATGCCACTAGAGCAGAAATTTGAGTTCAAACAAGATACATGCAACAGTCACGGGGAGAGAGGGGGAGTTTAGTGATTTGGTTTAGGGAAGGAGTGAGAGATTTAGGGTCAGAGCTAAGAAAAGAGGTTTGGAATTAAGGTTAACGGAGTGACTGGAAATTTTAGGATTAGGTTATGGAACCACATTTGGTCTAGGGTTAAGGAGTGACTGCAAGGTTTAGGGAGAAACTGGGAGTTTTAGGTTTAGGGAAGGGGGGTGTAATTAGAGTCAGGCAGTAAATGGGAGTTTCAAAGTTAAAGTTAGGGAGCTCAGTCTAGGATTAGGCTTAGGAAATGACTGCAACTTTTAGTGTTAAGATTAGGAGATGAGTTTTAGAATTAGGTTTAGAAAGTGACTAGGAGGTTTAGATTTTATGGTTAATGTTATAGAGAAGGTAAGAGTTTTAGGGTTAGGGTTCTGGGTAGGTGCATGTATGCATGCAGTAGGACTGAGGTAATGGGAGGTCAGGTGCTAAGAGGTATCAAGGAGGTAAGCTGTGAGATAATATCTTACAAACACCTGTAATGCGGCATGTCCCGGGTCTGTCTTAGGAGTCTCTTCCCAGTGGCAGTGGGCTGTGCCTGGTACACTGGTGCCTCCTCTGTGAGGCATAAGAGGAACAACCTCACAAGTATCTAAACCACCTCAGTTGACACCTCTGAACCTGGAGCATTTTATTCTGAGGTTTTTCCTGGATTTCTGAGTCCAGCTAACTTGAGAAGGAACCACGTCTGCTACATGCATCCATGATCTCATACTTCCAGTCACTACCCAAAGCTAAGGACCATAGATAAGGTTAAGGACACATTGACTGGAAAACTGACATATTCGATCTATGACTCAACTTTCACTTCCCCTCCACAGTCCAGCACAGTCCAGCACAATGCCTGCAGTATTGTTGTCATTGCAGCACTACAACAGCCAATCTCTTGTCCCCTCTCTACTGTTCCTCTTGAATAAAACTCAAGATGCGTAAACTCCTCCACCTGAGGTAGTTACAGCTATATAACCTGAGAAACCAGTGTATTCTTTTATGGGGCTGAACCATAAACTCTGATTTGGAGTTCTTGACACTCATCTCAATTTCATGTTCAGCATCTGTTCTCAAAAGTATATGATGGAGATCACAGCAAAGTTAAGGATAAGAGGAAAGCTTCATCTGAAAACAGCAAAACTGTAACCCACTTTGGTACACTTGGTGCTCTCCAGCACTAGACTGCATCTCAATATGCTGTCTATGAAAATCACAAACAGGAGGGGAGACAAAAAGAACAATGAGAATGTGAGAACAAACTGTCTACCTCAAACACAGGAACCAAATGATACACAGCAGTGACCCAGGGACCCTGTACTGTTGTAATACTTCCCAAGAGACATTCTGGGTACGCAGTTATACAACTTCTCTAAGTATACAATAAAGGTTGTGTATATAGCACTGGCAATTTTCCATAACATCTCCAACATCTGTGCAAAAACAAACAGTTGAAACACTGTTACATGGTCAAGACAGAATCTGCATTGCACTGCCTGATTAAGCAGATACAATTTTGGCAAAGTCTCTTTATTAGCACCTTGATGTAAGCTTTCCCAGGGAGGCTGAAGAGTGTGATCCCTCTATAACTGGAACACATCAGTGGCATACTGAGCCAAAGCCCTGTCTGTGGCCCAGATGACCTGATTTTAATTTAGGCATTGGTGCCGATGGCTGAAGAGAGACAGATAGAGAGAGATGTGATCAGATTATACCTGCTCACCTCTCTCTGAGGGAAGGCATCAGGGAACATAGGGAGGTGTGCTGCTTCTCATTTCTATGGAGGAGGTTAAAGATCAAACAGCAGCACGATAAACTGAGTAACCTGTGTAGCACTTAACTAAAGAAGTTTAGGATTGGGAGGGTGGCCTAATGGTTAAGGTGTTTGCCTTACAAACACAAGGTGCAGGGTTTGAGTCTCACAAGAGATAATTAGCTAGGCTTAAAAAGGCTCACAAGGGCAGTTAGCTTAGTACTAATCTATGAACAATAAGGCAGAGGTGGGGATTCAGCCCCTTGCACCTACCACTGAACACCCCACATGTATAACACTGCATGTCACGGGTTAGAGCTCCTGCCCTTTTCCTGTCAGTAAACAACTGCCCACAATGTAAAGAGCATCTACACATCCACTACCCCCAACCCTCATTCAGCTATGGGGCATTTTTAGCCCATAGTACTGCAAGGTCATCCCACCATCTGAACAGATACGTCCCACATGATGAAAGAATAAATCCAAGGTATATTCAATTATGTGAAGATCCTGAAAGGAATGGAAGAATGGGATGTGGAGGAATTCAGAAGTTACCAATGGCTAACCATGCACACAATGCTGCTCATCAACAATCCCATAAAGAAAGGAAAAAAAGAGAGAAAAAGCAGAATGTAGCAATGAAACTCTGTTGTGCTCATAATGACCTCCATCTTAACCTTGCTTGCAGCTAGCCCATCCTATCAGTAGAGAACAGAAATGCTCCTGCATCCATAGAGGAAAAAACAGCCATGTGAAGCTCAGAAACTGAGGGGCACCAGTCTACAACCAAAGTTGCTATAGGGACAAAATAAACATATAAAATGCATAAATGGAACACATACCCCTGTCCTTCTTTTTCAAAATGGCGAACACTACCTCAGGTTGCCAATCCAAAAGTAGTCTCAGCATTCCATACAATACTGGAAAACCATGTTAACAATGATAACCCAATAATTATCCCAGACCTTCAACATTTTTTATCTTATTTATTTTATTTACATTTCTTTAGCAAAGTATAGCACTGATCAAGCATGACCAATTGCAGGCTCAGCCAGTGGGACTCGTCCACTTCCACAGCCATGTTACAGTTGAACACTGACCTTATCTATTTTATTTATTTATCTGCTTATTTTCATTTATTTATTGGTCTGGTAGGTCTAATGGCCCCAATGACCTTTTCAGGCATAAGCAGGGCTCACAACAGGGTCTAGTATAGGTACTCGCATACTAGTCGCTAGCAATACACCTGTTTGATGCTAGTTACTCAAAAAAAAGAAAGTGCTCTAACTCTCACTAACCCGATCTCTTGTTGCTATGCATCCCTCCCAGTACTTGATACTATAAACTACATAGCCTACCAGAACAAATGCTAAATCTAAAACTCCTAGCCAGTTCTCAGCTCATCTCCTCAGTTCCTTACCCTAGCCCTCCACTCAACGCAACCCTAAAGTCATTGACTGCTTCCCCCAGTTGCTCCCTAACTCTAAAACTCACTTTCCACTCCCTAAATCTAAAACTCCAATTGTCACACCAAAACCTAGATTCCCCAATCAATCCCTAACCCTAAAACTCCCTTTCCACTCTCTAACCCTAAAACCCTCCTTCTTCTCCCTCGGCACAGCTGCTTGCCCAAACTCATATTCCAGTTCAAGCCTAAACAGCAGCCTAGCTGAACTGCAAGGCGCTTGAGTCATTGGCTTCAAGATAGTGGTTTTTGAATACTTGTGACTCAAGCATTATAGCGAACTCCATACAAGAGCAGTGCTTCATGCAATTGTATTACCTTACCCTACATATGAAACAATAAGAAACATTTACATTTGAGAAATTGAACCAATCAACTTACACTTCACATAACATAATATATAATTTGTCTGTCACAACTTATATTCCATTTCCGTTCAGAGACAAACAGTTCTGTAGTTGTTTGCTTGAGTATGCAGGCAGGAACGGCATTAGGGAGGCAAACTAGACAAATTTTTAGGGGCTGCAGTTACTGAAACAAGTAATAAAATAATAGTGGACAGTACACACATACTGCATGTTGAATAAAAAACACGGTTAGTTCTTGGCAAAACTCATATGTTTCTGAATGAAACATTAGGAGGAAAAGCTTGCAGTGGTGTTTCCAAGGTAACACAAGCTCAGGCAACAACAAAAGACTATTTAATATAACTAGCTTTTATTGGCTGCCTAAGTGTGCCCTTTCTGCAGAAACATTGATGTGAGTGTTTCAGATGTTTGAATGGTATGGTTGGCACAGTTCCACAGTGATTCTAGCCTTGTGCATTGAGTATTGGCTTAGGTATCATTTCTCTTGTGTTTTGCAAAGGATAAAGTCTGTAACTGGAAAATAACAAAAACTAACATATTACACAGTAACTGTCCATTTTGACTTGAAGAGGACTGGATGTGTACTGTTTGATGACTGGGAAGCTAGTGAAGCAGTTTCTCGAAGTCAGTTTTCTACTGCAATTAGAGCAGAGCCGTTTTAGTAAAAAGCATCTGCGGAAAAATGCTTAGCCTTGCTGAAGTGGCTTACAGTGTCTTAACAGGTGTGCAAAATCATCTGATCTATATTTTAAGAAAAAAAATTAAAGAAATGCTATGTTGGGCTACTAACAGAAAACATAAAGACACTGGTACACAGACATGATGTAGCACCTTTTACTGGACCTACACAGGTTCTGCAATTACTTGAGCTTTTGAGCTAGCATGAACCCTTCATCAAGAGTTATTAAGTTACTGATGTTAAATTCGATGCTTAAATATCCACTTGTGCCTAAAAAGGGAAGTACATTATTTATTTCCAATTGGCTAAAAAGAAGTCTTGAAAAAATGCTTGTGTGGAAAAATAAAATCAGCTGTATAAGGGGACTTTGACCCAGGGTCAGTAGGGCAGCGCCATCCTCAAGTTCTACCCTGGACATCACCTAGTCTAAAACTGTCCCTGTATACAGGTCCTATCTGTGTTACTCCGGCAATTATATTTATATTTGTTGAATATATGTTCCCTAAACTTTATCTGGAAGGAAGGAAATGTTTGTTATTGTCTCAGGAAAACTGGCAGATTATTCCAGTAAGCACAGCCCATTCTGCTGAATATCTTCCTTACAGTCATTGTACAGAACCAGGCTGTTTGCAGAGTTAGATCAATGTACCGCCTATCAAAACGGAATCAATGAAACAGCAGAAATGCAACAAACGAATCTCCTCCACCGGTTAAGGTTGAACACTGGTGGTGGGTCACGTAACTTGAACAGCGATAGCAAACAGTAAAACACACAATGTCTTTCAAAACCAGATATATGCCAGGTTGGGTCACGTAACTGAAACACAGTAACTAACACAATAATCCTCGCAAACGGTAATGTTCACTCCAGTCCGTAAATCCACTAGAGACGCCAATGTACCAAAATCTTCTTTATTAGAACAACTTGAAAACTAAAATTCACAAATGACTGAAAGCAAATGACTGAAAGCAAATTCACTAGTTTAGCGCTTTCATCTGCCAAGCGCAGACTTCTTCAGAACTAGTGAATTAAAACTACTACCCACATTTATAAAACTTTTTTGGCGCCTTTTCTGTAGTTATCTTAAAGCAATACACTATTTAATGAACATATGCAATTGTTTGTTTCCTATTACGGCAACAGTGTATACATAACTTTTCTTTAACCTTAGTGATTTCTTACATTACTGGATGTTAATACATAAGATGACATGAAGAGATAATAATAATAAAATGCCATGAAAAAATAAAATATCATGAGAAATGAAACAATGTCATAAGAATAAAATAAATTAAATTAAATTACCATATAATTCCACATCTTCATGTAATATACATTTTTTCAAATAATGGAGGATATCATAAAATGCATGAAATATATATATATATAAATACATATAAATTATGATACATGTAAATAATGATATAAGCAATGATATAAATAGTAAAATTCATGATGTAAATATAAGTATAAATATGTAAATATATAAATATATAAATATATAAATATGTGAACTTGTATTAATGTATCATAAATTGATTAAAATTAATTACTATAAACATTATTAAAAACAAATTACTTGTTTGAAATAGATATAAATAGGTTATTGTTTTTTACTTGGAATTAATTATGAATCCAATACCAAAAAAGGTTTAATGCTAATATATTCATTTATGCCTGGACTCCTGGTTGAATCAGTAAGCATCTGCCATTTACTTTCCTTACAGGCTAATCTTGTTTTCCAGTCACCTCCATACATATTTCCTTGTTCCTGATCTATAATATAGAATAAAAAGATATGATTGTCCCCATTTTCCTTAATGTGTCGGTATAATGCATTTTTACAATCTTTCTTCTTTATTCTGTAATAATGTTCATAAATCCGTTTTTTTAATTGTCTTTCTGTTTTGCCTATATAATAGGCTGAGCATATCTGACAAGAAGCTAAATACACTATTTGTTTACTAGTACAATGTCCTCCTATACTCCTGATAACTGTCCTATTCACATCCCCCAATCGAATATGCGAACCTGTGTAAATATATTTGCATTGGTTGCATCTTCCACATTTCTTTGTTACCATCTTCTCCTGTTGTTTTCCTGTCTTCTTATTTTTCAATCCTTCTAACAACCTTTTAATGTTGGGACCTGCTTTGTACACTATTCTGGGTGTACTTCCCAAAACTTCTTTATGTGTATCCACTACTGTAATAATGTCCCAATATTTGCTGATAATTTCCTTGATTACATTACTGTATGGGGTATAGGTGATAACACATACTCTACTAATGTTGTCCTGAGTAGTATTACTAGTGCCATTAACCTCTAACGCTTTACCCAATAAAGACTGATACATATTTTCCCATTTATTCCTTACATATTTTGTCGTTTCCTTTATCATTTTAATGGGATAACCTCTTTTTGCAAATAGATCACTAATAAATTCCATTTCCTTGTCCATAATTTCTTTACTGGATGACATTCTAGCCCCTCGAATACACTGTCCCTTGACAATGTTTTTAAATATGTGTGGCGGATGTTCACTGCTGTAAAACAAATAATCATTTGAAAAAGTATTTTTTCGAAATACCCTGGATGTAAACCCTTCATTTGTTAAACCAATATAAGTATCCAAGTAAGCAATACCTTGATTGCTGGTTTCATAAGTAAATTTAAGATAATTTGTGGTTTTATTTAGATAATCTATGAAATCCTTGACATTTTCTTCATGCCCATTCCACAAAATAAAAATATCATCCAGAAACCTAACGTAAAATTTTATGTGGGGGTAGTATTCACTTTTAATAATAAATTCATCTTCCCAGTCCGACATGACCAGGTTTGCAAAAATGGGTGCGCAAGATGCGCCCATGGCTACCCCCTTACATTGTCTAAAATATTCACCTTCAAAAGTTAAAAAATTGTTATCTAAAACTAACCCCATCATGTCCATTATTAAATTAATTTTGTCCCAACTAAGATGAGAATATTTCCTTAAACTGTTGCCAAACCTTTCAATTCCTTCCGCCTTTGGTATACTTGAAAAGAGGTCACATACGTCAATAGTAACTAATGTTAAGTGGTCCGACCATAGGTCTGATGTTAATCGCCTCAAAAAATCCCAAGAATCCTTTATAATAAAAGGGATATTTCCATATATATGCTTTGTCCGTCTATCTATTGTCTTACCTATGTTAAATGTTTTTGATCTGGAACCGGAAATGATGGGTCTAAATGGGGGTCTCTCCACAGATTTGTGCACTTTGGGAATCCCCACTATATGTGCCATAACTGGAGTCTCCACCTTTAGGAATTCATATACTTCAAGGGTGATTCGATTGTCTATCAAATATTCCTCCAGTGCCAGATCTATTCTTCTGAAACCTATATTAATTTGATTGATAGACACTGTTTCATAATTCCCTGTTTCATACAATATTTTATATATTTCCGCTTTGTAAGATAAGCTAGGGAAAATGACCACTCCCCCACCTTTGTCTGGTTTCATGATTCTAATATCTTGATTGTTAATAATTTCATTTAAACATATCCTCTCTTCCTTTGTAATATTATCTACTTGTCTGTTCTTTGTCTTCATTACTTTGATTTCTTTATTAAGACTATATACCTCTTTGCATACCATTTGCTCAAAAACATTAACTTGACTATTACTGATGGGCATGTAGGTACTTTTCCTCTTTAATTCAGTATGTGCGTATTGTCCATTATTTTTATTATCAAATTGTAGTGCCAAATTAAGCCTTCTACTGAACAATTTGATCTCCTTAATATGATCCACTAAATTAAATTTATTGGAAGGTATAAATTTCATTCCTTTACTAAGTAATGTACAAAATTCTTCCTTAATAAAAATGTCTGTATAGTTAAAGACCTTAAAGCCATTGTGTACCCTAATAGATGGCTTAATCTCTTGTGTAGTGACTTGTTCCATATTCTCTTGTATAGTGACTTGTTCCATATTCTCATTGCCATTCTGTACTACTGGTTGATTTTTCTGTTCCACCTCCCCTTGTTCACACTGATTGCTATCCTTGGCTCTTTCTACAGGTACTGGTATTATTCTTAATATTTCCTGTTCCCCTGACAGTATGGTTTCCTGTAACTGGGGTGGAATCTGCCTCCTTGAAAATTTTCATCCCTATATATACCCCTCCACTCACTGTTACTAACATATCTGTTCTTAACTTGTACTTTTCTGTCCTGTGGCCAAATGTATACTTTATGCGCTTTATATAATTCCAAGTCACGGTCAATCTTTCTACTCTTCCTATCATGTACCTCCTTGGCTTTGTTGTCAGCCACATGGAATTGTTTATGATATAATTCACTCCATTTTTCAAATTCTTCATGCCGTAGAATCATTTCATTAATATTTTCAACTTCATCAACCAATATATTTAATTTATCATCATTACATTCTATTAATGCTTTCATATACATATAACCCATTTCATCAAAAAGATCATTAAATTTCATCATAATATTTTCATCATATTCCATCCCCATGGGTAGCTTAAAGAATCTTAAACCCTTAGGAACAATCTTTAATTTTGTACATTGTACTAGGTAGGCATTGTCTACCTTAGCATTTTGTATTTGTATTAACTTATCCCCCAAACTGTAAATCATGTTTTTTAATTCCGTACCTTCCCTACTATACCTAGTTTTATTACCATCAGTAACATGCATCCTTTCAAACACATATTCATTCTTCAAAAATTCATCTATAACTTCATTGTTGGAACATATATTTTTAGAACATATATTTTTTGAACATATATTTTTTGAACATATATTTTTCAATGTACTGCCTTCACTTTTTTTATTTTTAACATCATCACCTTTATGTCCAGTTATATTATGCTTACTTTGGTTGTAATATTTGTTATAAACAGTACCTTTCATGCTATTGGTCTGCAAGCCAGCCATAGCAGAATATGTCTTGTAAGCAGCAGGCTTTTTTTGATTTGTTCCCCCATATTCCGTTTCCACTCGACTGTGGAATACACTAAAATCAAAAGTAAAGTCCTTCTCCGGTGTTAAAACAATGTCACTGTCTTTAGAACTCATATCAATAGGGCAATTTTGTCCGTTCGGTATGTCATTCTCGGTATTGGCTACCTCCAAATGCTCATCTCTCTGGTTTCCGGTTGTCATCGGTGACCCTTTACAGGAAGAGGTAAGCTCCGTGCTTACCTTTGGCTTAGGAATGTCTAATAACGAATTTACCATCTCCATTAACTTTTTTACATCCTTTTGCAGGTCGGCTACTTCAGCCCTTAAGATGATTACCTCCTCGCTGTTCGATACAGCTGACGTGTCCACTCCCGCCTCTGCCATAACCGGTATAACAACTAGTAAAAAATGAAACAGCAGAAATGCAACAAACGAATCTCCTCCACCGGTTAAGGTTGAACACTGGTGGTGGGTCACGTAACTTGAACAGCGATAGCAAACAGTAAAACACACAATGTCTTTCAAAACCAGATATATGCCAGGTTGGGTCACGTAACTGAAACACAGTAACTAACACAATAATCCTCGCAAACGGTAATGTTCACTCCAGTCCGTAAATCCACTAGAGACGCCAATGTACCAAAATCTTCTTTATTAGAACAACTTGAAAACTAAAATTCACAAATGACTGAAAGCAAATGACTGAAAGCAAATTCACTAGTTTAGCGCTTTCATCTGCCAAGCGCAGACTTCTTCAGAACTAGTGAATTAAAACTACTACCCACATTTATAAAACTTTTTTGGCGCCTTTTCTGTAGTTATCTTAAAGCAATACACTATTTAATGAACATATGCAATTGTTTGTTTCCTATTACGGCAACAGTGTATACATAACTTTTCTTTAACCTTAGTGATTTCTTACATTACTGGATGTTAATACATAAGATGACATGAAGAGATAATAATAATATAATGTCATGAAAAAATAAAATATCATGAGAAATGAAACAATGTCATAAGAATAAAATAAATTAAATTAAATTACCATATAATTCCACATCTTCATGTAATATACATTTTTCCAAATAATGGAGGATATCATAAAATGCATGAAATATATATATATAAATACATATAAATTATGATACATGTAAATAATGATATAAGCAATTATATAAATAGTATAAATAGTAAAATTCATGATGTAAATATAAGTATAAATATGTAAATATATAAATATATAAATATATAAATATGTCAGTTACGTGACCCAACCTGGCATATATCTGGTTTTGAAAGACATTGTGTGTTTTACTGTTTGCTATCACTGTTCAAGTTACGTGACCCACCACCAGTAAAATGGAATCAATTCCACCATCTACTGCAGGCATTGCCTCCTCAGAGGAGGGCATTTTTCCATGGATTCTACACTCCCTTAAAGTGTTCCTTTTACCTCATAACAATGTCTCTACTTAAGATCAGCATTTATTTCCCCTTGCTGAGACAGATCATATCCTGACTCCTCCTCCTGAGTCACCAGAAGCTTTATCAGAACTTATTTGAGGCTGATCAAAGTCATTCTCCATGGTCTCATTAAAATCTTCCCAAACTGGGACCTTCAATTCTGTGACTACTGCCTTCCTGGCTTGTCAGTATCTATCAGTGATTTTCAGGGATTCTCCTGCTAGCAATGCATCAGATGCATCTTTCTTTAACCAGAAAGCATCCTTCACTACTGCTGTCCACTACTGAGTCATAGGGTTGCTTCCATGGCAATCATCAACCATCTTTTAGCCACAGCTCCTTACCACTTTATCAGTCTTTGAGATGCTGAAAAGAAGCCATTCAATCCATGCATCTCCAGTCTCAAGCTCTTCTTGGATGGGGCTTGAAATGATTCTGCACACACAAAAAAAAATGGTTAAACATTCACAACACACCCTCTCTGAATATTTGGGCTTCTCAGATCTGCTCAGACATTACATTTGTAATATCATTAAACTCACCACCAAGAGTGATCAGATAACAGCTCAGCACCAATCCTTATATGACTATACAAATAATATGGCCTCAGGTCTGATAACGCATCTCCAAATTTGATCAGTGACTTTGGGCCCGAGGAGATCTGGCAACAGGTACACTTATGGACATCTATATGTTCAGATATAGTATCTGTTATCTACAGTCAGTTCTACATAATTCACCACATGGGTTCAGGTGAGAAAAACTACTCTTCAAAATGTCTTCCCTGGTATCTCCATCACTCCCTGTATGAACAGGGAAATATCACAATAGAATGATTAATCCACAGGTGACACTTTATTGAACACTGCATCCACATTCTCCAAGAAGACCACCTGGTTCTGTGAAATAGACAGGCAAAGCCCTGAATATGACCCAGTTGACCTAAATGTTGGCAGTGGCAAAGACATTGGAACAACTGGACAGGGAAAGATGAGTGTGAGTGGCCTGGGTCAGGTCACCCATCCTTGGGGGGGGGGGGTTGGGAGTTGTGATTCACAATCAGCCAGTTGCTACATCACAAGTCTATGTTTACATGGCACTAACAGCCATAGACTGATGGATGAGTATGCCTCTCCAGGGCCGGTGACTGTAGCCCTAACAGACGTGTGTTGGAGTAATCACCAGTTGGAGTAGGGGGTAGGATGTCTCCATGGTTACATAGGTGCTCACATCAGCCACCAGAAGATAGAGCTAGGATGTAACAGAAATAACATAAGTACTGATATTCTGTACGATGGGAACAACTGATGGGTGATGTTGTGTAGTTCCTTTTCTGCAGACAGTCTGATAGGATCATGATATGACCCCAGTATGTGAGTAAGCTAGACTAACCCAGGCTAAAGGATGAGAATGTCCATCTCTGGCATGTAAAACTGATTAGAGTGTGGGCAGAAGGCAGAGGCAGAAGGCAACTTTATGGTTGTCTGGATGATGCTTATCCAGACAGATCTTACTCCTTTGTGCTGGTGATACCCAGTATGGAGGAACAAATGGGCCCACATCCAATAGATGTGGCTGAATGGCCAGAATACACAGGGGCAAGAAGCATAAAGACAGAAGTCTCTAAAAATGCAAAAGACTCTAAATGGCTAGTAAGTGCAAATTCACAAACAACAGATAAAGTCAGCCTTTATGCGGTCTATAGTTACATTGAGGAATACTCTAATTTACTGACACAAAATCTAACTAAGGAGTACCCAGATAATAGCTTGAGAATACACTCATACTGCCTGGGGTCTCTTCTGACCAGCAGCTGGAGAGAAGTTATATGATCATACCACCTGAGAATCATGGCTCCAGGACCAATGCTTTGGATACATATAAGAGCAACTTAATCTAGCTGGTGCTTTTCAACCTCCTGCACAAGCCTCAGTTCTTTTCCCAGCAATGAGTTGATAGTCCAAGTCTCAAGAGCCAGTTTCTATAGTTAGTTTATATACTACCATAATTTACACACACCGTCCGTCTGCCTGCCACCTGATTGGATTTACACTTAGATACAAACTTTGACTTGGGGGTGATGAGCCCACACAGTTGATCCATGAAACTTTTTGGGACTAGGTTAGACTGAGCTCAATCACCAAGAGTTTGCCAGTGAATACCACTCCTCAGCCTGGCTCCAGGGGAGGGTCCCAGTTTGTTTGTTCTAGAAAAGCTTATCAAGTTCTTTACATGAGCCGTCATAGGGTTATTCTTATTTGTTGTTTCTCTGTCCCCTACTCTCAGATCAATTTGCTAAGGGTGACCCGACCAGAAACATAAACTCCATACAAAAATAGCTCAAAGTATCTCAAGGGCAAACAAATACCTCCACTAATGTGAGGGCACAACCCTGACTGTTGTTCATGAATTGTACAAAGCCTTGAAACCATGAACCCTTCAATAATCCTGTATAAAAATCTTTGTGTATCCAACAAGTACAGTATGGTCTGGGAAACTATCTCTAGTGAAAAATGAGCCTTAGCTATGGATGGCAAGACTACATTCGAGTCCCATAATCTTTGTTCTTCCATGTTATGTCCCATAACAGTGTAGGCCTAGTAATTTGTTCTAAAATGAGCATTTTTTCATACAGATCATTATCAACTCATACAGAAAAAATAGACATACATGAACCATATGAAACTGCTAGACAGAGGTCCAGGGAAGTAAATAGTGTGGGAAGAAATCGCCAGGGAGTTGTATAGGCCCTAGGGCTGATAGCCTAGTACCAACCTATGAACCTATATTAGAACACAGTTCTTGTAACTATTTAAGCAAGAGATACTAAAACAAAAACTGTCAAGGCAAGCAGCTCAAGTGAACAAAAAATATTTCTGAATAAGGATCTTTTACTTTTAATATATGTAAATTGTACGTAATAGGAACATTACAAAGCACTTTGTCATGTCATTCTGCAAACATTAGGATCTAGTGGTGCTGTAACTGAAGGAGATGATTATGAGGACATTCTGCATTCGTTTAATTGTCTGTCTATATTTCTGAGTTTACTGTTAGACATTGTAGCCTAGAACATACACATTAAAGGTCTATAAACTCTTGCCTGAAGACAAAGAAAATGAGTGTCTGTCTACGACCTAGAATTTACAGTTTGGAAACAAAACCCAAATAATAGCAGGGTCACCAAAATAAATGAATATGACTTGGCCTCAGTTCTATAATGAAATATCATGTGTCTCTTAAATGAAATATGCAACATTGTAAATGAAACATCTAAATCACATAAACATACCCGCTGAACATATTGCACAGAATAACAACTACAAGCTAGTACAAAACAATAATTTTTAAGAGGGGTGCACCCCCCTTCTTTTCTACATGGGAAGCCCTTCCCCCACATCCCAATACAGTAAACTCTCGGTTAACCGGCACCCATGGGGTTTGGTAGATGCTGGATAACTGTAGTTTCTGGTTGCTTGTGAGTTTACTATTAGGCCTGACTAATACTGTACCCTATACTATTTGTTTGGTTTGACTTGTTCTTAGGTTGGGGAGAGAGGGAATTTATTCGTATCTTAGTTTTTAAAACTCTAAAACTCTAAAAACATCTGCGGGGGAGGGGAACAGAAAGTGCAACACATAAAAATTGTACTGTATTTCTTCGATTTTTTTTTTTCTGGTTGCTTGACCTCCAGCTAACTGAGAGTTTATGGTATCTGTATATACTACCTCTAAAGTAATACAGACTTGAAGAAAACAGAAGCATTTCCTATTTCTCTGAGCTGCACAACCTCATTGATTACACTGCAGCACTTACATCAAAGCAATGTTCAGTGAACTGAGACATCAGCAACCTCAGAAGATGATCTCCCTTGTATGCTGTTTTTAAGATACAATAAAACAATACATGATAAACTCTAGTAACTCTTGTCTAATTCCACTAACTGATGCTGGAGGCAAGAGTATGTAAGCCACGGTGGTACAGCGGTAGCGTTGTTGCCTCACAGCAAGAGGTTCTCCTGTTCGATTCACAGCTGGAGTACCTTCTGTGTGGAGTCTGCATGTCCTCCCCGTAGTCGAGTGGCCTTCGAAAGCCATGCGTAAATGGGCGTGTCTTCGCTGAAGGTTGGGCGTCGGGCTGGCAACTCGGCACCATAAAAATCTACTGCCAATCATTAGCGGACCGGAGTTCCACTGTGGCAACCCCTAACCAGGAAAAGCCAAAAAGACAAACATGCTGGAGGCAAGAGTAACAATGAATGGTTCCTTCTCTAACAACAACAGGGAGCACAGTTAGTTTTATGATTACATGCAGGATTGCACACAGCCTGCAGCTGCAATGATGTTATTATATGTCTACAGTATTCAAAGGAGAAAAATAGAAATAAAAGCCTCTGCAGCCAGTAAAAGTACTGCTACATAGACTTTTAACAATGTTGTACATACTTCAAGGTGATCAAAGTACCTCCAAGTATAGTTCAGTGTCCCACTCTGGGCTAGTGGATGAACAAAGGCAGAAAAGGAGAGTATCACTTCAGCTCCAGAGAAAGATTGAGTGGGGGAAATTAAACCTAGGGGGTCCGAAGTCAGGATCTAGTGTGACAAAGGAAAGCAGAAAAATAAGGACAGAAAATTATGAGTCAAGACTCAAGTATCCATAAGCTAGAACCTTCAAATTTCAATAAAGGTTCTACATACACCTTTCATAAGCCGCCATCTGTGAAAGGATAAAAGGCTGTATAATGTACGTAGCCAGCTTCATCATGTGGGGGACATCTCCTCTTTTTTATTTTGGTCATATTATGTACAGTGTACAATGGGTATGGAATATATTGTTCAGAATCAACTAATGAATGTTCGAGATTGATAAAATAAGTGCTTGGTTTTTAGGTGTTTCTTAGAATAATTTCCATCATGTCAAAACTCTCGCTCTCTCTAATATTACTTTACTCTGCAGTATCCAGACAGAGTAAAACATGATGAAATACTGGTTTAACTGCTAAATCATTTCTTTTGTTTTTCTTTGTAGATGTGTTTTCATATTCAGATACTTATGTATATACTTGTTATGAAAATATCGAAGGGTTTTGGGGCCATGCTTGAAATAATAATAATAATCAGGGTCATTCAGCAACTAAGTCTCAACAAATCTGTCCAGAGCTGGATGGCTGATAGGGAGGGATGGGATGCAATAGTGAGAGATGCTTTTGTCCTGGGGGAGGGTGTAGAGCTCTTTACACCACTACATTGGTGGACACCAGGGTGGATGAAGCTGCTGGCTATACAAGTATGTTTTGGTGGCCTAGCAGTGGATAAGAAACTCTTTACACCACTACATTGGTGGACACCAGGGTGGATGAAGCTGCTGGGTATATAAGTATGCTTTGCTGGCCTAGCAGTGGATAAGAAACTCTTTACACCACTACATTGGTGGACACCAGGGTGGATGAAGCTGCTGGGTATATAAGTATGCTTTGGTGGCCTAGCAGTGGATAAGAAACTCTTTACACCACTACATTGGTGGACACCAGGGTGGATGAAGCTGCTGGCTATATAAGTATGTTTTGGTGGCCTAGCAGTGGATAAGAAACTCTTTACACCACTACATTGGTGGACACCAGGATGGATGAAGCTGCTGGGTATATAAGTACACTTTGCTGGCCTAGCAGTGTATAAGAGTAATCAAACGAGGAACTTGAGTAAGGCGAAGTGCATAAATATTTGGGAGTAGATGAAGTTTTGGCAATAAAACATGAACAAATGAGAATACAACTCAGTAAGGAATCCTTCAGAAGACTAAAACTAATGCTGAAAACTGTTTTGTCATCTTGGAATAAAGTCCAAGCTATAAATCAATTTGCTCTTTCAGTTCTAACTTACAATTTTGGAGTGATTGACTGGCCCCAGAAAATATTGGATCAACTGGACAACAATACAAGAAAAATGCTTCATGCTTATTAAATGATATAAAAAAATCAGTGTATACCAGGAATATATATTCCTTGCTCTGAAGGAGATATGGGCCTTCTCAAACTTGATTACATGTATAGATCTGCAATCATGGGACTGCATACATATAGGTTCATAGGTTCATAGGTTGATACTAGGCTATCTGCCCTTGGGCATTTATAAGCCTAGCCAGAGTGTGTTTGGCTTTTGCCACCCTTTTAGATTAGTTGACTGTGCCTCTATATAGTAGGTCACAGAAGATAGCCCTTTTAAGGTTAGTTTACTGTACCTCTGTCTAGTAGGGACACAGAAGAGATCCCAGGGGTAAACCTACAATCTCCCATCCACTCGTCAAGATTTCTCTTGAAGAAAGTCATTGAGGGGCTCTGCCTAACATGGATTGGGATTTTGTTCCAGAGTGAGGGGAGCCTCTGGGATATGTATCTGTCCTTCCAGCATGTCCTAGTTATTTCTGTCTTGAGGTTTAAGTCCCTGGAGCATGTAGCTCTAAGGGATTTGGATTTCCTGAGGTGGAGCATGTCCGTTAATTCTGGTTTGGACATGGCTTTATACATCAGGCACAGATCGCCTCTGAGTTGGTGGCAAGCAACTGAGTAGAGCTGGAGTTTCTTTAGCCTAACTGCGTGGGGCATCTGTTTGAGTCCCTTGATCCTCTTGGTGAGGTACTTTTGGGGTCTTTACAGTTGCTGCAGGTGTCGGGTAAGGTACATCCCAAATGGGGCACTGATTTCAATTATGGGCCTGATGAGTGATGAGTAGAGGGGCACAATGACCTCTCTTGATCTAGATGTGAACCCTTTCGTGATAAGGTGGGCTATATAGAAAGTCTTTCTAACCACTTTGGCAACGTGATTGTCAAAGGAGAGATTACTATCTACTTGGGTCCCCAAATCCCTAATTACGTCTTCTGTACTTAATGGATTACCACCTATGTGGTAATTTGTGGGCACTTTGTTTTTCCCAAAGGGGATGACTATGCACTTTTTTGCATTTAGCTTTAGGTCTTGGCTCTGGCACAATTATCCGTCTCTGTGAGACCCTTTTGGAGGATGCTTGTGTCAGTCGTCGAGTCAATTATGGCACCCAGTTTGCAGTCCTCTGCGAACTTGGTCAGCCATAGTCCTCCCGTGTTAGCCTGTACCTCAGAAAAATATATACCAAACAAGAGAGGTCCCAGGACTGAGCCTTGTGGAACACCACTTGTAACTGGTTTAGAGTCTGACATGGCACCTGCAATTCTGACCATGTGGGTTCTATCCTTGAGCCAGTTTGCAACCCATCTTGTGACATAGGGGTTGATATTCAAGCTGGTGAGCTTATTTATGATGCCCGAGTGGGGTATTGTGTCGAAGGCTTTTGCGAGGTCCAGGTAGGCTGTGTGGACTACCTTCCCTTCATCTATGGCCTTGGTGACTGTTTCAAAGAAGCCAACCAGGTTCAAGAGGCAAGATCTGCCCTTAACAAAGCCAAATTGGGTAGGATCCAGTGTTTGGAGGTTCCCAATGTCTTTGTTTATGAGTTCCATGATGATACGCTCCATAACTTTGCAGACCAGGCTAGTCAGGCTTATAGGGTGATAGTTTCCGGGGTCCGTTGTGGCACCACCTTTGTGGAGTGGGACCACTGTTGCTGTACGCCATTCCTTGGGTACATATCCTGTAGTAAGGCTGAGATTGAACAGTGACTTTATGTGAGGGTTCAGTTCTTCTTGGAGCTTGTGTAAGACGAAGCCCGGGACACCGTCCAGTCCCATTGATGCTGTGTTTTTTGCTTTGGAGAGGGCAGCTCTCACCTGTGCATCTGTGATGTCAGGGAAGCTACACTCTGTTCAGATAGACATTTGCTCTTTTGGGGAGGAAGGGGGGGAGAAGTTTGCACTGAACCTGTCTGCCAGGATGTTGGCAATGTCTGTGGGTTCAGTGTATTTTTTGTCATTTTGCACTAACTCAGAGCATATCTGGGAGTTGCCACCCAAGATCCTGACATAACTAAAGAAGGCCTTGTGATTATCTTTAGTGTCTTGTGCAATTTTTCTTTCAAAGCTGGCCTTAGATGATTTTATGAGGGATCGTAGTTTCTTGCTAGTACTGATCAGAGATGCCTTCCCTTTTTGGGATTTTGCTCTATCATATAGTAGCTTCCTCCTTCTTTTGTATAGCTTATTTATGCTGGGGTCCACCAGACAGGTCTCCTGCCTTTGGAGGAGTGAGTCTTGGTTTTATTTGGGATAGCATGATCCATGCATTCCTGTAGGTGTCCATAGAATGCATTTGTAAAGGATTCTGCGGTTTGGGCCGTATTTTCCACTGGCCCGGGGGCTTTGAAGGATTCCACCTCGGTTTTGAGAAGTGTGAAGTTTGCTTTTGAGAAGTTCTTCACCGTGGTTTCCTTGGCTGGGGGTGGGGACGGGATATGGATGTCCAGTGAGATTAATTTATGGTCAAATCTTACCAATGAGGGGTATACCTCTGGTATGGAACATAGAGTCCCCATGTTGGTGATGATCAGGTCCAATATGTTTTCCCTCTTGTGGGAGTGGTGACCAGTTGTTCCATAGCATTTGAGTTTATAAATTCTAGGAACCATTGGGCGAGGGTGTTGGGGCTTGAGCAGTAATCCCAGTCTATGTTTGGGTAGTTGAAGTCACCCAATATGATGGTGTTTGGAGAGACCTTCATATTCTCCAGTGTTCTCAGGAAAGCCGAGTGGGGTTCCTGAGTTTGGGAGGGTGGTCTGTAGCAGGCTACAAACTGAAAGGCAGTTTTGCCCACTGTTAGTTGCACATGGATGATCTCCGATGCTTCGTGCAGTGCCACTAACCTGGAGGTGTGGGTATCTTTGATGAATATGGATGCTCCCCCTCCTTTTGTGGTTCGGTCCGAGTTTTGGGACTGAAAAGCATGGTATGAGGTATAACCTGGTAGTGCTGGGGTGCTCTCGGGAGCCTTGAACCAGGTTTCTGTTACTGCACAGATATCGATATTCTCCATACTGAGGAGAGCCTCGAGTGCGTGCATCTTGAGGTTTAGACTTCTGGGACTGAGCAGCATTACCCTTAGTTTCTTTTTCCTTGTGTTGTCTATGGAGGTGGGTTTGTCTTTTGAGCCTTGCCTAAAAAAAGCACTATGGGGGTTGCAAGAGCCTTAGCCAGTATTCGAAAGCCCAGGGGTGACAGGTGCAAGCCGTCCCTAGCGAAGCAACGTGGTTTGTTGAGCATGTCATCCCAGGCTGATAGACACTGGATCCCCTTTGAATGACACCAATACTTTAGCCAATTGTTAAAATTGATCATTTTGTCTTCATACCGTGGCATCATTCTTGGTGAGGATAAGATGCTACTCAAGGTCAGGGTCATACCGGCCTGGGCTACATGATCAGAGAGCTCCTCTATGTCTCTTTTCATGTAGTCCAGGGAGGTATGTCTCAGGTCATTCACACCAGCATGGACAATGACGGAGTCATATTTGTACTTGCTTTGGCCTGACCTGAGTGCTTGTGTTATGTGGCAGATCCTGGCACCTGACAGGCAGCTTACAGTGACCTTCTCCTTGTTCAGTCTGGCGAGTGGGACGTCAGTGTGTCTGACAATAGAGTCACCTCTTACATGTGTATTAGGTGTGTTGTTTAGCCTTAAGGGCTGTGACTGTGTGGCACACTGACTTTGTGAACTATGTGATACGTGGGTATTGTTGTGGGGTAGCAGTTGCTTGGAAGTCTGCTTTGGAGGTCTTTGCTGCTTGGGCAGATTTTTATTTAGAGCCTCTGAGTATGTTTTTGTGTGTTTATGTGTTTGGTTTGCTGTTGCGATAGGTCTATGTGAGACTGGATTTGTGGTGTGTGTGGATACCTTCTTCTCCTGACTGACTGCGCCAGTACTGGGTTGAGAGAGCTCAGCCTCCAGTTTGGCTATATAGTTGCATCTCTCACATATATTTGAGCTTGTTTGGAGGAGGAGAGGGTGGTCTGTGTACATAAGGCAGTTGTAACATTGCCTCAAGATTCCCAGATTCACCAGCTGGACTGGAGAGTAAACATGAAACTGACTTTTGGACATGCCAGAATAGTATAAAGAACTACTTTTTGACTGATCAAAAAGGACCAATAGGGAGCCAAGTACTTAAAGGGAGTAAAAGAGGGTGTAGTGCTTTAGTTTATTAGTGCTTACTTATAAGATTACTTATACGAGCAACTGCAGGGCTTTATAATGAAAATAGAGTGCTTACTTTGAGATTTAGAACAGTTCTAAGAGAAAAAGTGAAGAGCAGACTTTGTGGAGCCGGGAATAGTTTTAACCCGTTTAAGCGGCGCTGCCCGATGCTGCACTATGCGCAAAATTGTGCAAAACCACGCAAATGCGGGTTTTAAAGCAGGGAAACTGAAAGAGATAGGAATTGACCCAAAACGGCCAATAAGCTACTAGTTTCAGGACTGAGACCACTCCCCCAGGGACAGATAGGCTGCTCAAAGCTCCCCACTCTCACTGGTGAACAGAGAAGCTTCCACCTATCCAAGTAAGGATATGGGCAACACAGGAAACTATACCACAGTCCGGAATTCAGCAAAACCTGAAATCTGGACTAATCTATTTCAGCAATGGCGGGAAAAGAGAATATATATTTTTTTTTTCAGGAAACAGCAGAAAAACACACAGAAAACACTGTAAATGCTATAAACAGGCTAGCGCACTTTAGTGTGTAGCCTACAACAGTTATACAATACAAAAATGACTTAAATTGATATAAAACAAGTGCAAAAACTGTAAAAAGCAGAAAGCAAATGCAATTTAAACTTTTTAAAGCACAGATCAGTTAGAAATTCACTTTTTAGGTGGGAAAAGGCAGTCGGAACAAAAAAACAGAGAAAAAAATACTTAAATCTGGAAAAGTCTCTCTTGGGTCTCTCTGTTGCCTGTATCACTCTGCAGGACACCACAAGGAGCTGTGCAGAGTTGTATACTGGTGCAAAACCACGCAAATGCAGGTTTTAAAGCATGGAAACTGAAAGAGATAGGAATTGACCCAAAACAGCTACTAGTTTCAGGGCTGAGACCACTCCTCCAGGGACAGATAGGCTGCTCAAAGCTCCCCACTCTCACTGGTGAACAGAGAAGCTTCCTCCTATCCAAGTAAGGATATGGGCAATGCAGGAAACTATACCACAGTCCGGAATTCAGCAAAACCTGAAATCTGGACTAATCTAGTTCAGCAAAGGCGGGAAAAGAGAATATATATTTTTTTGTTTGTTTTTTTTCAGGAAACAGCAGAAAAAGACACAGAAAACACTGTAAATGCTATAAACAGGCTAGCACACTTTAGTGTGTAGCCTACAACAGTTATACAATACAAAAACAACTTAAATTGATATAAAACAAGTGCAAAAACTGTAAAACGTAGAAGGCAAATGCAATTTAAACTTTTTAAAGCACAGATCAGTTAGAAATTCACTTTTTAGGTGGGAAAAGGCAGTCGGAGCAAAAAAAACAGAGAAAAAATACTTAAATCTGGAAAAGTCTCTCTTGGGTCTCTCTGTTGCCTGCATTACTCTGCAGGACACCACGAGTTGTATATACCGTGCAAATGTCTATTGACCTTATCAGATCCAAGCATAGTGAAAGTTTAAAACATAATGAGAAGAATTATGAAATACCACTTTTTCTTACCTTATCTTTGGTATCAAGCAAGAATGGAAATCAAACCAAACGTAGACAAAAAAAAAAATCAGACAGTAACTGAATATGCCAAAAGTCATAAATATAATGGGAAATACATAGATTTCCAGGAACATTCTCATACTGACCAAGATCTTATGCAGGAATGGTTAAGGAGAGGTGAATTGAAACCAAAAGATGAAAAGCTGATAATGGTGGTTTACAAAGTCCATTGAAAATGTGGGAGAAACAGGCAAATGCAGGTTCCTAAAAAAGAACTGGAAATAGTCACAAAGCTTTTTGCTGGGTGTGATATATTCAAGGCAGACAGTCTGTATACTGAAAGGCACAACAATGTGGCAAAACTGTTATACTTGGGATTGTGCAAACACTACAATATAGAAGTAGATGAGAAGCATTGGAAAGATGAACCACAAAGCATTGTGGAGAATGATGAAGTTTGTATCATATGTTATCATCCATTACCAACAGTTCAAAAGCAGATGCAAAAAAAAACCATATATAATAATCGAAGACTCAGACATTTCCAACAGTAGTAAGAGCAGGAGGTCCAATAAAAGATTTCACAGTCATACGTACATGTGCTAGCAGTACATGTAACCCCATATGAATTACAGAAGGAGGAAAGTCTAGATACGATGCTGGTGATTAGAAGAGTACTCTTGGCTAACAATGAAGACTGAAGCAATACTAATTTCAAGAACTCTAATCGTACCCTGGCTTAGGAATATTGTCCATTCCTTTCATGGTATTAGAATCTCAAAACATTTAGAGAAACTAAATCCAGAACATCTGTACCAGCAGTGCTACACTCAGGGCCCAGCAGGAGCTGGTGCGCTAATAAAGTCTAAAAAAAAAAAATTCAGAGTTCCCTGACCAGGACTGGGTACCCACATCCTCCTATTGTCATGGAAACCATGTCTGGAAGTCTCAGTGTATGAGTTCAGACCATGGTTCAGGCCAAGCTGATGAAGCAGGAATGAAAGATGGGGAGTCTGGATGTCCTCCCTGCATCCGTGTGGGTTTCTTCCAGTTGTTCCGGTTTCCTCCCACATTACAAAGACTTGCATCTGGAGCGTTTCTCTCTGTGCTTCCACTGAAAATTGACTTAATTCCAAGTCAGACTTTTCCGGTAAACAAATGTTAAATAAATAAATATTACATTTTAATACAAATTAAATGGCCACCTGCTTGTAGGCTTATACTATTGGGTGGCTAGCCCTGCCATGGTGGTTCATCCATACCACTCACTCACACCTATGGCCAATTTAGAGTATCCAATCCCCTACTGCATGTTGGCTTACACTGTTGGGTGACTAACCCTGCCATGGTGGTTCATCCATACCATTCAATCACACCTATGGCCAATTTACGGCCGGGGTTTGGGAAAGCGTTTACCTCATAGACACAAAATACATGGTTTGATTCTCACCCTTGAGAAAAATTGGATATGTTCAGAATGGCCCACAAGAGCAGCTAGCCCATTATCTATAGAGTTAGAAAGTTGGCATAATGGTTAAGGTGGTTACCTTATAAACTTAATTTGCAGGGTTTGATTCTCACATGGGCTAATTAACTAGACTTAAAATGGCTCATAAGGGCAGTTAGCCTAGTAATAATCAATAAACTATGAACTAGAGTGTCCAGTCCCCAACTGCATGTCTCTGGAATCTGGGAGGAAACCAGCGCACTCAGAGGAAACCCACAAGACCACAGGGAGAACATCCAGATTCTGCACAGAAGGCACCCCAGCTGAGAATTGAAGGAAAACCTCTTGTTGTGAGGAAACAATGCTAACCACTGCACCACTGTGACCACACTAACCACTTGCTTTTTGATAATACAGATAAATAACTAGTCTCCCACTTTTCTGAGAAAAAAAAAATATTCCATTTTCCCTCATACTGCTCCAGATCTGCAATAGGGAAAGGAATACTACTCCTTCAACTCAATTTCAGGCTCCCTCTTATATAAAAAGCTAAAACTCCATCTTTATTCAAACACTAGAAAACAAAATATGTAGATTTATAACACAGTCTCCAAGAAATGAACATCACTGTATAACTCTAAAAAAGGCAAACTGGCTTGTAGTTAGCCAAATATCAGATCTGCTCCTCGGAGCACAATTGTTCAAACTCCTACATATATACACTTTCCCTCCTTTAATAGCAAAAAGTACAGTTATGTAAAATCTTACCATAACTGTAGATGTCATTGCCTTCACTGCTGCAGTATTCCTTAGAAATGGGATTCCCTGCCAAGAAGCCCACCAGCCGGCCAGTTTATCATAGTTTACTGTTGCTTTAAGGTGTGCTGAATGTCACCTACATACTCCTTGCATAGGTAGGGTATAAAGGTGACGTTCAGATGTATCATCATCAGAACTGATTCCTCCAGTAGGAACAGCAGTCCAAGAAAAAACAAGGAGAACCTGAACATCCAGGAAGGAAAAAAGACTAGGGTGATGGAGGTAGGGAGTAAACACTTAAGCGGTGAAGGGAAGGACATCTACCATTATAGTAAGGTTTTACACAACTGTACTATGTCCTTACATTCACCGCTGCAGGATTCATTACAAACGGGAGAGGCCAAAGCTCAAGAAGATGCTTGGGAGGAGGAAGCAGCAGTAGAGCCCTCTAAGAAACCATGAAGAGCATCAGCAAAACCAGCCCTAGCCGTGGAGATACCATCCAACTGGTAATGTTTGGTAAAGGTTTGTACAGACGTCCAGGTAGCAGCTTCAAGAATTGAATTAGCATCTAAGCCTTTGAAAAAAGCACCAGAAGAAGCCACAGCTCTAGCAGAATGAGCCTTAACAGAAGAAGGAAGGCTCTCGCCATGAAAAGTGTGACAAAAGGAAATAGCCTTTGAAGTCCAAGTGGAAACAGTTTGCTTGGAAACAGCCAAACCTAAAGACCTAGGATGACAGGAAACAAATAACTGGTCAGATTTTCTGATAGCTTTAGTTTGATCCAAATAAAATCTGAGCTGTCTGTGCACATCTAAGGTATGCAACACCCTCTCACTGTCAGATTGTGGAGAGAGGAATAAGTAGGCAAATTAATAGACTGATTAAGTGACAACTCATTAACGACCTTGGGCATGAAAGACGAATTAGTAGGCAAGGGCACCCTGTCCTCATGAAATATCAAAAAAGGTGGACAAGCCATAAGGGCTTGCAACTCAGGCGCCCACCTGGCATTAGTTAGCGCTAACAAAAGGACGGTCTTCCAAGAAGAATGTTGCAAGGAAGCTGAAACAGCAGGCTGAAAAGGAGCCTGAGTCAATGTTTCCTGAACTAAATTAAGATCCCAGGGAGGAGGAAGAGGCTTCCTGGGAGGTCTAATATTAAGGACACCTTTAAGAAATTGCTTAGCCTCAAATCTAGAAGCTAATGGGGGAGTTAAAGGCAGACAAGCAGAAAGAGCTGATAAGTGGGCCTTAATAGAAGAATAGGTCAAACCAGCATTGAGGAACTCAAACAAATAAGAGAGAACCACAGGAACATCCAAAGAAAGTGGGTCCAGGTCACGAGAAAGACACCAAAAAGAAAACCTCTTCCATTTAGACAAGTAGGATTTCCTAGTAGTAGGTTTCCTGGCTTCCTGCAGCACGTCCTAAGAAAAAAGGTGTCTATGAAGGATCAAAACCCTATCACCCACAGTGTCAGTTGAAGTATGGACAGGTGGGGATGGATGAGAGGCCCCATGTCTTATGTGAGGAGATCCACCCTGTGAGGCAACTTGTGATGATTGCACTCGGCTAGATGCAGAAGTAGAGGGAAACAGTGCTGTCATGGTCAAAAGGCAGTCACCAACAAGATTTTGGGAGCATCCTGTTGAATCTTGAAAAGGATCGAAATGAGAGGAAGGGGCGGGAATGCATAAAGAAACATCTCCTTCCAAGAAAATAAGAGGGTGTCCACCTTCCATACCAGAGTACCTGGGACTCTGGCAGAAAAAAAGAGGAAGTTGTCTGTTCAGAGGGGAGGCAAAGAGATCTAATTGAGGAGTACCCCACTGGTGAACCATGTCCAGAAAAACATCCCTATGAAGCATCCATTCATGGGATTGAGTGAAGGACTTGTTCAGAATGTCTACCACAACATTCTGATCTGAAGGAATATAAACTGCCTGAAGAGTCACTTGATATTGGATAGCCAGATGCCATACCAGAAGTGCCAGCTGGCAAAGACGGTAAGATCTCGCACCCTCCTGTTTGTTGATATACCACATGACTTTGGTATTGTCTGTGAATACCTTGAGAGGCCCCAGAGAAAAGAGGATGAAAGGCCTGAATAGCCAATATAAGAGCCCTCATCTCTTTGATGTTGATGTGGTCCTTCTGCTAACAAGGCGATAACACTCCCTGAACCCTCAGGGAGCCAAACGTTGCTCCCCATCCCACATCTGAAGCATCTGTGAACAGATCCTGAGAGGGAAGAGAAGGTTGAAAAGGGAGCCCTGGATTCAGAGACAACTGCTGAATCCACCACAGAAGTTCTTTCTTGAGACGCGAGAGAAGAGGAACAGGTAAGTCTAGACAATGCGCATGCTGAAGCCACACTGACTTCAGAAACCACTAGAACTTCCTCATGTGGAGTTTGGCCAGAGAGAGCATTGGAATGGTGGAAGCCATGAACCTCAGAGCTCTCAGAAACTCCCTTGATGTAATGGAGGCCAGGGGAAAAAGAGTTTGAAAGAAAGAAATGAGAGTTAATGACTTTGGAGAAGGCAGGGATGCCAGCATTGGCACTGTTTGAATCCTGCAACCCAGAAAGACATGATCCTGAGAAGGAGTCGGGGAAGACTTTTTGAAGTTTATTGTGCACCCCAGGCTATGAAGAGAAATGGTAAAATGAAGATTTTGAAAAAGGGCCTTTGGAGAAGATGCCTGAATCAGTGGGTCATCCAAATAAGGAAAGATTTGGATCCCTTGAAGCCTGCAAAAGGCAATCACAGGAGCAAGACATTTGTTGAATATCCTTGGGGCAGTAGAAAGGCCAAAGGGCAAAGCACAGAAGTGAAAATGTCAGGAAGCAACAGAAAAACGCAAAAATCTCCTGAGAAGAGGATGGATCAGAATATGGAGATAAGCATCCTTGAGGTCCAGATACACCAGAAAAGCCTGAGGGAGCAACAGAGGAAAAGAAGACTGAAGGAACAACATCCAAAAGGAAGGCACCTTCAGAACAGTGGTCAGATGGGAGAGGCCTAGAACAGGTCTCCAAGGACCTTCTTTTCTGGGCATTAGAAACATTCTTGAATAAAACCCTTTCCCCATTTGGGACACAGGCACCTCTCGAATAGTACCCTGAGACAAGAGGTCTCGAAGAACCTCTGGGAAAAAAGGAAGTTGTTCCTGATGAGGCTGAGGAATGCCCATAAAAGGAGGGTGGGAAATCCAGACCATGACGTACTCTTGCCAAATGATTGACAGAACCCAAGAATCCTGGATGATTTGAAGTCAAACGGGAAGAGTAAGAAAAAGGTGAAGAGAAAGAGGAATATGGCTGGGAATGGGTGGATAGTCAGACAGCACCTGGAGTGTCAGGAAAGGAAGGCTTAAGAATCCCTGCAGTCTGAGTGGCCTTGGAAGAAGGAGTCTGTTTACTACCCTTTTTACCTTTGGAAGGACGGCGAGATTGCCTACAAACAAAGGCTGACTTAGAAGGGTAGTTTCACTGAAATTTAGGCACAGGAGAAACAAAAACATGCTTAAGCTCTTGTAAAGCCTTCCCTTTGTCCTGAAGAGACTTAAATAAACCAGCAGCTGCTTCACCAAACAAAAGATTATTATCCAGAGGAGCATCCATCAGCTTAGCCTTAATATCATCAGGCAAAGGTTAAAAGCCTAAGCCAAGAATACCTCCTCATAACTGAACCAAAAGCAGCACTAGAAGAAGCATCTGCTGCATCATAACTACATTTGACAGAATGACAAACTACCTGAGAGGAAGTCCCAAGCAAGGAAAGAGCAGAAGATTTACTCTGAGTCTGGAAGATCAGAATGAACCTGATAAGCCTGAGAAAGAAGAGCCAAGACATACCTAGAGATATGGGTCAGATAATTAATAGCCCTAAAAGCTAGGGTACCTAAGGTATAGAACGTCTTACCCAGCCTATCCATGGTTCTACTGCCCTTGTCAGAAGGCAGTAACTTAGACAAAGGAAGCAATTAAAATGGCTTATCAGAGGCTACAGACACCACAAATGGGTCAGAAGCAGGACATTTAAACAAAAAGGAACAATCCTCAGGCACCCTATAAAACCTATCAGACTTCTTGGGAGCAAGGGGCAGAGAATCCAGCACTTTAGAGGCATTGGAAAAAAACATCCAATAAAGCAGACAAGACAGGAGGAATGGCCGCAAGTTTAGGAGATTCCATCTGCAGTAACTCATAGTACCTCTTATGGATATCTGAAACCTGAGCACAATCCCACTTAAAAAATTCTATCATCCTAGAGACTGTGTCCCCAAAGGAAATTTCCTCAGAAGAATTATCTGGAGTATGAGAATTCTCCTCCTTAGACCTGCAGCCTAAAGAAGAAGGAATCTGGGTAGAATAAGCAAGGGAGTAAGGGAGTCATCATCAGAATCCACCTTAGAAGAATTCAATTCTCTGGGCCTTTTAGAGGAAGAAGAGGACCAAGGAGGAGCAGGAACCAAAACCCCTTGAGGAGGAATCAATGAAAGTAAAGCATTAAATAATCCCTCAGTAAAGGCCTGCCACTCACTTTGAGGATAGGATCCCTAGGAGCAGAGGAAACATGATGAGTCTTCTGTTTCTTTTTTAAGGGGGCATCCGTTGTAGAAACCTGAGAAGGCCCAGACTGAGGACAGCTTTCCACAACTGCAGTAGGAACTTCTTCCCTAAAGAGACTCTGTGGAACCCCTCTAGACCCCTTGGAAACAGTCATCCGTGGTTCCCTCTGAACTCCCAAAACACCTGTAAACCCTTGTCGCACGTGCTCCCCACCAGATCATGCTCCCCACCAGATCCTCGCCAGTCTCCAACCCAGACGCAGTAGAAGAATCTGACAAAACAACCAGGTAAGCCTCTGGGTTCATAATAACCTCGGAAGAAACTCCAGACAGAGGCTGGACAGAGGAAGATTTTGGTCTTACCTTATGCACCTTCTTCCCTGACTGGTGACCCTTGGGACAGAAAGTTCCATCCATAGTATCTGCAGCAAGAAGCTTAAGACGGTGGTTAACAAGATACAAGGAAAGGGAAGAAAGCCGACTATGAAGGGTTTTGGGGACAAACTCCTGACAAATTGAACATGATGTATGGTTAGTGAGCAGCACCCAGAGTCGGCCTTAGGTGTAGGTCAACTAGGCAGCTACTTAGGGCACCACTCTAACAGGGGCGCTTTTCCAGTAATCTGGATGGTGAAGGTAGACCAGGATGGTGGCACCGAGTAGTGTTGGGGGGACACTTTGGAAACCCTTTGCTTAGGGCACCAGCTGAACAAAGGCCGGCCTTAGCACCTAGGCAAAAAAGACACTTATGGTGGTTCTTATGGGGAATCAGTCACCCACATTGGCATTTACCCTTCCTGCATGACATTAACCCCAAACAGCATAAAACAAACAGAAAAAGTAACCAAAACCCCAACTGGGTACTTTATCTGCAACGGTGAGGACTCCAGCAAACAGAAGTAAGCACAGAATTGCCAACAAACAGAAAAATGGTAAAAAAAAATGGATGGAGGTAACACACTGATGGTTAAAACAGCATTCGGACTGGCGGCAAAGAAGTTCTAAGGATGGTCTGTCTGAACGTCATCTTTATGCCCTACCCTACACAAGGAGTGTGTAGGTGACATTCAACATACCTTAATGCAATGGTAGACTTTGGTAAACTGGCCGAGTGGTGAGCTTCATGGCAAGGAATCCCATTTGCAAGGAATACTGCAGCAGTGAATCCTAATAAGACATACCTCCATATACAGCCTAGAAAACTTGAATAACTCATGCCTTAAAATTTAGATTGCATACTCCAAGCTACATATCTCTGAACATGCATTCAAAGTTCTTGGGCCCAAACTGTGGGAGTCCCTCCAACCTGAAATTTAAGACATATCCTCTTATTCCAAGTTAAGTTCTCTACTAAAACCACATATAGTGACAAACATAAAACATAAAACAAACATACCTTTTACTCCTTAGCTGATATCACTTAAGTGCTCTTTAGCTCTTCTCCACTCAACCATTAAGATCCTTTGTTCCTTTTCATATTTCTAACTATTCTACTCTAATTTCTGAAACATTTCTAACCTTTTGTAGTTCATAGTTCAGTACTAGGCCTGCTGCACTTGTGAGTCATTTGAAGCCTAGTCAATATCCTTGTCAAAGGCAAGAATCAAACTCTGCACCTTATGTTTGTGAGGCAAACACCTTAACAATCATGTCAAACCATACCTGTAAATTTATTACATATCCAAAGCATGAATCTACTACAGTACTGTTCTACTGTCACTTATGTGTTATTGTATTCTTGTCTATTTTGTATGTCGGGTCAGTTTTTGATCCCAGGCTGAGACCAAAATTAGTCAGAAATGATCAGTGGTCGTCTATCCCAGTAAAACAAATTCAAATGAATGACTGAATGAATGAATAAATAAATGCTGTTAGACCTATATCTATATAATATCAGAACAGCATAAGTTTAGCCATTTGTTCAGTACTTTTAAGGAGGCCATCCCAAGTATAGGTGTTTTGCAATGATACTCAATTATCAAAAAACAT
>NC_056747.1:1244394558-1244477058 GCF_019279795.1 Protopterus annectens | reverse complement strand
CCGCAAGTGTCCAGTCTGAACAGATAATCTAGTTACTATGCCACATGTATGCTGTACCAAAAGCTACTACTTTTCCTATGCTTTTACTGGAATCAGTGTCCATGGGGGGATATACCACTCAACTGCCCTGATTTTTGCAGAATGCCCACATTTTTGTCTCATATGTTTGGTCGGTTTCTCATAACATTTGTGGTCTTCTGGCACATATATCCATCAGAAAATGCATATTGACCAGAACCAATCATTCTAGCCACTTTCTAAGTTTCTATAGGCAATATTTAAAATCTGGCCCTGATTTGGGGCTTTTCTTCCCCTCCCCATTAATTTTGGCTTTCTGGGGAGGGCATTCTTCTCTTCTGTTCTCTTTGTCACCACTATCAATCTCATTTCCTGCCAATTCATATTATGTGACATAGTACACATAACAAACATCTTCCTAACCTTGTCAGATGCATACTGCAGTACCCTTCCTAAGGTTTCAAGGCACGTGAAGTGTGCCTTGAAAAATCCAACACACTCCATAACTGCACAGGTCTGGTCACGGGAGACATTGTAATATTCACCTGATATGCATTGCTGCCATACTGATGTTATTAGCAATGGCTCAAGGGGATATTCTGTCTCACCTACAATGCATAAATACTTAGATGGGTTACTGTTCATCATGAAAACATAGCATAGGTGCTATGCTTCTTATACTTACAAATTAGATGCCACTTTGAAAACTATAAATTGGAAGATGTCCCATGTGCCTTATGTTGGCATCATGCTTGCTGCCAGCATATCAAACAAATGCATCTGTTATGAGGCCACCTGGGTGGCAGACCATGTGGCAATTCAAAAGATAGTAGCCCTTTATGTTAATGTAGCTACTCCTATGTGGACCACAGGGTGTTTTGTTTGCCATATGTGTGCAATCAAAGGTACTCACACTAAAGGGAAATGCACTGATGTCACAGAAGCCACACATGGAGGTGGTTTCCTCTTGCATTTTCTTGGTGAACTAAATATAATTTTTGCATGTTCTACTAACTCTTCCAGTTAATTATTCAGTTTCCTTGAGGTGGATTCCTGGGGAATGCTAGTGTATCCCTAAAACAACAAATACTTTAGTGCCCCAGCAAAAAGACAAGTCATATATTCCTCAAGCTTCAGTAGTTGGCAAATGTCACATATAGTCCTACGTAAGTCATGGCCCACTCAGAATTGATAAATGATCTATAGTCAACTGGGCACGGTATGTTAGTCACAGATGCCATTGTAGACATTGCAGTAGAGTGTGTCTTAGACTTAGACTAAATGAAATATATGAAGCTGGTACCAGTGAGCAATGACCCTGGTTCAATCCCCAATAGTTCTGTTGTGCACACTGGTATCATTCAATGTGCTATGCAAAATGTATGATTCCTCATTTCACCTAACAATGTGGCATCCATGATGTTTCTGGATCGTAATATGTTCTTTTATTCTCATGCCATGTAACTGAACTGCTTACCATATAATTTCTTCCTGTATAAATCTCATCTTTGAATTACCCATGGCTTACACATGTCCAGGAAATACAGAATACTGCTATGTGTACTGCTCAAATTGTTTCCAAATTCCACCCATTACTTTATAGACCATGCAGAGGTCACCTCTAAGTAACATAAAAGAAACAAACAATAATGACAATTTCTCGAACTTTTCTATAAAATGCCCAGCCTTACAGTTGTTTCTACTATGGAACTGTTGTATTGTTTCAAGTTGTTTCAAGTGACGTTTTCAAGGTTATGGAACACAGAGATGTATTCAATAATGAGTCAAATCAGTAAATTATAAAAATGGTAGAGTGGTCTCCCTGAATTGGCTACACGTAACCTTTAGAATTGCATAGGACACAGAATATGATTTTCCAACATTGGCCGATACAGTCTAGTCAATTTTTAGACTTTTGTGCACCAATGTCCCTACTTCTTTAATGACAGTGTCATTGAGCTTTATTATCTGACCATTTATTTTGTAATCATAATTTATGTTCTTTTTGGCCAAGGTTGATGATGGTGCATTTCCCAGCACTAACAGTTAGGTCATTACTAGTGTGGCAGGTATGTATGTTATGTAGTCTGTCTTGGAGAACTTTGTCATCTTTTACTAAATAACCATGTCCCAGTTTTGCAATCACCATCCTATTTTCTACTTTACATGTACGAAGAACAGTCTGAGGAAAAACGGGAACAGAAAAGAGTCCTATGGGGCATTACTAGTAACCACAATCTAGAAAGATAGGTAAATACCCTTGACTTATTGTGTCCTGTTGCTTAATTATTGATATACCCACTGAATTACTAACAGACTGTTAAGTAATGCTTCCAGCATGTCAATATTCCTTTCTGTGGGATAATCATATGCATTAAGTGCTTTTGATACAATTTCAATGAATGCCACAGAATTCAGAACATAGCATCTCCACTTAACAAGCCCATACTGATCCATGCCTAATGGAATTAGGTTTCATGTGCCATAATAGATAAGGATCATTATCATGGGTCATTTTGGATAAGCATCATTATCATGTGCTATTTTGGATACACATCATTATCATGTGCCATTCTGGATAAGTATCATTATCATGTGCCATTTTGGATAAACATCATTATCATGTACCATTACAGATAAGCATCATTATTGTGTGCCATTATGGATAAGCATCATTATCATGTGCCATTTCAGATACGCATCATTATTATGTGCTATTATAGATAAGCATCATTATCATGTACCATTACGGATAAGCATCATTATTCTGTGCCATTATAGATAAGCATCATTATCATGGGTCATTTTGGATAAACATCATTATCATATACCATTTTGGATGTGCATCATTATCATGTGCCATTTTGGATAAGCATCATTATCATGTGCCATTTTGGATACGCATCATTATCATGTGCCATTATAGATAAGCATCATTATCATGTACCAATATGGATAAGCATCATTATTGTGTGCCATTATGGATAAGCATCATTATCATGTGCCATTTTGGATAAACATCATTAGCATCTGCCATTATGGATATGCATCATTAGCATGTGCCATTATGGATAAGCATCATTATTGTGTGCCATTTTGGATAACCATCATTATGACTCTGTACATCATTTTTGCAGTGCACTGGTACAGCTGATGGGTCTAAAATTGTTTGATAGTGATGTGACTCCATAACCCACCTTTGTGAATTGTTATCTCTGTAGTCTGCCACCATAGCTTGAAGATGTGTCCACATATTTGCATTTTTAACACAGCTGGTAAGAGGATTAATTAGATTTCCCCTTATTCTATAAAGGAAAACACCAGGTATGTTGTTTAATCTCACAAGTCATTTTTTTTTAAATTTTATATGTTGCAGCAGTTATCACAGCTGCAGTTATATAAGGGATGTCTCTCATTTTTATAGCACTCTGAGATCATCCGTGAGATTCACAAAGGGTTATTGTGAGCCCTAATACAAGAAGCCAATCCCTTGCAGTAACATTTTACAGTTGAGACACCGGCCCACTGCAATTTTTGTCCACGATCAGGAAGAATTACTACAGTCATCCCACCAGCCATGCTCTAGGATCATGAAGCTTTCTGGGGGAGTAGATAATGCTAATTAGCCATGCACCCCCCCCCCCCGCGGATATTGTTGTAGTGAGTGATTTATGCTGACAAGAGATATGGTGAATTGCTCATCTGCATAAATTAGCATGGCCAGCCATAATAATTAACACAGCCAAACAGCAGAAGTCACCCACTCAAGTCAGTGTGAGAGATTACGTTGCAAGTAAGTGTTGCAAAGTTCAGGAATAGAGGTAATGGGGGGTTAGTGAGTGTATGTGTTTGAAGGGATATGAATGGACTAGTGTCTGTGTGTGTGTGTGTGTGTGTGTGTGTGTGTGTGTGTGTGTGTGTGTGTGTGTGTGTGTGTGTGTGTGTGTGTGTGTGTGTGTGTGTGTGTGTGTGTGTGTGTGTGTATGTGTCTGTGGGGAGATAAATGAGTGAGTATGTCCATGAGTTTGTCTGAGTGTGTGTGTGTGTGTGTCTGTGAGGAGATAAATGAGTGAGTATGTCCATGAGTTTGTCTGAGTGTAGAGAGTATGATGTTAAGTGTGTGTGTGTGTGTGTGTGTGTGTGTGTGTGTGTGTGTGTGTGTGTGTGTGTGTGTGTGTGTGTAAATATCTGGATGTGTGTTTATGAGAATAAATGAGGGGGTGACAGGGCCAACATGATGCACGGGTGATAATTACTGCCATAAAGTGCTTTTTTAGCACTAGTGGTAATTAAGGGCAATTCAAGAGCTTGCAAATTAGCTGGTAATGATATCTTCCTCATTGCAGCTAAACATGTCTCTGAATACCATTTTCCGCAGTTGCATAAATTGACTAAAGATACTTGTAGAAAAAAAATTGCATAAACTTTTCCAAAGGGCAAAAGCATACCTTGGGTTTGTGATGTACCACATCGCAGTCTTTCTGAAACCCAAGGTATGCTTTTTCCCTTTGGAAAGTCTATGCAATTTTTTTTTCTACAAGTTTGTTTGCGTCTTTTGGCTTTTTCCGGTTAGGGGTAGCCACAGTGGAACTCCGGTCCGCTAATGATTGGCAGTTGATTTTTACGTACTGGCTTGCCAGGCCTGACGCACAACCTTCAACGAAGGTACGCCCATTCACGCATGTCTCCACGCAGAAGATGCTCTAGCTGAGAATCGAACCGGACAGTGTCTTACTGTGAGGCGACAACGCTACCGCAGCACCACCACCGCGGGTCTATAGCTGAGCGACCACCTCAATATTCTCAATTTTTTATTTTTATTTATATGTCAGTTTTCTGATATAATTAAAGAACATTTTATTATTGCTTTCAGACCTTGTGAGCAAACCCAGTTTGGAGTTAAATCTTAGTATTTGATAACATAAGTAAAAAGATTCTGTACTTCATTAATCTAGATTTGTTTTTACAAGTAAGGCAACTTTAAATGGTAAATATTACATCTGTTTTCTACTACATGTCTAAATAATTTTATGATTCGGTCATAAGTTTTCTTTTTAATTCACATTATATTTATATTTTACTAGTGTAGATTTATCAATGCAAAAATTAATAATACTACAGAACTTACTGACAGTATCTAACACATTTATTTGGAAAACTGAAGATGGTATCACAATCTGAATCTTATTTTCCTCTTAAATAAAGTTGATGGTATCGATCTGTGTTAATTACACATAGTATATGAATGGTAGAGAAGCAGAAAGATCCTAGGTTTGTCAGTATGGTGCCAAAGATATTCTTACATGTTGCTAGATTTTGTACTCTTTGTTCCAGACTGCTTTGATTAATATAATTAGTTAAAATTTGGACACTTTACTCTGATGTTAAGTAATACCGAAACAGTGCTTGGCTGGTTAGAATCCCTCTTACAGATTATGTTTTTACTGTTTTTTATTTTATTTTATTTTATTATTTTTTACATCCTGGGGTTTAGTCAGGAAACACTAATATTATGTAAAAGACACAAAATGGATGTTGTACAGTAGGTTATTATAAATTATATTGAATGCAACTGATATTTATCTTTGAGTGGACAATTTCTAATTCTGAGTTGTTTTCTTGGTATTTGACTTTTAGATGCTCCTTTTACAAATACTGAGACAATACAACCTATCTCACTGGACATAAAACCATGCAAAGGGGTATATACTGGAATATATGATAAGCATTTTAGATCATTAAACCAGAATTTGGTGCAAATATCAATAACCTTCAAGCAGAAAAAAGTTTCTACATTATCCATTCCATTGTTCACACCTCTGGCACTCAGAATCAACTTCTTCAACCCTTATTCTTCATCTTTTTTAAGTCAAAGAAGTGTTAAAAAATGGATGGTTGAGTGATCAATAATGCTGCCTTGCAGGGTTTCATTTTCCAGTCTGGTTTCTGGCTCTGGTGCCTCATGTGCTGAGTCTGCATTTCCTCTCTTTGCCTTTTGAGGAGATTTACTAGGTTTTCCTTTCTTCTTCCCACATTCCACAGACATAGTGATCCTCCAAAGTGTCCATGCACTGTGAGAGTGATTGTATGTGCTCATCCTGCAATGGACAGGTGTTCCAGCCATGATTAGATTCACTGCATTGCACAAGTGCTGGGATATGTTACTGCTCTCCAAGAAATCCGACATGAAATAGAGGGTATTACAGACAGAATGAATGAATGAATGAAAAAGACACTACATATGGACAGTTCATGCATTTTTCCTACTCTCTAGGGAAACAGGCAAATATCATCAGGTACAATGCATTTCATCTGGTTGCACATCTCAGTCCAAGCAGACAGACACTGAATCCCCTGTCTATGATACCGTGTCCTTAGTCACTCGGTGAATGCACACAATTTGGACTTCATATGCAGGTGTCTTAAAAGGTATTACAGAATTTTGTTAAGCAGGTGTGTTTTCTCCATGTTTACTATGATGTTTAATAATCCTGCCATACCCGATTGGTTGTCAAAAAAGGAGACCTTCTTAGATTGTTCACTTTAGCATGACCATGTCAAAATAGTTTTTTATCCTTTTTAACCTATTTAAAATTTTCCTAATTTTGGTTCCAGGCAGGCATGACATTTTCACAAATTCCTTGCAAAGTCCAGTGAATTGTTTTTACTCCGAGTGGAGTCATTACTTGTTAAAATGGATGTTTCTAGAGTCACCTAGTCATAATCTCTGTCTTTTAGGGCTTTGAATCTGGCTTGGTTCAACTTATCCCAAGGTATTTTTTGCCTTGTTACAATGACTGTGTATGTGCCATTTTCACTGGTCAGTAGGATGCCTATTTAATATATTATCTACATATGATTTTGGTTTTATTCAGTTTATGGTTTCCTGAAGTGCAGGTGAAGCTTTTGTATATGTACTCTTCATTATGACTACAAATGTAGGGTAGACTTATATTTGCTCTCAGGATGAGGCTGGTGATGAAAATGTATCCTCAATATTCCAGATATACTTACACCTGTCAACGCTATTTAAGCTTTTGTTGATATTATTTTTTGTTACCATGACTCAGCTCTTGTACTGCCTGAGATGACAGTCATTTATCAATCCTTTGAAGGTAAGTTTATGTAGTACATCTATACCTAATCTAAAAAAAAGATCTTTCCTATTTAAAGACACAAATCAAAGAAATCTTCCCAGCTAGTAAAATCTAGTTTTGTATTTAGCAAAGGACCCTTAGACCATTAGGTCTGCAAATTATGAATTTCCTTTAAAACAAATTGTATGTGTTGTTTTATTTTTACAGTTACTCTGTTGGAAAATACTAGGTACTGGCAGTAATCAGATATTTTAAAAATAAGCTGGGAAAACAACAGTGGGCATCTGAGTACGCAGCTAGTGGTTATGAAGATGTGACTGGAAGGGTAAATGGAGTTTAATTTAAGGGGTGGAGTGTCATAATATGATCTTGTAGGGATCAGTAATAGAAGCAGATGAGGCAGTGATGTGATAGACTTTTGACAACTGACAGATTAAGAGTCACTGGGTTTAAAAATGCAACTCAAACAAGGTGGGTGAGGAGAGAAAATTAGATATATGCCAATAGCAGTCTGTTCTGATAGCTATTTTAAGAAAGTCTTGAACTGTTTTTTTTTTCTTTGTTATCTTTCACAAAATACTAGTTTCCAGCTCCTACCAGAATTCACAAACAGATAATAGCTTGCAGGTATCACAAAAAGAAACACAAGGTCTGTTTTCTGTCCTAAACTAGAACATTTAAATCTTTATTAATAATCCTAAAATAACACTGAGACACAAGAGAAATAGTCTTAAGTATACACATCAAAATCAGAGGGATTTACATAACACTCTTTTTTTTTTTTTTTTTTTTTAGAATCTTTCAAGAAAACCTTGAAGTGGTTTTCCCCATCACCTTAAAAAACAGTAGTTTTTAAGATCTCCCACAATTTACCAGCAGTTAATTTTCTCTAGGCCTCAAACATTGTATTCTGATAGCTTTTTCAGGAAAATACTAGATTTCATAAAGGAATAATTTCAGAATTACAGAACCTGCAAGATAGGGTTAAGGTTGGCAGATTTTAGCTGAGAGCAAATGGTTTAATAGGGAGTAGCTTCATGTTTTCGAGTTCTAACGATGGATGTATTCTAAGTTTGAACTAGTTCTTCTGTTTTGCTGTGCCCTACAATAGATGCATTGCTCTTTAGCAGAACCTCTTGTATCCGCTTCATGACACCCATGCAGATGGACAATACAGTTATGACTACTAAATCCTACACAAATGCTCTCTATAAGCACTTACATGAGTGCATGGATATTGCTATCCCAAACAGAATCAAGACACTATCCTCCAAAAAAAGGAAGCCAATCTGATGGTCCCTTGCCATAAACAAACTCTACAACAGTGTTGCAAAAGAGAGTAAAATCCCATGAGTGGAGGAGCTCCCTGGTCATCCTCACTAAGAAGCTGAGATTCCTTATAAGATCCTCCAAAGCTAGCTACAAAAACAAAATCGCCACTGATTCTAAGGACAACCACAAAGCATTCTATAGCTATGTCATGAATCTCAATGGCAACACCCAGATCTGCGTTACAGCACAATGGTACGAAAATTACAGAACCAACTGATATTGCCAGCATCCTGGCAGATAGGTTCAATGCAAACTTTACCCCCCTCTCACCCCCTAAAGGGCCCATATCTATACAGGAAGAATGCAGAGTCCCTGTAATCACATCTATGCAGGTAAAAGCTGCACTCTCTAAAACCAAAAACACAGCATTCATGGGACCAGACAACATCCCAGACTGCATTTTACACGAACTTCAGCATGAACTGGCTCCCCACCTAAGCACCATGTTCAATCATAGTCTCACATAGTGCCCACTGAATGGCGCACAGCAACAGTTATCCCACTCCACAAAGTGGGAGCCACCACTGATCCTGGGAACTATCGCCCTATTAGCCTGACGAGCCTGGTCTGCAAGGCCATGGAACGTATCATCATGGAACTCATAAACAAAGATATTGGTAACCTCCAAATTCTGGACCCCACCCAGTTCGGGTTTGTGAAAGGCAGATCATGCCTTCTGAACCTGACTGACTTCTTTGAGGTAGTCACAAAAGCCGTAGACGAGGGTAAGGTGGTTCACACAGCCTATCTTGGCCTCGCCAAGGCTTTCAACACCATCTCCCATTCTGGAATTATAGCTAAACTCACTAAACTAGGTATGAATCCCTATGTCACAAGATGGGTTGCCAACTGGCTCACTGACAGAACCCACACTGTAAAAGTTGCAGACTCCAAATCTGACTTCAAACCAGTGACAAGTGGAATACCACAGGGTTCAGTCCTGGGACCTCTCCTGTTTGGTATCTACTTCTCTGAAGTACAGGTTAACACAGAAGGCCTCTGGCTAACAAAGTTCTCAGGTGACTGCAAACTAGGAGCCATAGTCAAGTCCCCAAATGATGTGGACATCCTACAGAAGGGCCTCACTGAGACAGATGCCTGGTGTCAGAGGTATGGCCTCAAGCTCAATTCCAAAAAGTGCATTGTCATCCCCTTTGATAAAAACTCTGTATCCATGAAATACCACATAAAAAGCAGTCTACTTAATGCTGAATGTGTGATAAGAGACCTTGGGACCCATGTGGACAGTGGTCTCTCCTTTGATAATCACATCGCCACAGTAGTCAGGAAATCCTTCTGTGTGGCACACCTCATCACAAAAGGTTTCTCATCCAGGAAAAAGAGGTCATTGTTCCCCCTCTACTCGTCACTCATTAGGCCCATTATAGAGTACAACGCCCCTTTTGGAATGTACCTCACAAGACATCTGCAGCATCTGGAAAGGCCACAAAAGTACCTCACAAAGAGGATTACTGGCCTCAAACAGATCCCCTACACTGACTGTCTCAAAAAACTCCAGCTTTACTCTGTAGCATATCGCCTACTCCAAGGAAATCTCTACCTAACATATAAAGCTATGTTAAACCCAGGGCTGTTGGACATGCTACACCTAAAGAAATCCCAATCCCTCCAAGCTAGTCACTCTAGGAACCTAAACCTTATCACCACAATAAACAGAACATGCTGGAGGGATAGATTCCTGTCCCAGAGACTTCCCATACTCTGGAACAAGCTACCCATCTATGTCAAGCAGAGTTCCTCATTATCACTCTTCAAGAAAAATCTTGATGAGTGGATGGGAAATAGGAAATTCACCCCGGGGATCACTTCTGTGGCTCTGCTCGACAGGGGCACAGGAAATTAACTTTCTTGGGTGGCATAAGCCAGGGAACCTTGTTGGCTAGGATTACTTAGACCCTTGGGCCGATAGCCTGGTACCTACCTATGAACCTATGAACCTAGAAAGGTGTGTACATTATATTTAATCATGAATTATTCATGAATTATCTCTTAGGTAACTGCATTTGATAAATCATGACATTAGGGTCAAGGACAATCTAGTTTATAGATATTCCACTTGAAAACCAACATACTTCCAGAAGTAACTTACAACTATTTATTCTCCTAAACATCACTCATTAACTGTATGTGCAATCATTTCAACCCAAGCCTTATTATAAATAATTTCATTCTCTCTGACCTCCAAGACAGAATATGGACAAACCCAAGATTATGGCATTAGCCAATAATAATGTCCATAGTATCTATAATAAGTTATCTTTTTTTACATAGATGGGTATCATTATGTAAATGAGAGATATTTATGATTACAAAGAATATTTATTATTTGCTCACTGACTGAAATTGAGAAACATTTAGTTCAGAATGACTAACTAAACTGTACTTTAAACTAAACTTAATAGAATTATATGGGCAGCAAAGCCTCCCATATCCCTATGCAGGGAGCACCAACTCCCCACACCAAACATATTATATTTAATTCTGAAGTCACCAAACCTTAGAGAAAAAAATAAAAATAAACATTTTTTTTCCTGAAGAATCATTTGGTCAATACTCCTTAACCAGATGGTATTTGTTGAAGTGATCTGCAGTCAAATGACCAACTCCCTATTAAAACAAATTGGTTGCATCCAAAAATCCTCAGCAAACAAACTCTTCCTGCAGACTATAATATTTTTAGGCAGAGCAGATTCCCAGCTATTTTGCCAGAGTAGCCTAAATACATAATAAGATAACTATACTGTCTGTTGCCGTAACCATTACATTTCTCTACCACACTGTGATTTTCTTATACCATCTCATACTAACAAAGCAAAATATATTATTCTAGCTTGAGTTTATGTTCCCTGACTCTGCAAAGCATTCTTCAGATTATACCCTGCATACTGAGTAGAACCGTGGAACCCATGCATTGATCAATTACCACCAGCCTTCCCTTGGCTGTTCCATCTAGCTGAACTAGTAATGCTTACCACCAGAACAGGTACATCCTCTGGTAGAAAGGCACTTCAGACTGGATCCTTTCTTCTACAACTGGCAATATCATAACAGGGGCAATAATGACTAACACTCTCAGCTTTTTCTTTTATTTTACACTTTTCTTTTATACCAGCTTATCAATCTGATTTAACCAAGACTACTGTTGATTTAAAATTGTGTCTGGAAGTTGAATCTGAAATGTTTAAATTGATTTGCACATTTCTGATGGTAACATTGATTTCAACAAAGCCACTCACTCCAACTTTGGCAGTTTTTAAAAGTCTATACAAATATGACATTAAAGACTTACTTAATAAGCCCCCAATTAAGAAGTGATTCAATATTAAGTTAAAACACAGACACTCATTGTTTAACTTGAGGCAGTAGAGGTTTAGTCATCATAAACATTGGCACATATAAGGAACAGAGGCATACCTCTCAACTGTACAGATTTTTGCAGAATGTCCAGATTTGGGCTGAATATTTTTGGTTCTGTTTTCATAAAATTGTGGTTTATGGCAAATTAATGGCAAATCTTTAAAAAGTTAGAATATAATGACAGACTTTTGAGTTTCAGACTTCACATCCTTCCGAAAATTTGTGCTAATGCAAAACCTGTTATTCTATCAACTTTCTAAGTCTGTAAGAGCAAAATTTAAAAATTGTCCCTATTTTTGGCCCTTTGTCCCTATTTTATTTATGGCTTTGTCCAGATTTCTTGCTCTAAGAGGTTGAGAGATATGAACAAAGCTTAACATTCTATGCCACAATGCTTCTTATGAAAAAATTTTGCATACCTGCATGTGGATTTAAGTTTGTTGGAAATGTTACACAATTAAATGATTGACACAAACACATAAACGTTTTTATATTACAGATTGCTAAGTTTGGTGTATTTCATGGTTTTCCAAAACTGGTCAGAAATCCTTTTTATCTACTATTAGACCCATTAAGTCAGCAAATGTGTCTCAAAGACTGAATGCATTTATTTGTATTTAGCCAAACTTTTAAACAGGATCACACAGGTCACATTAACTTTTATAAATGATTATTGGAATTTACTGCAAACAAAGAGTTTTATTGATTTACAAAAAGTTGTCGGTGACAAATGCATGGTTAGAACTGATACTACCGCTATCTATACAGTCAGCGCTTAAGATATTAGTATTAAAATGGTGAGAGGTTTTCTTAAGTAATACTACAGTTCTTACAAGCAATAACATAAACATTATTGTCAGTTTATTAGAGTTTATTCTTGGAAACAATTATTTTTATTCAAAAATGAAATTTTATAAACAAGTCAGCAGTATCCCCCACTTTTGTCAGTCTCATTTGGAATGGGTGGGACAGGACAGTTGTATATAAATAAAACTCTTTACATGCATTTGCTTTATTGACAACCTAATCACTGCATTTAATTTTGCTTCACAATGGTAACACTGTTCATGGAAGTTTTGAACAATCTTGTTTTTTGGGTGGGGGGGGTTGTTTTTTTTTTTTTTTTTTTGGAGTTTACATTTATGTGTTATTCTGTTTCTGTGCATTTTTAAATGTAGAAATTAATTATGATTAATGAAAAAGATGTTTCTAGTCTAGCATCTATAGTAAGCCGACTTTTGACAATAATTATATATGTGCACATCTATTAAACATTTAAAAATGTGATTAAAATCCTGGAATCATCCAAACAAACTACATCCTCACTTAAATGGAAATTATACCCATGAAAGTTTCTCAACAGAATATTTTACATACTTCATAAACTAGAATTGATTAGTAAAGAAAAGATATTGTGTTGGAAATGTAAATTAGAGACCAAAGCAGATTGGACACATATGCTCTATGATTGTATAGCCTTGGAACAATATTGGAATAATATTAATAATTTTCTACAAACCCTGTTTTCTGATAAATTTGTTTTCTCCAAATCTCTGATTGTATTTAACACTCCATTCCCTAAGTGTGGTAGAAGAATTAAATATCCTTTGTTATGGTCTATTCTGACAGTTGCTAGAAAAATCATAACCAGAAACTGGAAATCTGAATCTTCTCCTTCATTTACAAATTTCAAAAATGTTCTTGCCGAACTATGTCAACTAGAAATGATGACCATTAAATCTAGAATTATTAGAACATCTTATTCTTATATTCTGTGGTTGAATTTAAAAGTTTTACTAGAAGGCAATTTATACTATTCCTAAGGGTATTGTTAATTGTTTTTTTCTTCTAGTAGAATATTAATTCATTAGACACGTAAATATTTTAGTTGCTGCTATACTTATTTGTATAATTATTTTCTTTTTTTTATCTCACGCAATTTCTTTAATGTATTTCTGAATTTGAGTTTTGTATTGTTGAAATTTAATAAAAATTGTTTAAAAAATGTGATTAAAAATCAAGCAACCAGACTTTCTAGACTGGTATTTCAAGATGTTGCCTTTGAAGCAGAGTGGAAGAATATTATTTGAGGAGATGACTATCGAACTATGTTTGCTCAAAGCATTTTGCTGAAGTTTAAAATAGTAAGTGTGATTGTTACAAGCCCATCTTACAAGTAGCTGACAATAGAATAGCATCTTTAAATAATCCAGAATTTAACAGTACGTCCATTGGTACAGAAGATTACGTTAATTTTCATTGACATACAGTTTAGCACAAAACCACATCACAGATATACATAACAACTCCCCTTCTGGATCATTACCTTATCATGGTAAAGGGGCTTCTGTATCTCAGTGAAGCTATGAGCTATACAGCATAGGGTGTTCTAGGATTTGCAAGTCATGCAGAGAGTTCAGACCAGATATGACGCACTGGACAAGGTAATGGCAATCTACCTTAATATTGTTGCCAATAAGACAACAAAAGCAATCAGGGATATGTCAAACTGACACTGCAAGATGAGACACTCAGGTCTGAATATGTGTAACAAATTACTGAGGAAGAGCTCAGGATAAGTACTGCTAGAGGTTATGACACAAACAGAGGAAAGCCAAAAGGATGTCCACCTGCTGAGGTGCTCATGAATGAATGCAGAATATGATGCTGCAATGAACTACATACCACTGGACAGTGGTGTGTGAGAACTATAAACCAAGGTAAGCTTGATGTATTAAAGGTTGTGATGACAAGAATAAGCATTGACATCTTGGGAACTGGGGAAGTAAAGTGGATTGGAAGGGGTAATTTTTATAAGATAATCATCAGATCTTCTACTGTGGTCAAGAATCTTGTAGAAGAAAATAAGTAGCCCTCAAAGTTAATAAAAGTGTATCAAAAGCAGTGCTTAGTTACAACCCCCCCCCACAAAAAATATAGAATGATCTCAATCAAAGTGTAGACCCAGTGTTACATGATCTGGGTACTTAGGTTGATAGCAATCTGAACTTTGACCACCACATATCCACAGTAGCAATGAAATTCTTTTATGTGGCACATCTTATAAGTAAAGGCATTGCATCTAAATCTAAGGATATTATAATACAATTATACTCAGCCCTCATCAGACCAGTAATTGAGTACAATGCTCCCTTCTGCATGTACCTCACCAGACACACAAGACACATGTAACAACTGGAGAGACCACAGAGGTTTCTCACCAAGCAATTACATGGTACACAAAGCAAGTCTCACTGTATTTTCTCTCCTACAGGTTGTTAGGGGTGACCTGTGCCTAGATTACAGGGAATCTCTGACCTGGCCCTGATGGAAATGCTACACATTTGTAAATCAAGCTGCACAAGGGTCACTCGCTCCAGGGATATTTTCAATAAACATCTTTATTAAATTCTAGCCTTGGACATAAACAGATCATGCTGGAGAGATACATATATCTCCTAGAGACTGACACTTCTGGAACAATCTTCCAGTTCCCGTGAAACAGAGCCCCTCCCTGACCCTCTTCAAACCCAAACTAGATCAATGGATGGGTGACTGCAAATTCACTCCTGGGTTGGCACCCATGTCCCTCCTGGACAGAAGAATATGGTATTAACTACTATTGACCCTTACCTCTGTGAATTTCACTCACCTAACCACTGACAACTGGAGCAACTCAGGATAAACATGGCTAGGCTTGTAAGGGCTCTAGGGCCGTTAGCCTAATAACCTTCTATGAACCTATGAACTCCAAAGCAAGGCATTCAACATTACAGTAATGCACGTTTATGCTCCAGCTACAGATGCTAATGATACAGAAACCAATCCTACTTATGAGGATCTATAGCACTCTCAGCAAATAGCACCAAAATGGAGGTAACATTTCTCAAATGTGATTAGATTCCTAATGTTGGACAGAAACCAATCCTACTTATGAGGATCTATAGCAGTCTCAGCAAATAACACCAAAATGGAGGTTACATTTCTCAAATGTGATTGGATTCCTAATGGTGGTAGTCAAAATGTAACAGGAATAATGCGCAAATTTGGCCTTGGAGTATAAAATGAAGCAAGGCATAGACTGGTAGAATTCTGCCAAGATAATTTACTGGTCATAACAAACATTCTTTTTCAAAAGCCTAAGAGAAAACATTACATGTGGATATCACCAGAAGGTCAATACAAAGATCATATTGACTATATATCTTCAGTCAGAAAAGGAAGAGATCTATAGAGTCAGCAAAAGGAAGAGCTGGAGCTAACTGTGGCTGAGACCATCAGTTGCATGTCTCAAAGTTTAGAATTAAATTAAGGAAGGAAGAAAAGCTTCCACACCAATTAAATGTGAGCTCAGCAATATCCAAAAGGATCAAGAAAAAGTAGTGGCTGTAAAAAACAGATTTCAGGGTTCAGATCTGGTGGATAAAGTACCCAAAGAACAAAAGTCTGTGATATCATCCAAGAGGCTGCAACAAAAAATATTGCAAATAGAAATAAAATTGACAAGGCAAAATAGCTGTCTGGCAGCTTTAGAAATGGTTGAGGAAAGAAGGAGAACAAAGGCAATTGTGATCTAGAAAAATATGTCAAATTAAATGCAGAGTTTCAGAGAATATCAAGAAGAGATAAGACAATGTATTTAAATAAGCAGTGAAAATAATCTAGAAGGTAACAGAATGGGAAAGACACAAGATCCCTTCAAGAAGACTGGCAATGTTAAAGGAAACGTCCAGGTAAAAATGGGCATTATAAAAAACAAAATGTGAAGATATGGGAGAAAGAGAAGATGATAAGAGGCAGCAAAAATATACAGAACAGTATAAAAAAGACCTTAACATCACTGATACATCTGATGGTGTGATCTCTGATCTAAAGCCTGATGTCTTGGATGGTGAAATTAAATGTATCCTAGAAAGGTTCCTAATAACAGGGGTGCAGGAAGTAATGGAATCCCAGTACCGTTGTTTAAAATCCTGCGCAATTATGCTGTTACAGTGTTACTTGGAACTGTGTAGCAAATCTGGAAAAAGCAAGACCGGTCACTTTGTATGAAAGGTCAGTTCATATTCCAATCCCTAAGAAAAGTCCAGTGGTAAAGAGTATTCAAACTATGAAACAACCGTACCTGTTCACATGCTATCAGGAAGTGCTCGAGATCCTGCAAGCTAGGCTCTGGCAATAGATGAACTAAACTGAGTTGCCAGATCAAGGTGTTTTTTTCAAGGGGCAGAGGCATCAGAAATTAAAATTGTCAATATCTGCTGGATGATAGAAAAAGCAAGAGGTCCAAAAAAAATATTCTGCTTTACTGAGAACTCTAAATCTTTTGGCTGTATAGACCATAATACATTGGGTCATGTTCTTTCAGAAATGAGGATACTAGGTGACCATTTTTGCCTTCTGAGGACTAGCAACAGAAGTGAATGTAGAATAATTGATTGGTTCACTATATGGGAAAATTTCTAATATTATACTATTCACCTTACATTTTCTTCTGCCTTCCTATCTTTCTGTCTTTCTTGCCCCTTTTACTAGGACCTATATAACACATCCTTTGCAGACATCTGTAGTCACTCCTCCATCTGTCAAAAGCTCTTCTTTGTTTTCCTCATTCACTGAATTTGCATGTTTGTTCCATGTCATTTCTAACCGCATTTATCCTGCTTCCTTCCCTATCTCTGTCCGTGTCTCTGCTTCGTAATTAACCCCCCTCCACACACACACACACACACACACACACATACATACACATATGTGCATACACACACACACACACACACACACACACACACACACACACACACACGCACACGCACACGCACACACACACACACACACACACACACACACACACACACACACACACACACACACACACACACTTTACTACCTTCTCGTCCTTCACATTTTTTCTTGCTAAACACTCTGCTTCACCTCTTGCTGCTGTCAGTGGTACCTGGTTGTAAATAAGTGATACTTTCTGTATACACTGTATCCATTCTAAGAAGCTGCATTATGGTGGTCATTTCTGATATGTCTGTATTTTACATGCACATTATTATCTGTAAACCAGATTATTTGTGGGACTTTGATTCTGTTTGTATCAACTTTTTTTAATTATATACCTCATCTTCCAATGACTTTTGTTTTATTTACATCTGAAGTGCCATCATAATTTTATTTATATAATGAAATCTATTTCAGCTAAGTGGGTCTGTCTTATTTTGTGGAGGTTTTCCTGCTGGCTTTCCACATTGAAAAACAGGCTCTAAGCAACAGGAACTTTCTGGTTAGAGAAAATAAGCAAATAAATATTTTAAAGCTAGTATTTACGACCTCTCTTTATATCTAACCTGACATACTCAACAACTGTTTTAAGAAAGGAAGTACCACCCTTGGATTTATGTATATATTTAGGTTTGCATTTGATAACCAGGAAGTTCCACATGGGTATAGCGTATTAATAATGGAAGTAAAATGAAAAAAATCTCCATTCAGTATAAAGATTCATTCAGTTGTAAATACAGATATTTCATTACAGAAAAATACAAATACAGGATTACAGTGAACCAAACACAGGATGTAGTGTTAATTATAGTGATGCAGTTTCACATAAATGGGTCAGTGTGTGTGTATATATATATATATATATATATATATATATATATATATATATATATATACACACACATATGTATTATAATAATTTTCTTATCTCCCATCCACACTTTGAAGGAAAATTTTGTCTCACCAAATAGATTCCATATGCATCCGCATGTGTATACCACTCACACTGCATTACTTGTGAAACGTTGATTTAAACAGTGGTCATTCTGGTCAGGGGTTGGGGAAATGTAAGCGGATTTTGTTAAAGTTTAAGTAACTCAAGTACTTAAGTTCCATTCAAACCAAACATGACACCCATATAGGCACTATTAAAATCTGATGAATAAATATAATGTAGGCAGAAAGCAGTCCATAAGATAGCTGTACCTTTGTCTCAAAGCTTACTTTAGCTACAGACAAGGAAATGTGGTGTGCAAGTCAAATATCCTGATTGGCTTTGGAACCATACTAAAACAAATGACAATCATGATTACAGCAGCAGGCAAAATTGCATAGTACAGCACCATGGATCTATATCAGAACACCGAAAGTTCAGATTTTCAAATGTTCTTATATCGACCCCTACTCAGCGAACGCTGACAACATCGAACATTCAGAACAGCAAATTTTTTCCTAGGGAAATATTTGCTGTTCCAAAACACATACACACAACACAAGCACACCAAACAAACAGCAATCCACACACATACACCCAAAATCTTACAGCTAACCCTACACTAAACTGTACAAACACCACTAACTATTCACTTACCTTAACCCAAACCCTAACCCTAAGGTCCGTCACTATCGCACACTCACCTCACCAGCGCCCTAACCCTAACTCACCTAACCCACACTAACCCTCACATCCACACAATCGTACACATACCTTCCTCGCGCCCTAACCCTAACTCACCTAACCCACGCCCAATCGCACACTTACCTGAACCCGACCCGTAACTTTTCACCACAGCGCTGAAAATAGCAAAACAACAGAAACGGACAACCAAATTATTTCCCTAGGAAAAAATTTGGTTATCTGTCATTTCGCTATTTTCAGCGTTCGCTGAATAGGGGTCGATGTAAGAACATTCGAAAGTATGAACTTTTGATGTCCTGATATAGACCCCAGCACCATCAGACATGCGATAATCCTGAGTGAACAGCACAAGAGTAATGAAAGAGTTCAGCCCAAATAAGTCAGACGGGCACATACTGTACAAGAAATCATGTGTGTATACCATGTAGAAGCAATTCATTGTTGTGGGCAACAAAAGGGATCAGGTCAGCCCTAACTCAGGATACTCACCCATAAAGTGAATGTGCCATAAATATGACAACGCTGTAAGGTGATAAGAACAAATTCACTAATGATATGCATCAGTGTCTGCAATGACACATTATCACAACTGTCATTAAATTTACAAACAGTTTATAAAAAATATGCAAGATGTCAATGTTTATAAACTTTGTAAAAAATCCATGTGTCAGTTAAAAAAGTTAGAAGAGGATCAAATCAGAAAGGTTGCCACCCAGGATCCTCTAACTTTATAGCTGGCAGCCCCACTCTTTCTCTTAATAAAGCTTATTGTACTCACATATCAGTTCAGCAACTTGTTTTCTGAGCTGTGAGGGGCTGTCATTTAATAATGTACCAGTTTTCATGGTGCACAGACAGCCATTGTAGAGCCTGAAACCTACGCTTTCTCCATAACTTTAATTGCAGAAGGTTTACTATGCCATTGTCGTCATACAGCTGCATCAGGACGAGGCTATATCACGTAGTCAAAGTGCCATAACTTTGACTGACATATGTTCGAACACATATGTCCGAAGTTATGGAACTTTGACTAGCTATAAAAAAATAAAAACACAACGGACAAATATAAAAATTGTTGTATGCAGGGGGCAAGCCCCCCCTGCACCCCCCCTACTTAAATATACCAACTCCGAGATCGCACCGCATTGAAGTGAATGCAAACCTCCACTTATGGAGATTTCTATTCACACGCTCGAACATTTACAAATTCGAACATATGGTCTCGACCATATGTCATTCGAAATTGTAAATGTTCGACTACGTGAGAGGAACCCATATCAGGACTCGCTGAGTCATACAGCTGTGTCAAGTCTTTCTGAGTCATACAGCTGTATCAGGACTAGCTGAGTCATACAGCTGTATCAGGACTTGCTGAATCATACACTTGTATCAGGACTTGCTGAGGCGTACAGCTGTATCAGGACTTGCTAAGGCATACAGCTGTATCAGGACTTGCTGAATCATACACTTATATCAGGACTTGCTGAGTCATACAGCTGTATCAGGACTTGCTGAGTCATATAGCTGTATCAGGACTTGCTGAGTCATACAGCTGTATCAGGACTTGCTGAGTCATACAGCTGTATCAGCACTTGCTGGCTCAGATTTGCCATTCCATCTTCATATTTAACAGCAGCATCCTGTTATAATCCAACTAGGTGAGCCTTTGTAAATGTAGATGTTAAAAGTAAGCATTTCATTAGGAGACAGAGGATTGTACATATGAAAGCTGTGAGCTTCACTTAATATTGTAAAAACAGTGGAAAACTACCTAACTGGCTGTAGAGAACTCATTAAGGTGGTGGCACGTGTTGTGTAAGGAAAAATACAATCAGATACAATCTACTTATAAGCAGGACCTTGTGACTGAGCTGATAAATAATAAGTCAGCATACTCTTTTGATTTTTAAGACAATACAGTAAACCAATCAAAAATACTAGTATGTTCACATTAAAAGAAAATGTGTTGAATTGTTAGTATGTATTGTAAGTGGAATATAGTGGAGAAGGATAATATAAAATAATTAATTCATGGTAGAGTAGAAGAAAATGAGCTTGTTTGTAAAGTACAGCATTTGATCTTCACAATTCACAGCTGCAAAAAGAATACAGACAGGATGTGGAAATATTTTAAAAGGTGCAGAAGCCTTTCAAAGGTATAAATAGTGAATAAGTAACATAAGTAATCAAAACTGGAATGATAAGTAGACGAATAGAAAAGACCCAAAAGCCCATTCATGCACATAAGGCAAGCAAAGGGAAAGAACTAGAATAAACTACAAGCTGGCAAGTCTCACCTCAAATGTTCAAAACATTCGCCGTCCCAGCCTTGGCACAAATGTATGAAGGGATGACATTGGTAGTTTACCAAAGAAAGTAACAACATTCTGCTGTTTACAGGGTATGTTCCTATTGTACTGCAGCAGATTCCTTTTTTGTTAACCATTTCTTACCTGGAGAGCCCACTGAAAAGAAGTGTCCCCTTTAAGGGGCGACCCAGGAGCAGTGTCAGTGTTTGCTAAAGTGACTTGCATGGAGTCACATGGAGGTAGAAGGAATCAAACCCTGTACACTGAACTACAGAAAGCAACTTGCTCATAGCCATAATCCTCAGCAAGAGCTCACCATGTAGCACCTATTACCGTGTCTTCCTGGGATGTATACAAGTCACTTCCACAGATCAGGTCAAAGACTGAAAAGGAAAGACAGTTCTGCTGGTCTGTTAATGAGTTGTACAGATGTATGATCACAGACCTGATATACTTCAGAACACAGATGAAATCATCTAAATTCACAAAACTGGAAAGTGATAGTAGAACACTTTGATTTTAATTTATAAACAAAGGTGGTAATTTTTTACTTTAAAATCTGAAAAGCCTTTTCAAACTGCTTACTATCAAAGATATACATAAAAATAATGTACGTTCATAAATTTCTTAACAGTTTTCAGTAACATTGTTTGAAGACTACCAACGGTGTTATAGTGATGTGCAACATAAATGTTTCATCATCAAAGATGCCGGTGACTACAAATGCTACAACGCTGCAACACAGATGTGCCTGAGGTAGGTGTCAAATATATATGGCCTACCAGCAGTCACTGATACTACTGCGGTGGTGATGCTGCGGTAGCATTGTCGCCTCACAGTAAGACGTTGTCCTGTTCGATTCTCAGCTAGAGCATCTTCTGTGTGGAGACATGTGTGAATAGGCATACCTTCGTTGAAGGTTGTGCATCAGAGCTGGCAACTCGGCATGTAAAAATCTACTGCCAATCATTAGCGGACCGGAGTTCCGCTGTGGTGACCCCTAACCGGGAAAAGCCGAAAGACACAACAACAACAACCAGCAGTCACTGATACTTTTTGCCAAGGGCATTATTATTATACAAGGGGTAGGAAGAAGTAGAAGCCATTAGTTCCACAAAAGTTAACTGCTGAAATTGTATTTGTTTCTACAATACAGGTTCTAGCTTTTGTTCAAACTTATTTTTCTGGTTGCTTACAGCTTTATCATAGTATATTTAACAAAACTGTACAAGTGCACGGAAAGAAAAGTAGGAGCAAAGGGGAATAGTAAATATCTGACATGACTAAACAGATAGTTTTGATAGATTTGCCACAGCCTCCTCTTTCAGAACCCACCACTGTCATAATCTGAAACAACTAGGCTGGCTTGAGCTACAAAACCAAATCCGTTATAACCAACTTATCATTGCCCATAAAACCTTCTTCCAACCAACTAAAACTCCAATACTATCAAACCTTTTTACCCCATATAAAAACCTTAATAACTTACGCTCATCCTAGAAATTACTAGTATCCACAAGTATATCTAACAATATCTCTGGTGACTCTCTGTTCTGTAATTTTGTTTTGTGTCTTTCGGCTTTTCCCGGTTAGGGGTCGCCACAGCAGAACTCCAGTCCGCTAATGATTGGCAGTAGAGTTTTACATGCTGGCTTGCCGGGCCTAACGCACAACCTTCAACGAAGGAAGGCCCATTCACGCATGTCACCACACAGAAGACGCTTTAACTGAGAATCGAACGGGCAACGTCTAACTGTGAGGCGACAACGCTACCGCAGCACCACTACTGCAGTACTCTCTGTTCTGTAATGCTGTTGGAAAATACTGGAACCAACTTCCAAATGAACTTACATCTATGTCCTCTTTAACGCTATTTAAACAAAAATTGAAACTTTACCTTAAAACACACTGGTTATGCCCCTGTACAGACCCAGACTAATCTAAAATGGCATGGCTATCATCATCCCTGCTGACCTACCTCTACTTTCATGGACTAATCCAAAAAAAACCATTTTATTTTTCTTCCTTCCTTGAGAATAGAGTTACTAGCAAATTTATATAATGTTCTGTAACAATTTTTGTATTCAACGATTGAAATGTAATGTAATAATCTGCTATTACTTTTTGTACATGCATTTATATGTTAACCATTTTATGTTTATGTTTATCTTTTTGTAAATCTTTTCAAGTGGAGCTTATCTCCCCAGGCCTCTGCTGAAAATGGACATGTATCCAGTTAGACTAGCCCGGTCAACAAATGTAAAATAAAATAAATAAATAAATAACTACCACCATTGTGTGCACAACCTGTTAAATGTTACATATTTCTGTGTATTTGAACTTTTCTGCTACGAGAAATCATGTGAATCCTAATATGTAGGAAAACAATACTATATTAGCCAGGACATGCAATCCACAGCATGTAACTTTCCTTTTTATTAAAAGTAGAAAAACAAGGACAGGGATTTGTTTTACTGTGTAGGCCGAAACCAAAGTAGGTTTGTTATACAACAGATAATTGCAGCTATATGTGTCATTTCTTTAAACTATACAGTAGGACCTGGAAAACTAGAACTCATGTCCATGACATGAGTTTGCAGACAGACAGACAGATCTACATCAATTAAAAAAAAGATATTTAGTTATCACTGTCACAGAGGTTAGATGTTCGATATCTGGGCTGCAATTCTTATTCTCTGTATTAGTGATTCCTACTCTGAGTGAAGAGTTGTACCATTTCTGATCTCCCTGATTCTGCTCTTTTTGCATTATAAGTATGTTAAATGTTTGACACCCACAGAATCTAATCTCTGCAGGTATAACCAGTCTACATGCAAAGGCAAGGCTGGCTGCACTCATAAATCTCAAGAAACCTGTGCTGTGCCATGAAATGCATGTAGACAGAGGGTGTTTGAGTCTGTGCAATGCTTACTCTTTAGTCATGATCAGGATATTGTTTATTCGGCAGGGAGACCATACTAATGGATGTAAATATGTGGTATTTTAAAACAATGGTAAAGTTCAAAGAAAAACATAACCAGTTGTTGCCTTATGAAACATAGGCAGAACACCTAAGAAGGTCTGTAAACATAAGCATTAGCTGCACAAATGTCATACACATGAATGAAATGCTGAGCATTGAAAATAGTGTTGCTCAGTTCAGTTTTCCATTTTCATCAGGTGCACATTTACAGAAAAACAAACATTGCTAATACTGCCATCAAAGTAAGCTATGGTTGGGTACAGAGCCATTTCTGCCCCTTATTAGTTTCTCGTTAATGAAGTTGATTGTTGGGCTGCTTTCTGCATTGCCTGTTACTGTTTATGCATTTTAGTTTCTAATTTGAGTAATTGTATATTTTCTGCTTCGAGTAATTTGTTTGGCCTGGCGTTTTGGGCATTTAGGATTTAAGAGATGGTCTTGGGTAACGTCTAGCACTTGGGTTTTAGATTTTGCTTCTTTTTCATGAGTTATTTTGCTTCCTTGAGTGATACTTAATACACAGAGTATAGCTTGGCCTAGTCTTCTGATAAGACTCAAGAGGCCCAAATCACATGCAATCAGTGTTTGACTGTCTACACGAGTTATAAATCAGAAGATTTTTCCCAACTATTTGACCAGTTCCTATTGTCCTTTTATACTTGGTGACCTTTGACCTGCCCATCCCTACTGTAAATTTAACTCTGAAAGCTCCACCCAGTCTCATCTCATTTACTCATTCTACAGGGCACTGAAAGATCAAACTAGGAAGACCCTTCTTTTAGACCCTTAAAGCTTGATTTAGCCTTTATTTCATATAATCCCACTCAGTGCACACTGCAATATTCAGAGTAATAATCCTTTTTCCCATCTTAATTTTAAAATCTATAACATCTGGGACTAGACTACCAATCACAGGAGAGCCTTGGAACTGCTTCTCGGGAATCAGCATAGGATTATTGTTTCGGTTTTGCTCCTGACAACAAAAGAACTAGAACATCATTACTCTTATAATATTGTTATTATAATTATTAAGGGTGATAGTGGATGATAATCTTACATATGACCTGCGTATATAAAACTGCATAAGAAACACTCATCAAAAATTAAGGATACTTTACAGAGCCAAAAAACACTTTCTCACCTACACAGCTACAATTATACTGGCCAATACTTATCTTTTAGGCACTACTTCCCCTTCAGCCCAGATTAGTAAGCACCTGGAATCATGGATTTATAATTTCCAACTGCATCTGTAGCCATCTTGGTTCAAATGGGCATCCTGAGACAGTGTTGCAATTGTCTCATGTTTACTGACAACCACCTACTACAAACTAACAGTGTATAAGAGATGTAGTTATACAATGTCTTTGGAGGTAAAGCTCTCACATAAAGCCACTACAAACATAAAACAGGTTGTCAGTAAGACACAACATCACACTTTACCTATCACGCACAATCAAGACCCAATACATAGACCTACATATCCTGAGGTTCTTAAAAGTAACCTGCTTAAACCACAAAGTCCTCTAAATGTAACATAAGAAACAAGTACCATCAACCACATCACAAACATTCAACTCAGGCAGCACCCACCATGAAACATGCATCTAAGACTCACAGTGTCGTAACTCAAAAGCCAGTAAGGCAAACCTCCACATAATCCAACATCCTACTCATAGGTGGCTCCAAAATGGAGCACACTGATGCACCACTCACCAGAATGAGTAAGGAGAGGGTCACGGCTAGTTGTCTATCATGAGCCAGGATTTGGTATATCATGCATACGCTCAAGTCCTTACATCACAAGAACACACATGACACAGTCATAGCACACGTGGGAATAAATGACTGAGACATACCTCCCTGGATTCTATGAAGAGAAACATGATGGAGATCTCAGAATATGTGTCCGAGGCAGGTATAAACCTAGCCTTGAGCAGCATTTTACCATCACAAAGAATGATGCGCAATACTAACAAACAATTATTGACTTCAACAATTGGCTTAGCTTCTGGTGGTATTCTGGGGTGGGGGGACAATATGTTTCAGCCTTGAAAGAGATGATAGACTGTCCTAACTCTTTTGCCAGAAATGGCCTGCACCTATATCCCCAAGGTTTTTGTATATGGGCTAAAACCTTGTCTACCCATATACTGGCTTTTTTAGGCAATATCAGTCTTCAGAAGCTTTGAACTTAACAACACAGAATCTGGATAACATAAAGGTATTGCTGCTCAATGTTGGGAAACCCAACAACAACAAAAAAAAACTCTACTCCCTACAGGCACTGCTTGCCCTGGTCTACTAAAATACGCACTGTCAAGGAGACATGATTCAAGACCACTGAGAACACCACTTCAATCTAGGGTTTCAACACCTAATAAACATTCAGGCCCATTGCACTAGAAGAAGGGACTAAAGGCAGCAGTGTCTCTATACTCATAAAACAAAATATTGCCTCCAGGCTCGCGAGACAGGATAATGACCTGAACTTTCTCCACATCCATCTTACAATCGTCAAAACCCCCTATTACATTTTAGCTAAATACAGAACCCCCTCAATGCCCCTCTTGGCCCATATCTCCAACCTGACTAGTATGGAGTCCCTAGGCATTAAGTCAAATATGTTTCTCCTAGGAGACTTCAGCTATCCCTCCTTTAAATGGGAGACCATTGCATCCTGTAACATGTACACAGAGAGATTTCTGGACTTCAAAAATACAAACTTCTGGACCAGTTAGCCTGCACACCAACTAAGGGAGACAAAATCCTGGACTTGGACCTCACCAATATGGTGCAGCTCTGTTCCCTACCAGTTCTAACTTCCTTCCTTGCCAAATCAGACCATAAATCAATCACATTCACCATGAAACTGAAGCCAAAAGCATCTTCAGATACCTCAGTATTAAGAGATTATGCACAGGCTAATCTACTGAAACCAAGTAATGATTAACACCCCCCTCCAATCTGAAGACCTCTGCATTTATGCGGAATCCTTTTCACCAAATTCTATGCATATGTGAAAAGCTGCATAGATGCATCTGTTTCTCCCTGAAGTAAATACAATGCTAAATTTAAAAATAAACCCTGTGTTGGAACCCAAATATAAACAAGTTTTACAATAAAAGAAAAAAACTCATTACAAGTAATAATAAATGTAACTCTTGATGTCAAAAACGCACTTGCTAAACTTAAGAAGGAACTCCAGTCCCTGATCAAACCAACCAAAGCTACTTGTTATGAGGTAAAAATAGCCATCCAGGCAAAAGACTTCTATAAAGTCTTCTTTAACTTTGTTAGAAACCTCAAAAATAATACCCAGCAATGCAGCTAGCTAATAGTAAATGATATGGGGTAAGGTTAGTTTACTTTTGCTTTCTTGTTTTTTGTATTACTATATTGTCTTCTTCTATTTTGTATATTGTGATTTGTTTCCTTTACGCTGTGTTTTACTTGTATTCTGCACTTAATTGCAAATTAAAACTATTGAAGAGACCACAGCTGTGCCTCTTGTGAGTCACACACACTTTCCACCTTCCCACCCTGGTGCTGTTGTGTAGTTAAACTCAACTGTCTTTCTAATTGCCTACCTCTAGTGTTAATTTGACCACATATCTCCTTCCCTCTCCGCTTTCATTGGCTGTTGTAAGGACAAAATAATCATTTTGTGAAATCACTCCCCTTCAACTATATAAATGTATTGTCTATCCCACTGTATTCCATAGAACCAGAATATAAATTGCCCACCCCTTTCAATATATTTTACTCTTTTAAAATTAGTGGCTCTCCACTTAGACAGTTAAAGCTAAAGTTACCTCCTCTTTCATATCTAACTGCTTAGTGGATACTGCAGTGCTTAGGGTATTAACCCATTTTTTCCATCTTACCTTTAAAATCTGCAACATCTATTGCAAGACCAGGAATTATTGGAGAGCCCACATTCTGCCTCTCAGTAGGCATCTTGGGATTAGTGCTTCTGTTTTCTCCTGGTGACAAAAGGAGCACAGGGACATTATTTCCTGGAAAGCCAAATAACTGCTTCATAGGTGATAGCTTGGAACTTGTGCTTATATTCTGCTCCTGGTGAGAGAAGTAGCAGAATGCATTGATTCCTGATTCTGTCTGGGCAGTGAGAGTTAGCACTTGATGTTCCTAACTGGTCTGGCTGCTATTCAAGGCATCTGCCAGGGAAAGGCCATGACAAGCCTATAGACCCTTGCATCATCTGGGTAAGACTGTGGCTCACCAAACAGGCTGTGGCCGGCTTCTCTTCTTGAATTGGTGCTAATGTTTTGCTTCTGGTGAGAGAAGAAGCAAAGGAGCATTGTATTACAGAAGAGTAAAGCTGTGGTGAGACCAGCACTAGTAGTAGCCAGGCAGTAGCCATTCAAGCAACTCCCTCTTTTCATCAATCTTGAAAAGCTAATTCTTTGTTTTCAGAAATTATTGCTTGATTTGTTTCTAACTTCAGAATATCTGCCTAAATACTTCAACCTTAACATTTCAGGGTCTACTTATTAGTTTCCCCTCAAGTGTTTGGCAGTGCCCTGTATAGACATAGACACCATGAGTGACATTTTTCATGTAAAAGCATGATTAAAATTTCACTAATACCTAGTTGCACACAGGACAACTAGTTTGTAATGACAAGCTCTGTTCCCAGAGTTGCAAACCAGATACTCCTGACATAGCTTTATATTCTCACTGAAACTGTCTAATCAATGAAAAAGGGTCTGTTGCCATGGATATGAACTTTTCCACTCTCTCAGTTACCAGCTTGGTGGATATGGGTATCCTGAGGCAATGGAGAAATTGCTTCATGTTTACTGACAACCAGTTAATTCTCAAACAAACTGATATGGTATAACAAAAAAAGAAACCAAACTTATAAAACAGAAGAGGTGAAACTCCAACAAATCACGCCAGTCACTGAAAGGTATATTTAATCCGTTAGCGCTTTCATGCATAAACAATCAATGCACTTCTTCAGACGGTCATTGTAAAAAACATTATACATATATACCCACACCCAACAATACATTGTCAATTAGCTAATTAGACAATTGAATATTTAAAGAACTATCAACCTTAAAAAAATATGTATATGTATACATACATTAATTTTCAAATATTAAAATGTAAAATACAACCTTTTAAAATAAACATTAAACTAAATATTGTTACTTTTATATTAACTTAAAGTAAAATATTTTAAATAATCAATCTATCGCTCTAAAGCTCTCAATTTCAGCAAACATTTCACAGAACGCATTTCATTTATACCAGGGTAAACATAAGCTTCGGTTTTAAATTTATTTGAAAATTAATGTGTATATACATATACATATTTTTTTAAGGTTGATAGTTCTTTAAATATTCAATTGTCTAATTAGCTAATTGACAATGTATTGTTGGGTGTGGGTATATATGTATAATGTTTTTTACAATGACCGTCTGAAGAAGTGCATTGATTGTTTATGCATGAAAGCGCTAACGGATTAAATATACCTTTCAGTGACTGGCGTGATTTGTTGGAGTTTCACCTCTTCTGTTTTATAAAACTGATATGGTATGTGAGAGATGTATTTACACAATGTCACTGGAGGCAAAGCTCTCACATAAAAGTACTCCTAATGTCACTAAGGTTGTCAGTAGTACACATGCTGCACACATCACGCACAATTCAAAGCAGACATATAGACCCACATATACTGAGGTACTTAATTGTAACCTTCCTAAATCCCAAAGACCTCCTGCATGAAGTGCACATAACAAATACCCTCAGCAGCCCCGAATGCATTCTTTCAAAACAACACTCACATCAACACATATAGCCACATCTTATGGAGCCTCTCCTTCTAAGCCCATAAGGCAAACCACCACAGAATCCAACATTCTGGTCATTGGAGACTCCATCATGAGTCATACTGATGTCCCTCTCACTAGGCTGAGTAAGGAGAAAGTCACAGTCAGTTGCTTAATAAGGACTAAGATCTGCCACATTACACATGCACTCAGGTCACTGGACCACAAGTACCAGTATGACTCAGTCATAGTCCATGTGGGTGTAAATGACCTAAGATGTACTTCCTTAGACTAAATGAAGACAGACATCATGGAGCTCTCAGAATAGCATTAAGCAGCATTTTACCTTCCCCAAGGATGATGCCACAATACAAACAAAAGATGGATAACTTTAATAATTGGCTTAGTTTCTGGTGTCATTCTAGGGGGATGCAATATTTGTCAGCATGGAAGGAGATGGTCAGCAGACCACACTGCTTTGCCAGGGACGGTCTGCACCTCTCCAGTCTAGGTTTTTGAATATTAGCTAAAATATTGTCTTCCCCATAATGCCTTTTTAGGCAATGCCAAACTGAAAGTACTTCCAACATAGCAAATCAAAACCAAGAAAATCTAAAGGTATTATTGCTCAATGCTAGGAGTCTAAACAAGAAAATCCACTCCTTGAAGCTCTCTTCACCCTAGAGTGCTGATGTCTGTGCAGTCACTGAGACATGGTTTAAAGTCACAGACAGCACATCAACAGTGCAATGTTATAACGCCTTCCACACATTTAGACCAGCTACTACACAGACAGGGACTAAAGGTGGAGGTGTCTCGCTTTACATCAAAAATAAATATACCTCAAGGTTGGTCAAACAGGACAATGCTCTTGAGCTACTCCATGGTCAAATTACCATAGGCAAAATCCAATACCACTTCTTTGCAAGCTATAAGTCTCCCTCTATGACCCAGGAAACCCATACTATGTATTCAAACTTATTAGAAACACTCACCATCCCACCCAATACCATATTCATGGGTGACTTTAATTACCCCACAATTAACGGAGAATCCTATATGATACCAAATATACTTGCACAGAGATTCCTGGATTTTGTAAACACAAACTGTCTGGACCAGATTGTCAATACACCAACCAAGGGTGCAAACATACTGGATTCGGTTTTCACTAATATGGGAGAGTGCTGCACACCCCCAATGTAATGTCTTCCCTGGAAAGGTCATATCACAAAATGGTCTTCATTAAAGTAAAAATAAAACCTGGACACCCAGCTAACCCTTGAATATTTAAGAACTACTGTAAAGCTTATTTCCTGCTATTAAGTGATAACCTGGCAAAATTTCAAGCCCCCATAAACCCTGAGAATACTGCTGCCTATGCAGAACTGTTCACAGAAACCCTATACAAGCATGTTAATAGCTGCATAGAAGCAGCTGTACCCACCAAGAAGAAGTACAGAACTAACTCAAAAAGCAAGCAACCCTGGTGGAATCACAAAATCAATAGGCTGTATAACAGAAGGAATAAAATCAAGGCAAAAATTAGGAGGTGCAACACCCGGCAGGATAAAAGTACTCTCATCAAACTAAACAAACACCTCAGAGGACAGATAAAGTCTACCAAAGACAAGTTTGATATAAATTTGGCCTCCCAGGCCAAGGACAACACAAGGCATTGTTTAGCTACGTCCGCAAACTCAAAGGCAATACACAAATGTGCGGAGAGCACATTGTAAATGGCGCCACCTATACTGAGCTAGAAGATATAGCAAACCTATTGACTGACAAATTCAACTCCAGCTTTATCCCTCTCTCTCCCTCACTTTTTCCTCAGGAAATACAATCAAATATAACTCCGCTGTTACCACTACAGAACAGGTCCTTAATGCTCTCTCTAAGGCCAAGAATACTGCATTAATGGGCCGAGACAATATCCCAAGATGCCTTCTAAATAGCATGAAACATGACCTATCAGGCTCTCTGGAATTACTATTTAACTGTAGCCTCCAAACAGGCTTCATACCTCATGAACGGAGAACAGCAACAGTCGTCCCTCTGCACAAAGGTGGGCCATCTACAGATGTCTTATAATTTATATGCAAAGCCATGGAAAGAATTGTCATGGAAATGATCAATAATGATATAGTAAACTTCCAGACACTGGACCCAACACAGTTTGGTTTCTTCAAGGGCAGGTCATGCCTACTCATCCTGACAGACTTCTTTGAGAAGGTTATCAAGGCAACGAATGGGGGCAAAATGGTTCATACTGCATACCTTGACCTGGAACAGGCTCCCCATCCAAGTGCAGCATGGTTCCTCCGTAACTCAATTCAAGTGCACCTTAGACAATTGGATGGGGAAGAGGAAGTTCATCCCTGGTTTGGCACCTATGTCTTAATGGACACAGACAACCTATAAATGTTTCATCTCCAGGCCCCTGCTTGTAAATGTTTCATCTCCCAGGCCTCTGCTTACTGCTATCAAGGGTACCAGAACTTGTCAGAGATTTGGGATGCATGGCTTGACTTTAAAAGGCCCTTGTGGTCATTAACCTAGTAAACATCTTTGAACCTATGAACCTATATCACATACTCAGACCCTGAGGACATAGCTAATCTACTACAGAGCCTCAGCAGACCATATCCTCTCCGATCTACTGCACAACTAGAAGTGCAAATGGTAGAACAAACACCCACTTAAACGTTCTTAATGTTTTCTACAACATAATTACATATAAGTTGGAGGGACAGACATGTATCACAGAGAATACCACGTCTCTGGAATTGTCTTCCTCTCTTCGTAAAGACAGGTAGTTCCCTTACTTTTTCAAACATATCTGGATGATGGATGGATGGAAAACCACGAATTCTCCCCAGTCTAAGCACCCTTGCTCCTTATGGATAGGGGTGTCGTGTAAAGGTTCTGCCTGGCTCTGGATTATTCATACTTAAATTACAAGGGCTAAAAATGTAATGGGAATGCTAGGCTTCTAAAGATCTTCACGGATCAGTAGTCTAGTGCGTACCTATTAACTTATGAATTAAGTGAATGTGTTTATCAGTGGTTTGTAGTATTAACAGACAGCTGATATGTCACACTCACTCTTTAAAAGTACTATACTAAAAACTCCATGGGGAGACGTCAGCCATCTACAGAAAGTGTACACATTGGCAGCTTTTCATATGTTTACTGTCGCACCCAAACCGTGCACGGACTCAACAGCAGTCAATGGAATTAATAAGCACAAGAAGCTTGGATAGAAGAAAAAAAATCTTATATTACAGGTTTGGATTCACTGCTTATAGTTAGTAAATCCGCTTTGGTGTTCATGCCCTTAACAGCAAATATCAAAATGTAACAAAATGCATTCTACCCGTGTTAAATTAATATTATTAAAACTTAAAATATCTACTAAATTTGACTAAAACAGACTTTTATTATTAAATGCATACATAAAAATTACTCACATTTTTATAAAACTGTGAGGCGAGTCAGCCTATATTGACATCTATTGTAATTGTATTATATGTATTGTAATTGTAATGTACATATTCACATATCTGTTTTTATTTTACATATCTATTGTACTAAGATTATCTAGTTTATGTAACTCTTGGGATGTAGATGAAATAGGTCCACTTTGGATCAGCCCACTACCACAGTCAACAAACCTAAATAAATAAATACATTATCACCTAGAACAGATAAGATTGGATGCATTGTTATGCTGCTGAAGAGGTTTGACAGAACAAGTTCTTCACATTGTTTTTATGCCATAGCTCTCAACTGTACAGATTTTCTTAAAATGTCCAGATTTTTGCCTCAAATATTTAATCTGTTCTTCATAAAATCTGTGGTTTTCTGGTAAATCAGGGAAGACTGAAATCACAAAACAATGACCAAATAATGACATAATTTGAGTTTCAGACTTCATATCCTTCAGAAAAATGCATGCTAACACAAACCATGTTATTCTAGCAGTTTTCTAAGTTTATCAGATCAATATTTAAAATTTCTGTATTTCTGATGAAGTTCGACTTTGCAATGTAATAGTGAATGAACGAAAGCACTTAAATACCTTTTTTTGTTTTGCTGTTATGTGGATATTTCACTTGTTTGTGTCTTTCGGCTTTTCCCGGTTAGGGGTTGCCACAGTGGAACTCCGGTCCGCTAATCATTGGCAGTAGATTTTTACATACTTGCTTGCCGGGCCTAATGCACAACCTTCAACCGAAGGAATACCCATTCACGCATGTCGCTGCACAGAAGACGCTCTAACTGAGAATCGAATGGGCAACGTCTAACTGTGAGGCAGCAACGCTACCGCAGCACCACCACCGCAATCCTTATGTGGATATTTCACTACTGTTTTAATTGATTTTTGCTGGAAGATTGGGAATATTTCACTGCTGGAATTAAATCAATATTTTGCTGAACACTGCTGGTGTTATATCGATTATTTTTTGCTGCGAAACAAGTACCTGCTGCTTTCCTTCATTTCCACAAGGTTTGTGTTTTTATAAGTTTCAGTGAACTCTGAGAGTTAAAGTGTTTAATATTTATTTTAGGCTTTGTCCATATTTCTTGCATTAAGAGATTGAGAGTTATGTGTGTATCTTAGGTTTAACAGTTTTTATGGGCAGATTTTTGGATACTAAGTTTATTTAAATAGGTTTGACAGATCCTATTATTAGTGGTTATTCTTTATGGCAGGTGAAATATATGTTGTTCTAAATGTAAGAAGAAGAGAGAGCTGTATACATTTTCAAGTACTGCAGTCTGGAAAGAGTGGGGTAGAAAACATCTCCTAGAATATTGATAAACATTTAAAATTAATGTAAGATGAAGTACATTTTGATATGCATGGAGTGCCCCATACACATGTAAAGAAATGGCAGCAGTCAATTCAAAGATTAAACCAGGACTGCATTACTGTGCAATAATCTCATAGTATTAGTTCAATATGGCTCACTCAAATTTTCTTCACTGAATGTATGCAAAATGCATAATGCATGATCTGACTTGACAATCCATCCATTCTCAACCCCTTTTTCCCATTTTGCACATGGGGTCGGGGTGTCACTTCAAACAGTGACAATCATCTCGAGCCAAGGTTTACACCACCAGGTGGCTAGCCCTGCTGCGGTAGTTCATCTGTACCACTCACTTGCACACATACTCGCACCTACGGCCAATTTAGAGTGTCCAGTCCACCTAGTACATGTCTTTGGAATGTAGGAGGAAACCCACATGACCGCAGGGCGGACATGCAGACTCCACACAGAAGGCACCCCAGCTGAGAAACAAACTGGAGAACCTCTTGCTGTGAGGTGACAAAGCTAACTGCTGCACCACCGTCTGACTTGACAACGAGAGTGCAAAATCCTGAGGTGCAAAAAGTTTTTTAGTAATGTTTATAATGTTTCAGTCAGTGATCTGGGTACATCTATCAGTCTTCTACTGGATAGCTAGCTGGTTTGGGAGGGTGGAAGACCTTAACAGATCTAGCATCACTTATGTGTGCAGATCCCCCTGGGAAGCAATGCAGAGTACTACAGGACACAACTACTTAGGAACAATGAACAACTTCAACAGATATTGGGGACAGAATCAGAAACAAAATCTGAAGCATGTTGTTGGGTGACAAACTCAGTTCCCCAAGAACCCATAACTGTTGATTTTTTTTGTCACCAGTCACCCCCACTCTGTAGTTACAGCTACAGTAATTCTCTCATGAAGAGGTGAACCACCTTATAACATGTTATGTGTGAGCAATATGGCCAGCAATCATCAAGGAAAACAAAGACTGGATGAGGACATTGAGTGGTCTAGAGTCTAAAAAACACAATGTGTGCATATGTATAGAGAGATAGATAGATAGATAGATAGATGATAGATAGATAGATAGATAGATGTCTATCTATATAGCTATTAATGTAATGTGTGTGTGTGTGTGTGTGTGTGTGTGTCTGTGTGTTGATAGATAGATGATATAGATATCTATATAGCTATTATTAACATAATCTATATGTATGTGTGTGTGTGTGTGTATATATATATATATATATATATATATATATATATAAACACACACACACACACACACACATTTTTATTTTTTTTTACTTCAGATAGACTGTATAAAAATATCAAGGGTTTTTGATACAAGTCAGGGTCTTGGGGGTTACAACCAAACTCTCAAAATCACACAACCCATGGTGCATTACTTCATGTTTTATACTGATTGTCTGCTGTTAGTGTAAAAAAAAAAGATCTTCTGCTCTGAAACTTTAGCAAATCACTTACTATAGTTAAAATACTACACACTAAGCGCTTCAGCCATGACCACATATAATTCCTGAATACTGATTCTGTATTTATAGTTATGGCTAAAGCTCTGAAGTGCTTTATATGGTACCGCTCCATGAGTATCCACAGACTGTGACACCTTGCACCCAGGGAAGCCACCCCCTGCAACCCACATAACTACACCACTGGTGTAACTTATTCTATGTTTTGCAGGTTCTGACAGCTGTTGAAGCCATGAAAATTAAAAATATGGTAGCTCAAAACCCAAAGAAAAAATCCTTGTAAAACACATGCACCTACATGATGTTTATAAACCTAATTCTATTATTCTATAAATTCTGATTTTATAATCACTGCTTCAAAAAATAAAACTTTCTCTTAGGAAAGATCTGACCAAACACCATTTTAAACTATATGGGGACCAAGGCCATTTGAAGAAATTCAAGATAGGATTCCCCTACTAAGCCTAGATCAATGCCTCATTATACAACTAAACTTCTGAAGAAGTAGATGTTCTGTAATGCATTTCATGTCTTATTGTTGAAACAGAATTACTAGTTAACTATTTTTTTATTGCTAGATAGAAGATTTATATATGTGTCCCCCAATATGTTTGTTTGCCCACAGATAACATCTTTGAAGATTAGGGTCACATACATACACACACACACACACACACACACACACACACACACACACACACACACACACACACACACACACACACACACACACACACACACACACACACACACACACACACACACACACACACACACACACACACTCAGTCTTACACTACACTCACACCTATGAGCAAACTGTTGCAGTGTCAGTTTAACTAGAGCACATTACTGGGGTTGTTGGTGGAAACCAAAGCCCCTGAATAAAATCAACAGGATGTCCAGACTCTGCACAGAAGGCAGAGCAAATTGCAGAAAAAAACAAGAGCTGTGAGGTGACAGCACTATTTGATGCACCACAGTACCAATGATCTTCACTGACTGTGATGAAAAATTAAAGAAATGATGGCCACATCCATCTACTTCATTAGATACAGAACAAAGCTCTCTATGCGTGAGCATGCACACACATGCGCACGCGCCACACACACACAATGCCATATGATATGCTGTGTACCTGTTGTATTACTTACACAATGAGTGCAAGGGTCATGGTAGTACAACAGTTTACAGAAAGAATGATGGATGACAAGGGAAAACAGAGATGAAATTTGGGTAAAGGGAAAATTTGAGATACAGGATGCTGCTTTGTTCAAGAAAGCCCATAATCAGTGGTAGGGGTTTTAGGCTACCACATAATAAGTCAAACCATCCAAAAAAAGTAATATTTATTACAATACCAACCAAATACTCACCAGGCAAGCCCAGTGCAGCTATTGTTATCAGTCATTTTATCCATCTTTTTGTGAATTTGACCTTCTTGTATACTTGGCTTCTGCAGACCCACTATAACAAAATTCAGCAACAGCATTTCACGCCCATCTACATCGGGCCATCATACTGTCAGCACTTTCATGGAGAAACAACCACCATATGAATCTATATTTTGGACTAACCACTTTGGAGCTATAATGAACACTTTCAGAACCAAAGATGCCCATGGGATGCACTCAGCAATCACGCCAAAACTTGTTTTTTAAACAAACCCAGCCTTTTATATGCTAAAGGGATAAAAGGTTTGCCAAGATAATTCCCCATCCAAAAACCTCTCCAACACCATAAATTCTATCCAACTAACCACTTTAATTTACCTGTGGTGAAGACAGATTATTGAAAAACATTCCATACAAAAAAAAAATCTCCATCTGGAAGTCTTAACTATTTCAAACAACAAGCAAAAAAATTCCTTCCATTGATTTAGTTACATTACAAATTGCATAGAAAGCTCCACAAATCTTAGTCAACTGCTATGACTTTGGAGACCTAAACCATATGTGCTGGTTATCGATTTTTGACTAGTACAAATAACTCCAGCCAACAATAAGGAAACTGCATTTTAACTATCTGTGTATTTAATCTATTGCCCTTATTGGCAGTGGCAACCTGTAGTGACCAGGTGCATCTCACTTGCATAGTTATGGGACAGACAAGTTATGCGCAGTCATTGGAATCACTGTGAAATTAAAAAAAGGTGGTATGTTTCAGTATTTGGATCACCCTAAGGAAATGTAAGTAACTACTTTTCCCCTAACCCTAAAACTGCAAACACCCTGGAAATAAAACCCTAAACCTAACTCTAAAACGTAGGCCCTAACCCTAAAACTGTAACAGTAAGAATAAAACCATAGCTCTCAACTATGCCTGATTTTCAGGGATGTCCCTGATCTTAGCTGAGACATCTGCTGCATGTCTCTTAAAATGTATGATTTTTATTGAATAAAGGTGTTTAGTTTCAGTAAAAAATAATGATAATAATTACAGTTGCAGACTTATTTCACTTCAATAAAAGCATGTTAATTTATGTCCTGTTATTCTGTTAGTTTTCTACAACAGTACCACCATTCCTAAAAAAAGTCTCACTGATTTAAGACCATTCCTCCCAATTATTTTTGACTTTTCCCCCGATTCAGCTAATAAAAGTTTGAGAGCTATGATGAAAACACTAAGCCTAACCCTAAATCCCAAAGGCGCCTTCAATGTCTGTTTTTTCCAAGTGTACTACACATAACTATGGCACAGCAGGGCGTTTCAAGCAGCATGACTAGTAATCACACTGCTCATACAGTGAGTCCCCATTTAGCTGTTACAAGTAACTCATACCACCCCTATCTACTTACTCTAATTAAGAAGAAAGCTGGGCCACACTATCTGCTTACCAAGCAGGAGACAACTCTATAAGCTCCACACCACCTGCTCTTCTGGACTTGCAGTTACAAGATCTTCATAATCACTGACAGACACTTAGGCTGGGATTCAGGAAACTTTGCTGCATTGTAGTAATCACTTTTGCACAATGTGTAGCTATGTACAGGGTATATGCGACTCTGAGGCGCAAATACCACTAGCAGGGAATGCCAAGCAGCAGTGCTTTGCTATATGCTAATGATCATATAATCATATGGAAATGAGCTACAATATTAAAATGAGCTGTGTCGTGTATGCTAAATAGGGAAGATAAAGATGGTACAGTGATTCACAAACTTACATATGGATGGTATAATGCAGAACTTTAGTGTTAGGGTTAATGAGCAAACCCAAATCTCCATGGTCATGCAAATGAATTGTAAAAAAAATGTTAGTGGTTACCACAGTGTTAGTTAATGTGAATCTGCAAGACGTTTTTATGCTGCTATGAGCCACGGTCATGCATGTCATCACCCTTGGAGACACCATGTCATCAGTACTTAATATTTCATGCATTCCATAACACAAACACTGTGGATAGAGTAACTATGCAAATTACTGTGGATAAGTGCTGGCCTTATCTTCAGCCCTATGTGATTCATGGAGAACCTCTGCTACTGGATACCAAGGTTTATGTGCTTTACATATATTATCTACAAGGATCTTTCACTAATCTACTGGGGAAATTATCCTGGTATCTCAGGCATCTACCTCAAGAATACTGCAATAGTTTCTCGACAGTATGCTTCAGCATGGGGTAAGCATATGTGGTTCTCATGTATCACAGAGGAGACAGTCAACACCATGAGGTATTCCTATGATATAATTCATTTCCCCTGAGGTACTAGGGGCCATAGACTGCACTTACATTGAAATAAAAGCCAACCTAAGGAACTAAGCAAGTGAACCAACAACTGCCAGGTGGTCTTTAATTCACATGGTACCACTTAGAATATACCTACAGACCACCCCTACAGCTATCATAACCCCTACATGCATTACACCTGTGAACTGTGACAGCAGTTTCTGAGGGGTCACTTTCCCCTTGGGCATCTTACTGGCAATGCCAGATATGCCCTGAATCCTGGCTGATAATACCTATCAGAAATCCACAGAATAAGACAGACCAGTGGTGCAACTACAGCCCAATCATAAAAATGATCATTGTGTAGCATGTGCTTGAGTCACCAAAGGTGTGCTTTCATGGTTGGATTCATCCAGTAGTGCACTGCAGTATGATCCTGGCACATATGCAAAAATATATTTAGTATGTGCAGTATTGCACACTAGAATACTTAGTCGGCAATTATAGAGTGGGGTAGAGGGGCAGTTGCAGGAGGAGCAGTCCCCAACACACCATGTAGTGGGGGCTGAACCAGATGAGGAGTTTGTGGAGGAGTCAGCTGCAGGGGGTGATTATACTGATGGAGGCAGTTACCGTCTTACTTTAGGTGAAGAAGCCAAAGAAGTAAGAGGAAGGTAAGAGGGTTAGGGAAGATAGCAAGGGCACACAAACATAGAAGACAGACAAGATTGAAAGGAGACTGCTGACGCAATAAGGGAAGGGGAGAACAATGGAATAGGAGACATCATACAAAGAAAATGTAGACAATGGTGTTCACACCCTACAATTCAGACAGAATTTATCTCTCTTTCTGTCTCTCTCTCTATATATATATACATATATATATATATATATATATATATATATATATATATGAAATTGGGCACCTGGCCCACAAAAATATTTTACCCCACCTTCCTCACCACCATCCTACTCATTACTTAGCTTTTCACCTTATGTTCCATCCTGAGCTTTGGTCCCTTTTCTCATCGCTTTTATATATTCTCATGTCATCTCTTTAATTTGGTCAAAAAACAAATGAGCACACCAGTGTACTGACCTTTTCAGGCTTGTGCATGATATCTCTTTTGCCCTTGCTTTGTGAATATGATCACTTGAAGCCTCATCAAGGTGCATGCACAACTAGCAAGTATGGCTTACTCTTGTATTTCCCTACAGCTACATCACAGCACTATGTGCTTCTCCCACAAATGCTGTTGCAGCTGATAGATTTTTTAATAAGGTCACCTTCTTCCACTAATTTCCTCACTGTTCATTGTTAATGACCTCTGGGCTCATCTCACAGACAAAGTAAACAATGCTGGGCTGGCAATGACCGTGCCTCTCATGTTTCTAAATACCAGTCCTAGTGTATAATTTCATTTTTTTTTTCATTCTTTTTCCAGTTACTTGCTTTACTCTTTGCAGGTTCACATGAGGGCTGAAGTCAATGCACAAGACCAGAATCATTCCAGAACCACACCAGATTTTTTAATAAAACTTCAAAAACACTCACATAGTAGTTTCTTCGTACAGCTGGAAAAGCTTACCTTGGAAACACCCATGTGAGTATGTCCACGTAAATGGTATTTTGGTTTAATGCCTGATGTGAGCGTGTCCACGTAAATGGTATTTTGGCTTAATGCCTGATTCAGAACCATTTGCATGCTGCCAAAAGCTATCTTCATCATGTTGCTGCAATACGTAGCAAGTACATACACTTAACTTATTCTTCAACAGTTGTATAATTATATTTGTCATGTTATGTTACATACATTTTTTCTCCTTTTTGTACTACAGTGCTGTATCAGCATTTGTTGTAAAATAATGCATTAGTCTGTTCTCTTGGATATCAGTATGTTATAGTCACTCGGGATTATCATAAAATAGGTTCTGTTGAATCAATGCTCAATCTTGGTAAAATTAAAATAAATAAATAAACCTAGTTAACAAATTAAATTAAAATGAACAATTAACGGACCCCTAAGAGGGTTGGGGCACTAGGTAATTGCACAGAATGCCCCCTGAGGGGTTGGGATACTGGACAATTACATAGTTCCTTCCTTCCTCTTCCACACTGGCCTTGAATATGACCAACTAGTATTAGTCTCAACTGTCAATGATTTTGCAGAACATCTTTGATCTTGTCTTATATTTTTTTGCTCTGTCCCTCATAAAATTTTAGATTTTTTTTGCAAATCATTGATGATTACTGCAGTTAATAACATCATCAGTCAGAAATTAGAATTTCATATTTTTTATTGTTCAGAAAGTGCATGTTAATGCAGAACTTACTCTATTAAGCTTTTAAGTGAATTAGTGCAAAATGTAAAGACGGTCCCTGATTTTTGACCTTCTCCTCCCAATCATTTTTTTTTTCGCTTTTTCTTCTAATTCTTCAGCGAAGAAGTTCCAACCTCATGATCACCTGGCTTTGACAGTTCATTTATTTGCATTCATTAACTGGGCCAGAGCAATGATCCTCAAAGACCTCTTTCAGACTCAGCTCAAGGCCAGTAGAGTTCTCCATAGTTAAGTGACTTGCTCAGAATATTCTCACAGTTGGCAACCAGAGGTCAAAGGAATCAAACTGGTTCCTGCCTGACTCACTATTACATAGATGATTATGATCAGGTCTCTGATCATAATGTATAAATTTTAACTATAAATCATACATTCAAGATATGGATGCCTAGAAATTCATTTTCTATGTGAATCTTGGCATCCATGTTGAGAACTCATAATAATATATTACCATCAGAGAGCTGATAATAATTCTTTGTAGTGATGGAAAGTTATCTGCTCCATGTGTTACTAGGTACACAAAAGTAAAAAAAAATGCAGTGTGTTATGCCAGTAAAGCAGTGGGGAAGTGGTTGACTGACATCCTTACATATTCCTGTATAAGGGAAACAATTTGAATAAAAATAGTGTGTGGGTGTAATGTAGCAAACAGCAGTTAGAAATAGGAGTTGAAACAAAGTTTTTTTCAATCTCTGCTGCTGCTCTTTACTGGTCGGCACTGTCAGTTTTTAATGCCAGATGTGATTTTTACAGGTGTACAAGGGATGCTTGAAAACTGTTAAGCAAACTTCCAAGTGTTAAGGTCAGGTCTCGCTCTAGAGCAGTGTTAAATTAGGATGCAAATTAACTGTGTCTGGAGCATAGCCACAGCATTCCATGCACTCCATAATGTTTAAAACTTAGTAGAATTATATCATTATTACCCAACTGTAAAACATGACAAAGAAAACAGTGCAAACCATAACTCTGAACTTATTTACTCAAGAATTCTGGACAAAGCCAAGAATAATTAGGGACATGGCCCAAAATTAGAGACAATATTACTGGAAACAGAAAGGGCTGCTGCCAGTGGCAAGCTGTCAGCAGCCCATTCTGATTCAGAAACAGGTCCAAAGCAGAGATCCTATGAGGTCTGTAGGATCAACGTGGCAAGTGGTCTCCTCGGCTAAACTACAAGTTAATGAGGCATCCCAGGGGAATGGCCTATGCTAATTAGCCATCTTGTCTCTACTGGAAATGCCTGCAGCAAGGAATTTTAGTAGCCAAGCAATTCCATAGTACAGCTCAGTCAACTGAGTTAATTAACTCAGCCAAATGTTTGCATTCACCCATTTTCAGTGGGTGAGATCACATTAGAAATAAATGCCAGAGAGTTTAGTGACAGGAAGTGGAGGAGGGTGCATGTCTGTGGTTGCATATATGAGTGTATGCAGAGGAATGAGTCATCTCAGGGGTGTATGTGTGTGTGTGTGTGTGTGTGTGTGTGTGTGTGTGTGTGTGTGTGTGTGCGGGCGCACGCGCATATGTGTGTGTATGGGTGAATGCCATGACTGAGTGCATTCTTGACTGCAGCTGAGTAAGGTAGAGGTGCGTGTGTGTGTTTTCACACAATTTGTATATGATGGCAGTCATACTTCTAAACTCCCCAGACTAATTAATATATGGCAGGGAACACTAACACCGGGGAAACTTAAATATTACTTTAAAGTCACTTAAAAAGTTAATAGAACTTCACGTTTTGCAGCACGTAACAGATGTGGGTATTATGAACACTCGACATCAGGAATACTCTTTAAATGTTACTTTACATTCATTTAAAAACTTAATAGAAGAACATCTAAATAGGGCACTCGTTCTGTGTGGGAGCATAAAACATGAAATAAGCCAAATAAAACACTCCAAACAACAACATTCAAAATATTAAAAGGATGAAAACACTAAAGTCTTAGGTGATTTTGTAGTTCCTGTTATCTGGAGTGTTTCCTTTGGCTGAATAGAGCAACAGTTTTCCAGAATGAAAGATATGTGGGGGTACACTAGACACCAGGGGTAGGAAGTATTACCCTAAGCCACTTAAAAACTAAATTGAACAAGTACAAAAGACAAAAGACTTATGGGAGGTAACACTGGACACCAGGGACACTAATTAAATATTACCCTAACTCACTTAAAAAAAAGTTAAGAACTGGGAAAGAAACTTTGAATCCTGTACCCTTAGCATAAGCATCAATTCATCAAAAGGCAACGCTTCAGTCCTCAGCACTAACATTAGATACTAGGAACACTCTTTAAATATTACCCCAGGTTACTTTAAAAAAAGTTTAAACATCAGGATAAAAGCTTCAAACCCCATACCCTTGGCACAGAATACACCTCATTAACAAGTTACTGCATCTGCTTATGTCTCTGCATTAACTGTAGTCTTAACACAAAACAGCTCTTGCATTAAGATGCATTTTCTGAACAATAAGTATGAAACTCTAATGTTTGGTATTATGGACTGACCGCAGTGGTCCATCAGTTATGAGGCAAAGGGCAAGAATAAGGCAAAATCAGGAACGTCCTGTTAAATCAGTGACAGTTCAGAGGGATGTGGGTGTCTATGTTTGTGTCTGTGGGGGATGCTGTCATACCTCTAAACAGCTGTGTTCAAGCCTTCCAGACAAAGCTGGAAGGAACACTAGATGACACCAGGAAGAGTTTTTAAATATTTGCCAGGGTCACTTAAAGAGTTAATAGAATAACAGGGCTAGCATCATGATGCACTTTCTGAACAATAAGAAGAATAAACCACTACTGTCTGCCATTATTGACTGACATTAATCCATCCACAACCCCTTTTTCCCATTTTGCCAATGAGGTCAGGTTGTGTCACTTCAACAGTGACAATCATCTAGAGCCAAGGTTTACACCCCTGGGTGGCTAGCCCTGGAGCAGTAGTTCTTCCACACCACACACTCACATGCACACTCACTCCTATGGCCAATTTGGAGTGTCCAGTCTACCTACTGCATATCTTTGAAATGTGGGAGAAAACTGGAACACCCAGAGAAAACCCAAGTGAACACAGAGAGGACATACAAACTCCACACAGAGCACAACTCAGCAGAGAATCAAAGCAGGGAACCTCTTGCCTGTTAGGCAACAACACTATCTGCTGCATCACTGTGCCACACTCGATAAAAGTGCTGATTAGCACAGGAGGTAATACCATTTAATTCATAAACATGAATAATGAGGTCTTGCTTCATTACAACTAATATGTCTCTGAATCGCATTTTCCACAACAGCAAAAACAGACCCTTTTGGACTCATCTTTTAGCATCTATGGTGGGGTTCTTTATGAACCCCAAACTGTGTTTAAATATTAGTCTAATTCTCTTTAAAAAGTTAATAGAACAATAAGGTTTGCATCAATATGTTATTTCTTAAACAATCAAAAGAATCCTCTTCATTGCAAAACTATGGATGGAGTTCACCGTCTGTCAGTGAAACAGTCCTTGTCCTAGGTACCCAACATTTCAGATTTCTTAACAAAAAGTAGGTCCTCACTAGCTACAAAATTAATAAAGTAACTACCCTGCTATGGTCTCAGAAATCAAAGTCAAACTCTGCCCAAATAACAACCAAAAATTTTAAACTCCGCTGCACTGATCACATCGTCTCCCTACTGTCCCCAAAATTATGTGAATCTGTCCCAGTCTACATCATAAACCATGGGCCCAAATCCAAAAGACCTACTTTCAGTGTAACTGACCACTTACATTGACAGGAGGCTGAGAGTGGGTGTTTTGGAATCTGTTCTCCATAGTAAGCCTGTTTTTAGATAGGCCTTACATCAAAGTAAATCACGTTCAAACACTCTCCAGTTCTTAGCAATATTGTTATCAAACACCAGCAGTTCAGGTCTGTGAAATCCCTCTGCCATCACAACAAAATATGTTTAAACATAAGCGTAGACCAGGTACTTGTAATAATGCTCAAACACACAACACTCTCTTTGAAAAGGCTTCACTTTGACACTGTAAACACTCTGAACATTCCAGAAACTTTGGACACTTCAAGTACCTTTAGTTAATTCAAAAAAGTAGTACATTGCGAAAAAATGCAATCATTTTAGCCCTTTCGTACATCTTAAACATTTCAGAAGTAATTTCAAACACTTTTGTAATTATTTCAAATACTTTTATCAGTATGTAGCAATTTTGGACATTTTATCTCGGTAATTATTTGAACATTCTGAAGGCTTTGCCAAATAAGTGATGACTGAAAAATCATTTAATTAATTTAAGTACCTTTGAATAATCGCTGACCAGTTTTGCGAGTTCACACTGGTATAGTCCTCCACTTTTAACAATTTGCCTGATTGCTTGTGTGTTGCTTTAACTTTGGATCCCATTGTGGCACCATGTTGTTTTAGACATGTCACTTCTGACACCCTGTCACTTGTCTCATGCATTCAAAAGAGACGATGAAGTGGTGTGTGGGTTCAAGATATTTATTGTACATAAACATTGTCAGGAACTGGAACTGGAACATGTTTATTTAAGTTAACTGATTCACACATTATTTCAAACACACTCGCATGTGCATCTCCATTCATGCCTGCACTCTCTCTGGCTGACAAAATGGCACTGTTCTCCAACATGTTCAGTACTTATATGCATGTGCTATCTACCTACAGTGGCTCAACAGGAACATTACACATAATGATCTACACTCTAATAAAGTCATGTCCTAAAATTGTGAATAATGCATTATAGTCTGTTCATTTACTTGTCTTTATGTTGTGAGCTACCATATAATGTATTAAAGGTAAGCAATGCATTTTTGTTTGTTTTATGATCTACCATATTCTGTTCTGCCAAGTCTAAATGAAAACCAATGTGCACTTCCACTACGTATACTATGGGCATATGTTATGTTACAATAACTTAGAAAACAACTAATGTTTTGTATTTCAATGTACTTTCCATTTTACACATTCACCCCACCCCGACCTCTGAAATCGATCATCTGTGATCAGTGGTCTATCCAATCAACAAATGCTACGTGAAAAAAAAAAATATCTATTTTCACCAAAAGTACACACAGCCTAAAAAGAATGAGCATTTTTAAGTAAAGTAATAGATCTGCCTACCTGCAGTTTTTTTTTTTTTTTTTTGCTTTCTGCTGTACAACTACATATTTTTTCTTCAATATAAATTATACTGTTTCACATAAATAAAACTGGAACCATAAGGAAAATTATAAAGCACACATTACATGAAGCAGTGTACAAATATTATCCATTCTTCCTAACCTCGACTCCTCACAATATTTTTTTTTTACTCAAATGATTTTTATTTTGATGAAATAACACAATAATTTAATACATCAATAACATTCAATAACTATTTACAGAATTTACATTCAGCCTGACAAAAAGGATTCAGATAAAAACATATGTAACTAAATAATAACCTAATATATAAACTATGATAGTTAGGAAGAGTTTGGTTCCATCTGTAGGGTATCAATCAAATTCAAAACTTTCCTCCACAGACTATTAACCAATGGCTTCGGAAAAGTTCTTAACTCTTTAGTTCTTTTCTCCATTAATATACATTTCTTCAGGGAAGATAGGAATTCCTCCATTGTGGGTGCTACATTAGAGTTCCATCTTCTGTTTATACATTTTCTGGCTATTGTTAACATGGTCCACAACAAATACAGGTCATCTTTTTTATATGATTAGCATTAACAACATTCAATAAAATTAAAGACTTTGTCAAAACAAATATATCTGTATATATAGCTTGAAGAAATGTGTTAATCTTGTTACAGTAGGGGTTAATATTAGTACAGTCATAAAAAATATGAGACCAGTCAGCATTAGTGGACAGGTGATATCTCCAACATAACTTGCTGTTTGAAGGGCTCATTTTTTAAAGTTTCTCAGGTGTCAAAAAGGATCTGTGTAGAAATTTCCAAGGAAAGATCCTCCAGAATTGTGAATAAGAAGTTAGTTTAACTGAAAGTAATTTTTTTTTGTCTTCATGGGTTCATAGCTAGGTACTAGGCTATCTGCCCGAGGGCATTTATAAACCTAGCCAGAGTGTGTTGGCTTTCGCTGCCCCATTGATTAATTAACTGAGCCTCTGTCAAGCAGAGCCAATGAAGTGATCCCAGGGGTGTATTTTCTGTTACCCATCCACTCATCAAGGTTTCTCTTGAAGAGTGTTAGTGAGGGGCTCTGCCTAATGAAGTTAGGAATTTTCTTCCAAAGCATGGGGAGTTTCTGTGACAGGAATCTATCGCTCCAGCATGTTCTATTTATTGTTGTGGCAAGGTTTAGCTCACTAGAGCGTGGCTCGCAGTGACTTGGATTTCTTTAGGTCGAGCATGTCCATCAGTTCTGAGTTGGACATGGCTTTGTAAGTCAGGCAGAGATCACCTCTCAGTAAGCAATATACCACTGATTACAGCCGGAGTTTTTTCAGTCGGGCTGCATAGGACATATGTTTGAGGCCAATAATCCTCTTGGTGGGGTGCTTTTGTGGTCTTTCCAGCTATTGGAAGTGTCTTGTGAGGTACATCCCAAATGGGGCATTGTACTCTATGATGGGTCTTCCATTGATAATGATACTGGAAACCCTTTAGTTAGGTATTGCCAGTAAGAATCTTTAGGAGCTGTCTTATAGACAATTAAAGTGTTATATAGATATGATAGTTCATTCTTAATATCAATATTATTATATAGAATTCCAAAAATCCAGTTTATAATTTTTGGTACGGTTTTGAAGGCTGAGTTGTGTACTATTCTGCACAGATACTTAGTGTATGCTGTGACACTCTGAAGAACTAACCAGTCATTAGGGAATAGGCCATAGGTTGACAATATACATTGCGTGTTCAAAGCTTGTTGATTTTCTATACATTGCAACCAACAAAATAGGTTACTATTTTCCCATTATCCGAAAATCTTTCTATATGTTTTATCAGGGAAATCTCTTGTAATAGTAAATGGTATTAAAAATCTATACCACAGTTTTATATCTAAATTTGTGTTGATGATTTTTGACCACCATGCTTATCTAGTTTAATAGTTTCAATAAATTTAGCAACTGCTAAATAATATTATGCAGTATCTTTTAGCAGGTGTATAATAATTATACTTGTGCACAGCTGCCTCTGCACATTATCTACAGTTTCTTCAAAATTTTTACTTGCACAATTATTAATTTTGAAAGAGAAGCAACACACTTTATTTTTCAAAATGGATGGGAAATAGGCAGAAAAACAGTAGGCTGTTGATTACTGTCTCTTCAAAATGTTTACTAGCACAATTATTAATTTTGAAACAGAAACAACGCACTTTTGTCAAAATGGGTGGAAAATAGGCAGAAAAAAACGGTAGGCTGTTGGGTTACCTCATGTCCCTCTTTGCGAGGGGCAATTCCACTTTGGGCAATTGTACCCTGCGAAAAAAAAAATTAAAAAAAATGGCAAATGTCCTGAGATTTTAAGACAAAATATATTTCTTAAGTTTCTTTAATATTTGCATAAGACAGTTGTTTTGTATCTGAAAGACATAAATAAGAAATAGCAAATGCTACAAAAATAAGATTTTAATTTTGGCAAAAAAAGTGAAGCTCTGTCCTTTGCACTGGCCGTGGGTACGTTTTGTCCTGCAAAATCTTACATTTCTACAAAAAAATGTCCTACTTTGAGCATCTGAAAAGGTGGCAATAAACCATACAAATGTTACAACCTTACAAAAAAACACACCCCATTGCTTACAACTATTAATATTGCCAAAAACGAACCTAAGGTCCACTGTAAACTGAGCCTGCGTAGTTGCATTTTTCTGTCATATCCCAGTAACCATTCAGGATATGGTTTGCTTAACAGCGATGACTGATGCATTGTGGAAATTGTAGTTCTGTTTGAGGACTCCCGCCCCGCTGTATTGCTCTCCCAAGAGCAATTCGTAAGAATATTCTACGTAAGAGTAGAACAACCAATGGAGTCGGAATCTCAATGAGCCAATAGAAGAGTGCGTTTTTGGGATGTCAACGCGTGTTCAGCATAGTGCTTTGAGATTTTATAGTACTGGGAAGAGGTCAAACTTTTGAGCTGGAGCTAGGGGACGGTAAGTCGTGGTTGGAATTATTTTCTGAGCACGTTGGGGGTTAATTGCATGGCTAGTTAGGTTGTAGCGATACTGTTATTTGTGTTTAGGGATTTTTGTACTGTGTGGATTCCTTCTGTCAGCATGTGGGTTCTAATATACTTGTGTTAGTTACCGATTTATAAACGTTTGGCCATTGACTAATATGTTTATATGGTAAAATGTAAATGGCATGTTCTGTGTTTTACACAGAAGGATCAATGATTTGTCCATGCTTTGCGTAGTAAAAAAATGAGAGGGTTTCATGGGGCCCAGGTATATAAGTGAATACGGTTGCCACTTAAGTTGTTTAAACTTATCGTCTTTCACATAGTTTAGGAAATTAGAGACTCAGAATGGTAAAGCTGCAAGGTGTTGTGGAATTAGAAGATACGATTCAAGTTTCAATTATGTTTAATATTTTTACTTGCTGCCATGCTTAAGGAAGGGGTTGCAATTCGGAGAACACTTAAAATGTTGCTCTACTAGTAAGGTCAGAAACTCACCACCTCGGAGCTTATCTCGGTCCTTCAGGTTTGTGTTTGTAGCGATCTTATCAGACTGTCTTTAAACTAGCGTTATATTTTGTAAGAGATCTATCCATCTTCAGATGAAATGGGAATCTGTTCTATAATCGAACATCTCGAGATTGAAAGGAATTGTATTTAAATGTGATGTTAGAAATTCTAGTCGTATGACCAACTGAAGTTCAGAGTCCCTGCTCGTTGTTAATAAAAAGACCGTGCATAGCCAAAGCATCTGGAATATCATTGCAGATGTTTTAAGTCTAGGTTGACAGCAGTGACGGCAGTTAGGGTTGCTGTTTTACGGTGCTTGGTCGTACAGTATGATTCACGGATGGGGTGCTTTCTTTGCAGAATCTGGATTGCCTGCCTCTGTTTGTTTTTATTTACTTTTTGCCAGGCGCTTTAGTTTCCTCAGTCATTCTAAAGATTTCCTATAGGTGAATCGTTGACACTTCAGAATTTCTTATAAGTATGTGTGCCATGCATATATCTTGAGGGATTGGCACCCTGTCTGGGAGGGTTATTACTGCCTTGTCCCACCGTCTACCAGTTTAGGCTCTCCTGCAGCCCTGAATTGGGTTATGTGGGTAAATGCAGACTTTGAGTGTTTCTGCTTAGTTATACAGCAGAGTTTGCAATCTAGACGTATATTTAATAATAAAATGTTTTATATTTTCTAACTTTTTTATGCGCTTTGCAATGCCTCATGAACTCTTTATATTCTTTGTTACTGTAATAGTAATATATTGGAATTCGAGTTGATATTTCTGTAGGTGTTAAAAATGTTATTTCCTTTTGATGACGGGAAACACTTTGTGATAGTATTGCTAGAAATTCTTTGGTTGCCTGCAGTTGCATATACATCTGTATAAGTTGCTGGTACTGCTGGCTTGGAATGTTGACAGAATGAGAGAGTGTATTTCAGAAGTAGGAACACTACTAGGCAGTTGATCAGTCATAGTAAGATCCGACATGTGTACCTTTAAGAAAACAAACTTTAAAGTTCTTGCAGTTTTTTACAAGCACTTAATAGTGCTCACCCCACAAGTAAAGCATGTCTGTACATTATAAATTTGTCTATCCCTCTAGTTGTCAAGTCTAGCCGTAAAGGGTAAATGTAGACTTGAGTGCTTCTGCTTAGGCATGCACCACTTTGTTCAACTTCTAGTGATAATTTTTTCCATAGGCTGGGAATATGTTGCATTAGGAACCTGTTCCTCTAATGCTCTGTTGTAGAATTAGATCCCTAGTGTGGCTGTTTCTAGAGCCACTGGTGTGAAGAAATAGGAAATCAAACAGGACTGTATCTTTCATGGCTGTAAAAGTGTGAGATGTCATCTCAGAGCTTCTGGTAGGCCACTGAGTATAATGAGGGTCTTGATGAGCTTTTGTGATAAATGGAAGGATTTGGTGCCTTTGGTTTTCTTGGTTAGAAATTGGGAGCCTTTCCAGTTGAGCTGTATTAAGAGGAGTACCATTTGTAACACTCGAGGTGAGAAGATCCGTTTCCAAATGTTACTGTGCTGTACTACTGGCATTTAGCTTTGGGCCATTTGGGCCATTTTCTGTACACCAGGTATGTGCATATTCTAGCCTTTGCTGGAGCTGTTTAGTATCTGTGGATCAACAGATAACATTGCCCAGTTGGCGATCATCAGAAAACATGGTGAAAGACACTTGGCATACTGGTTTGTTTGCCTTCAAAATAACTGTTAAACTGGAGATGGTGTGGCACCGATCCATCTGAATTCAGAGAGGGTACCAGCAGGTGTAACAGCCTGGGATCTGAGGAATAGTCAATTTATAGTCCAGCAGTGTATGTGGTAGTAAGAATCATTGCAAACTTGTGTGCAGACCAGAAACCATAACTGTTTCTTAAAAATTGTTAATTTTTAGGAGGTACAGAGCAGATTTTGTTGAACCAGAACTGAGAAACAAAAGTACAGTTTCCAACAGAATTATTAGTTCTGTTAATTTGAAGGTTTTTTTTTTAAGTTGCTTCACTTGGCATACTCTATGTAGTGCCATTTCACTTTATCTTTCAGGTAACATTTTAAAACTTTCTATTACTGCCTTTTCTGGTAGTGTCTGAAATGGGTCCTTTGTGGATAAGTCCATTATTTGGTTATTACAAAGTAAATACATAAATATTTAAAAACGTGTCAGTGCCTTGTGACTTGCCAAGTGGGAGTTCTGTAACGGTATGATCATGGATAGTATTGTGGAAACTTTCAAGGCAACCATGGACTGGAGGTGCATGTGTCAGTTCGCTGCTTTGAACCACAGTCATTCTAATGAATACTGGAGAACATTTTTTTTCTTCAGAAACTGGTCTCTGTTTTGAAAATGGAGTAGATGTAGAACATGTATTTGAGCACCTCTTCTCCATTTGTAGTTCTCCTTTGTCTCCCTGTCACATGTGGCTGAACTGGAAACTAGCTGTTTGTCTATATTAAAATGGGAATTTGGTAAGTAAATGAGCATCGGAATTAGATGCTGACGAGCAACTAGTCCTTGCACTGAGTTGCAGGGTAAGTTGATAACAGTCTTTCTGTTTCTTATTTTGGAGAGATTATTCTGTTGACTTGAAACGGTTGGTGAAGAATGTATTCAGACTTTGTTTTGGAGTACTGGTTGACATTGTATGGAGGAATTTTCCTTTTTGCTATGCTTATCACATTTAACTTTAACCATTGAAATAGGTAGGACGTTTTTTTGTTTGTTTGTTTCATTTGTGTCGTAACCATTCTCCTGTTAAATGTCTATATTTTAGCATTTGTTTGAAATTGACCGGGGTTGAGCACTGATCAAGAATGACCAATTTCAGTCTCTGTTCAAGAACATACAGAATATTGTTCACATACAGACATAAAAATATTTATTGGGGAAACCCAGCTGAACATTCAATAGAGGCCAAAAACAAAATAGGAAAGTTTTTTTTTTTTTTTTATTTATAGATGTTTGATGTATAAGTACGTTAGGCCATTTCTAAGGGTTTCATATTAAATTTCTGTTGCACAAAGTCTAGTGCAGTGAATTTGGTTAAAACAACTGAGTGACCAATTTGCCGTTCTGTAATTTAGTGACGAGATAAAGAATTAAATTTTTTTTCCACCACTCTGATAATTTGGGTGTATGAATGCAAATAAAGATAATGTCATGGAACACTGGTACCGTCCAAAACTCTCTAATCCAGTTGTCTTGCAGCTCCTTTGTTGGTATTCTTGACAGCCCCCACTTTGCACACTAAAGCTTAGTGCTGTATCTGAAGTATTTCTACAAAGACTTATTTGGTATTTGTGTTGTAGGGATGGTATGTGTGGGGGGTGAAGTATATAGTTTCAGACTTCAGGAGCAAATCTGATGTGTCTCAAAATTTAATGACCAGGTTGTGTAATTGTATATGACTATATCAACATATCAAAGACTTAAGTGTGATGTTGTAAAATCTTTATTCATTATTTACTCTTAGGACCTCTGTTCCGTCCTCAGAACCGATACGGCCGTTTCCCAGCTAGCGCAAGCCAAAAACTCTCAGCTAAGAACCTACCCACAATGCCCCTTTCTTAGGTACTCCAGATCTCATTTGCCGTGTTCCTGGTTAGACGTGCTTGCCATCTCTCTCAAAGCGAAGTAGACAATTGTTAATTTTAAGCTGCTTCCTATCCTTTTCCTTGGTAATTTAATTTTTTTACCTTTATTGGTACTGTCCCTCTCCCCTGACTTTGACAGGCCTTTCCTTTCTACTAGTGGTATTCTTTTTTTTAAATAACATCACTGGTATTTTCTCCCTTATTTTTTCTGTAGGATAGCCTTGTTGCCTTACTGTGTCAGGCAAAGCTAAGTTGGGATTTAAACAGTGTGACAAGTGTGGACGTAAGATGCCTAACTCAGATGCACATGTTCATTGTGTCTGTTTGGGCGTGGATCATATTAGAGCTAACTGTGACTTTTGTGCTAGTTTTTAGTAATTGTACACTAGCAGTAGTTTTTAGTAATTGTACACTAGCAGACCGTAATAATAAATTTATCTTAAAAGGTTTACTAAAGACACCTTTTTTGGAGGTTCTATCTGGGTCAGAGGTTTTGCCCCCTCCAAAGACCATAAAACATAAGAAAAAACGGATTACTCAAGGCACCTTTTTTCAGAGACTCTGTCTGGGTCGGAGGTCTCACCCCCTCCAAATACCAAAAAACATAAAGAAAATCGGATTACTCAAGCACCTGCTTCAGAGGATCTATCTGAGTCGGAGGTCTCCCTCCTCCAAAGGCCAAAAAAACATAAGGACATACAGAGTCACTTGTTCCTGCATTTCTGTCAGTTATGGAACCCAGTCGGCTCCTTGCTTCCTTGGTGCAGACTTCTCTTCCAGGCCCAGGCTGTGTCTTCTCTCCTGTGGTATCCCCCATGATATCCATCTTTTTTTCGACCACTTCAGTGCCCCTCCGATTGACATTGACATTGCGATGATGACTGTTCCTGCTCATCCCCATCCAGCCACGGTGCCGACTGTTTTCTTTGGCTCCAAAAGTTGAATACCTGCCAAGAACAAGATACCTCCGGTGCATATTGTCTGTGTTCCGACAGCATTTTCCCTATCAGCACTGTTGACCTTTGCTGCATCGGCTCCGGTGGAACCGATACTCTCCCGAAGCAGTGCTTGGACCATCCATACCTTGGTATCTAGCCCAGCACCTATTTTCTCACTGGCACCAGTCCACGGGTCAGATGGCTTCCAGTTCTCTCTTTCCCCCCCAACCCAACTGTTCAGGACCCTGGGCAGGGAATCAAAGAACCTCTTGAAACCCCTCTCTCCGAGTCCTCCTCCTTGAGGAGAAAGGGTCCCTATGGTCTCCCCAGATAGCATCTCATTCGGAGACATTCTCGAAATCCTCAAGCAGCGGGGAGACTAAGTCCTATAAGTCCTATAACCCTTTTTCTGTGGAATCCATGTTCCTGCAGGCCTTCTGTGTCCACCCATCTACTTCCCAGGTGACCTCACCGGCAGATGACCTTGTTTAATTACGCAGCATACCTGGAAGGCCCCGGACAACATAGAACCTGTCCTTCAGAGGCCAGATAAATTTGTATCTACACCTGAAGACCAGCCCCACTGGTCCTAGCAGTTAACAGTTGTTTCTATGGTTGTGGTGGTGGCAACCAAGAGGGAACTGTCAGGAGATAGTTCCACCATCCATCCTCCCAAACAGAGTCCCGTACCATGGACAGACTAGGGAAGCGGACCTATGCTTCAGTAACATTCGCCATTCGGTCGCTGAATTAACTGATACATTTTACTTGCCTCCAAAGAGACCTAATTTCTGAAATATCTTCCTCTTTGGTGGGGGTACTGCCTGATGAGGTGCGTGGCACTGTCGCCTCGCAGCTAGCTACCCTTGAATCCATCTCAAACTCCTTGATGTGTTTGATATCTCGCATGTCCAAGGGGGCAGCTCGAGCTGCTGCATCTGGTGTTGTCATGAGACATAATGCTTGGATGTGGTTGTGTGATTTCACAGACCCCTTTAAATCTTTTGTTAATGCACCGGTCGACGACTCTGACGGAAAGACCTTGTCTGCTGTGGGCATATGCTTTTCCAACCCCCAGAGGCCCTACTCCAGGAACCAGAAGGGGGGAAAGATTTGGTTCAAGAAATCCCAAGGATCCTTTTGGGACACTCACGTTTAACAATCCGTACTGGGCAGAGTTAGCAACTCGTATGGAAGACTTCCCTTTCGGGGTAGAAGGGGTCCATGTAACCAGGGAGCTAGAGATTCTTTCTCAGGCAGACCCTACCAGTGCTCCTGAGCAGTTGCCTGATTGCTTTCCTCTGGAAGCAGTCGGGGGTCATTTCTCTCTGCATCTACCAGCCTGGCATCTTATTACTACCGATGTTTGGGTGCAGAGAATAATATCCAGAAGTTACCAAATACCTTTCAACCTAACTCCCAGACCTGTTAAATGAATCCCCGATGTACCGCCCAATCAGAGGGAATTGGCAGCCTTGGAAATGGAAAAACTGCTAAGAAAAAGGGTCATCCAACCAGTCCCACCAGAACAGACAGGATCTGGGTTTACTCGAGGTTATTTTTAGTGCCAAAAAAGACTGGGGACTGGAGACCAATCCTGGATCTCAGAAACCTCAAAAATTCTGGATGGTCACAGTACAGTCCATTCTTCCCTTCCTAGGGAGGGACAGTTGGATGTGTTCTATAGACCTACAGGATATGTACTACCACATAAAGATGGATCACTGTTCCCGGAGGTTTCTTTGCTTCCAGCTGGGAGCCAATCACTACCAGTTCAGGGCACTGCCATTCGGTCACTCAACAGCCCCCCCTCCCAAGTGTTCACCAAATGTATGGCAGTTGTGGTAGCCCATCTTTGACTACAAGGATTCCAGGTGTTTCCCTATGTAGACGATTGGCTCCTTGCTGCTCCGACCCAGGAACCTCCTAGTCCACACCCTCTCTTACACTCAAGATCTCGCTCTCCACTTGGGAATTACAATCAACAAAGACCAATCTCAGATGTCTCCAATGAAGACATTGGAATTTATTGGAGCGATCTTCAACACAACATCCTGTCAAGCTTCTCTCCCCTCTCGCAGGCTTTTGAAAATAAGACACCAAATTCAAGACCTTCTTCTCGCACGTTTGTACCAGCATGTCTTGAACTGCAACTCTTGGGCTCCATGGCAGCTGCCATTACTTTGGTACCATTGGCAAGACTGCACATGAGAATTCTGCAGTGGCTCCTTTCTACACAATGGTCATTGTTAACCTACCCACTCAACCACATGATACACCTTTACAAACTGTTGCAAGGAGGAAATGCTATGGTGGATGGAGCCACAAAAGAATATTTGTTCACTGTTCTGTCTTCCCAACCCATGACCACGGTGACCACAAACACTTCACTATTGGATTGGGGGGGGTCCATTTTCAGGGAAAGACTGTCAAAGGCACCTGGATCCCCCTCTAGGCCAACTTTCACATAAATGTCCTGGAACTGAGGGCAGTTCTCTTAGCATTACAAGTGGTCCATGCATCCCTACCTTCAGGGACAATTGCAATTCAGTCAGACAACATGTCCGCCATCTGGTATATCAACAAGCAAGGTGGAACCAGATCTTACCCCCTGTGTCGGGAAGCCATGAGGATTTGGCACTGGGCGATAGCTTCGTTTTTCTTATAGCAACACATATACCCATGAGTTCCAACCTTCTTGTGGACAATCTGAGCAGGAACCTCCTGATGCCTCACAAATAGTCCCACAACCCTGTAATAGCAACTCGGATTTTCTAACATTGGGGCAAGCCTTGCTGCGACCAGTTTGCTTCCCCCCTGAATTACAAATGTAGGAGCTATTTTGCCTTGTTCCCCCCCCCCCTCAGGGGGGAACCACCGAGGGACGCTCTAATGCAAAATTGGTCTCCTGTATGCCTTTCTCCATTTCGCCTCATTCCAAAATTTCTCCAGAAGCTCAGAGGTTGAAAAGTAAAGTGATCCTCATTGCTCCCTACTGGCCACGTCAAGTTTTGGTTCCCGTTTTTATGGCCTCACCTGATTCACAGCCCGTGGATCCTGAATCATTCCCAGGACCTGTTATCCCATCCTTGGGGACTGATTCATCCAAACCTGCGCAAAGTTCACAGCCTGGTTCCTCCACTTCCAGTGATTTGCCAGGCTTCCTGACAACCCATCTCCTGTTCGTGAAATTCTTCTGGCCTCACACAAACTTTCCACTAGAAAGGTTTATTCTAGTAAATGGACTAGGTTCTCTATTTGGGCGAAAGACCAGAACTTAGACCCTTTTCTATGCCTATTCAAAAGATTCTGCAATACCTGGCTACTCTCCTGCATGTAGGAGCCTCCGCTTCAGCGATCACTGTACATTTAGCAGCTATCGCCAATTTTCATAATGGTCTTGAAAATTCTTCAATTATGTGTCACAACCTATGCAAGACTTTTTTGAAGGGAGTATTACATGTTATACCTCTGGTCAAGCCTCCCTTAGATCCCTGGGACTTGACTATGGTGCTTCACTCTCTTACAGGCTCTCTCTTTGAACCCTTTGATTTCATGTGATTTGACATTTTTGTCTTTGCAGGACCCAGATTGGGTAAACCTGTTTCCAAAGTGACTTTATCCTCCTGGCTTAGAAACGTCATTACCTTTATCTTTCAACAGAATAAGCTACCCTTGCCTTCCAGAATAAAGGCTCATTCTACCAGATCTGTGGCTACCTCTGTGCCTTTTCATTCCAGAGCTTGTTTGGATGATATATGCGCAGCAGCCACGTGGGCAAGACCTCATACCTTCATATCTCATTACAAATTGGATTTGGCTACCAGGGGATGAGACTCTTTTTACAGTAAATGAATAAAGATTTACAACGTCGGATAAAGAAGTTCTGTCTTACCATAATGTTCATCTGTGTTGTCTATCTTTATTCATTCTTTACTTCCTGCCCTCCTTCCCCCTGACTGGACTCCTAGTGGACTTTAGGTACTCCTGGTTAGGGTATTTGCTCAGACAGAGCCTCCTACCTTTTTTCCTATTGCTACATTTTTTATGTTGGGCGGGCAAACTCGATGTGGAGTACCTAAAAGAGGGGCATTGTGGGTAGGTTTTTAGCTGAGAATTTTTGGCTTGCATGAGCTGGGAAACGACCATATCGGTTCCGAGCATGGAACCGAGGTCCTAACAGTAAAGAGTGAATAAAGATCTACAACACAGATGGAACGTTATGGTAAGACACAACTTATTTTTAATATGTACTTTCTCTTAAGTTTTAACTTTGTTTTAAATTTGCCTACTCCCATTTCTTTATCAAGTACAATTTGAAATCCTTTTTAATGTCTTTGACTTGCCAGTAGTGCATTTCGGAGTTTTACAACTCGTTTTTTTACAGTGAATGTGTCCCTGAGTTCTGTAACCTGTTTGAAAGCAATAAGGTTTAAGATAGACATGTAGCAGAATTCGTAATTTCTTTTTTATGTTAGCATTTTATTTATACATTTCTGGTGTGATGTTTACATTGTAGGTTGTCGTTATGCCACCACTTTTTGTCTAACTTCCTCCCAAAATCTCTCACCTTTGTGTCTTGCCCATGTGGTATACATTTTCTGGTATACTTTATTCTACCTCATTTCATAACTTTAAGTTAACTCCTAGCTTATGCTTATTTGTCCATTAATTCCTGTAAATTAACAATTGGTGAAAATGTTTGTCCTTGGTGTTTATGCTGTTTACTTATTTAGCATTGTGTCTGTGTGCTTGCATAAAATATATACAGTAAACTCTCAGTTAACCGGCACACATGGTGATTGGTAAATGCTGGATAACTGTAGTTTCTGGTTGCTTGAGAGTTGCTGTTAAAAAAAAATCGGCCTGACTAATACTATATTTGTTTGGTTTGACTGCTCTCAGGTTAGAGAGAGAGGAAATTTGTTCCTATCTTCCTTTTTAAAACTCTAAAAACATAAGGTATGTTTCTGTGGGCGGGAGGCAAAGTGCAACACATGAAAATTGTACTGTATTTCTTCCATGTAGTAAGAAACCAGCAATGAGGTGTGGTCAGTTCTTTATAAACCGTCTTCTTACCTGTTAAAAGTGCTAATAAATGTCACTGATGTTCAACTTATGCCTTTGTAAATTGTGGCCACGGTAACATCTCATTCAGTTTTTTTTGACCATTTTGGGAGCCTTTTCAGAATGGATTGCAACATAGGGTTGTGAATTCCAGAATGGCTGTAATCCCTTCCCTTCTTTAGGGTTTCATTGGCAGTGTTTTAAATTCAGGAGCATCAACCTTTCAGCCTTCCCACGTCCCCAAGAAAAAATTGCAAAAATCTTAATTTAGCCATATTTGTCACGTGTGTGGTGTTTTTTTTTTTTGTGAAAACGGGATTTAATGTTGGGTCATAACATTGCAGACAAATTTATTTTCTGAACAAAGTGTAATCAGCTTAACATTTAGACTCTTGGGATACGTAGTAATGAATGTAATCTTTTGGGCTTCCAGTTTCTATACAGCGGTTAGCATTCTAAGTCCCTTAAAGATTCCATATGATGAGCTTATGAGAATGAGTAGAAATTGCCCAGAAAGTGAAAATTTGTTTTAGATGTTTGGAAGAACAGACTAATGCATGTGAGTTGTACCCATGAGCAATGTAGACATAAGAAACTGCAGGTAAGAAACTTCAGGCAGTACAAGGAGAAAATGTGTGAAGGACTTTGAACATATGTAATCCATAGCAAGACTTATCAAAGGTACTTTGTCAAACGTTTAGTCTGTTCTGTATGCGTGTTGTGCATTTAAAACACTTGTGCATAAACGCTGTCTAAAGAAAACGACCACAAAGTCAGACACAGAAAGTGTACACACACTCAAGATGTTTTTCATTAAGTGGGGAACCCTTCCACGCCTACACCAGACTTTACATTGCAACTCTGAGCTCGCACTTACCCCAGGAGAAATCCTGCTGAAGACACTAAACATCATAAATATCTTGCACTACACTGTTGTCGCTCGCACTTACCCCAGGAGAAATCCTGCTGAAGACACTAAATAAAATAAATATCTTGCACTACACTGTTGTCGTTCAGTACTTCAGTCACCCATTCACACACAGCATCAAACCTCTGAACACTCATTCATTCTCTGTTTCCATTCTGGTACAGAACCACAGACCCATCACAAAGATTGACCACTCACTCAGATGCCTACACATGCATTCACTTTATATGCAACTGTCTAAGCAGTTGGTTTTCAAGATAAATGTCCAGGGAAGACAAACTGCTTCTGAATGTCTTGGGCACAAATGCCTTACAGATACAAGAGGTATGGTCATGGCCTTTGAATTGTGCAGAACCAAAACTCTGTTTTTGTATGTATATATGCAATAGGGAGGTGTGTGTGTACTCCCTCATGCACTTGGGTTGCTGTCACCATGGTGATGAGACACTGTCATACATTAGAAATATTCACAACTAAACTGCCAAGCCTGACACCACATACGTACTCAAACTCACCAGTACCCTCAAACACACAGTTGCACTGACAACACTGCAGAGTCTCTCACACGTGTGCACACACTTCCCTGCTTAAAGCTATGCCATGCAGCGTATATGTATATTCAGACTCCATGGCACTCAGACATGCACTTAGTTTTCTGAAATCTGCCTTGCATAGGAACGCAATAATTCCTATGTATAGAATAGAATTAACTTACCTGCAAGCATCCACACTATTGTACATCTTTGTCTGAATATGTATGCGATCAGTACATACATTCAGCAGAAGTTTACTATCGAGTGGTAGATTGCGATGAGCTGGCACTCGACTAGATCCGTGTCAAGGAGGATGGCACCTGTCGAACGGAGTTAGTAACATATGTGACAGCATATAGTTCAGCTAGAGCCCAGAGTTTGGTAGTAATATAGGTTCATAATTGTTTTGAAGTGAGTTTTCAACATTAATAAACTTCTTTTTTTTTTTTTTTTTTTGTAGTGTATATGCTATTTGGTGGCAGCGGCTCATCCTTTACAATGGGTGCTGTTTGGTGCCGACGGCGCATCCTTTACATTATTAGGTGCTGTTTGGTGGTGACAGCTTATCTTTTACACTAGATGCAGGAGCATCTATCTGAATAATATGAGTTTAAGCAGAGTAACCCGGCATCTATCTGAATAATATGAGTTTAAGCAGAGTAACCCGGCATTCTAAATAGTGATGACCTAAAGAAACTAGTGAATTCCATTGTATCCCACTGTGATGTGTACAAAAGCAAATGCATAGTGGGGAAAAATGTACCTTTTGTTATTGGAAATTTAGAGCCCAGATTATTAAGTTTATTTCTTTTTTTTTTTCTCTGTGTTTAAGAAGTAGAGTATAAATGTGGCAATTGGCTCAGAGAAGTAAGGTTGTGGGTTTTTAATTAGTGTCTTCCAGATTCTAAGGTACCGGGTTTAATTCTCCTATCTCATTTTGCCTACTGTGTGATTCTGAGCAAGTCACTTAACCAGATAGTCACCCCTGAAACTGGACACTTGGGTCCAGTGGAGTTAACCTGATTAACACATGTATAAAATAAAAGTAAAATGGGTCTAAACATTGACTTTCTGAATTGAGAGCTGTTTTTAATATATTGAGGCAGGGATTGAAATTCCTAGAGTGTTCCACTTAAACTCCAAACACTAATATTTGCATTTTTATAAAATGTGTTTTCAGTTGGTGATTGCAGTTAAGGTGTCATAACAGCTGTAGTTATGATGCAATTGACTGAATTCAAATTGTAAAATACCAAGGAACATAAGTTTAAACTACTTGCAAAGAATCCTAAAGGCTGATGTGTCAAGAGTTTGCATCTCTGCTAGTAAAGCAGTTCTGAAGTAGATTTCTTATATTTGTGTTTTTAATTTTCACATTTCAGTGGTCTAATCTGTGAAGGGGACCTTGGTGAATGATTGTTACAAGTTGGGGGATATGCAGTAATAGAATCTGCTGAGAAGGCTTCAGCATATGGATGAGCTTGTTCATATGATGACCCTGTAACGCATCATTCCTCAGTGGTCGAGGCCTAAGCCCTTACAAGGGAGGCTCAAGCAGCTCTTTAATTTTGTTGAATGATAGTAATTCAGTACATAATAGTTTATTGTAGAAGGACTACAGACAGTATTTTCAAATGCATGTATGTTGGAGGAGGTTCATCACCATATAGTGCAGTGTATATTCTTGTATGGGAACGTAAAGCAGAGTCCAGTATGTACTCTTGGTGTATGATGGAGCTTAGTATTTTCTTAGTACATATACAACATTCAAGGACTCCTCCTGTTTGTGATGGGGGTCTGTGTGACAAATTCTAAGAAGCTGATGTGAGTGAGTTTGACCGGTGAGAAAGATGTGTTCTTTTTGCCCATATTCCTACCAACAGTCATAAAGAATTTTTCCATTTGCACATTCACAAAGGTCCTTTTTTATTTGGTCCACTGAAAATGTTTGTTTTTTGTTGAGGTGAGAGATTGTTCAGCATGTAAAACTCTACCTGCCAATCAGGGACGACCGAGTTCCGGCTGTGGGACTAACGGGAAAAAAAAAGAAGAGTAGTTGTTGAGGTGAGAGATGTGTAGAGGAGGCTGGTATTTGGCAGCTGTGAGGGCACTCTGTCTTTGCCAGCACCCTGGCTGTGAGGAGATTTTATGTTCAACCAAAATCCACTCTAGGGTGCGGGCACATGACAGGCACACTGTCAGAGAGTCCACATCACCATCCCTTGGCAGATGTACACTCCCGTGCCCTTGCTGATAAGGTTTCTCTTTCTGCAAAGGCTACCACCTCTGGTGGCTTGGTGAACTGAAGCATTCATGCCCTCTTCCTCCAAAATAATGGGTCAATGTGCCTAGTTTTGCCTACTCTCCCTAATCTAGGATGGATATGTTCATTCTTGCCTGCTAGCTCCAGCAAGCACCAAAGTCGCTAATTGAACTCTAGGTCAGGAATTTTATCTCTCTCCAGCTTTTCATCTTCCATCTTGCTTTCTACTGTTACTCAGCATATTTTACATCTGCACTGTCCACGTTTCTGCCCTAGAGCATTTATAAGCCTAGCCAGAGTGTATTTGGCTTCCGCCTCCCTATTAGATTAGCCTACTGTGCCTCTGTAAAGGAGGTCACAGAAGGTACCCTTTTAAGATTAGTTTACTGTGCCTCTGTCTAGCAGGGACACAGAAGAGATCCCAGGGGTGAATTTGTGATTTCCCATCCACGCGTCCAGATTTCGCTTGAAGAGGGTCAGCGAGGGACTATGTCTAACATGAATTGGGATTCTATTCGAGTGAGGGGAGCCTCTGGGAAATGAATCTGTCCCTCCAGCATGTCCTATTTATTTTTGTGCTGAGGTTTAGGTCCCTGGAGCATGTAGCTCTAATGGACTTGGATTTTTTGAGGTGGAGCATGTCCATTAATTCTGGGTTTGACATGGCTTTGTACGTCAGGCATAGATCGCCTCTGAGTAGGCGGTAAGCAACTGAGTAGGGCTGGAGTTTCTTTAGTCGAGCTGCATAGGACATCTGTTTGTAGCCCATGGTCCTCTTGGTGAGGTACTTTTGGGGTCTCTCCAGTTGCTGCAGGTGTCTGGTAAGGTTCATCCCAAAAGGGGCATTGTATTCAATTATGGGCCTGATCAGTGACTAGTAGACCTCTCTTGATCTAGATGCGAACCCTTTCGTGATAAGGTGGGCTATGTAGAAGGTTTTTCTAACCACTTTGGCAACGTGATTATCAAAGGAGAGATTACTATCTACGTTGGTCCCCAAATCTCTAATTACTTCTTCCGTACTTAATGGATTACCACCTATGTGGTAATTTGTGGGCACCTTTTTTTTCCCAAAGGGGATGACTATATGCACTTTTTTTAGCATTTAGCTTGAGGCCGTGGCTCTGGCACCAAGCATCCGTCTCTGAGACCCTTTTGGAGGATGCTTGTGTCAGCTGGAGATTCAATTATGGCCCCCAGTTTGCAGTCATCTGCGAACTTTGTCAGCCATAATCCCCCCCCCCCGTGTTAGCCTGAACCTCAGAGAAGTATATACCGAATAAGAGCGGTCCCAGAACGGAGCCCTGTTGGACACCACTTGTAACTGATTTGGACATGGCACCTGCGATTCTGACCATGTGGGTTCTATCTCAGCCAGTTTGCAACCCATCTTGTGATATAGGGGTTGATATTTAAGCTGGTAAGCTTATTTATGATGCCAGAGTGGGGTATTGTGTCGAAGGCTTTTGCGAGGTCCAGGTAGGCTGTGTGGACTACCTTGCCCTCTTCTATGGCTTTGGTAACTCTTTCAAAGAAATCAACTAGGTTTAAGAGGCAAGATCTGCCCTTAACAAAGTGTCTGGAGGCTCCCAATGTCTTTGTTTATGAGTTCCATGATAATAAGCTCCATAGCTTTACAGACCAGACTAGTCAGGCTTATGGGGCGATAGTTTCCGGGGTCTGTTGTGGCACCACCTTTGTGGAGTGGGACCACTGTAGCTGTACGCTATTCTTTGGGTACATATCCTGTAGTAAGGCTAAGTTTGAACAGTGACTTAATGTGAGGGTTCAGTTCTTCTTGGAGCTCGTGTAAGACACAGCCTGGGACACCGTCCGGTCCCATAGATGCTGTGTTTTTTTTTGCTTTGGAGAGGGCAGCTTTCACCTGTGCATCTGTGATGTCAGGTATGTTACATTCAGTTGGGATAGGCATTTGCTCCTTTGGGGGGGAAGGGGGGAGAAGTTTGCACTGAATCTGTCTGCCAGGATGTTGGCTATGTCTGTTGGTTCTGTATATTTTGTACAGTTATGCAACAATTCAGAGCATATCTGGGAGTTTCCACCCATGTTCTTGACATAATTAAAGAAGGCCTTGTGATTATCTTTAGTGTCTAGGGCAATTTTTCTTTCGAAACTGGCCTTTGATGATTTTATGAGGGATTGAAGTTTCTTGCTAATACTGATCAGAGATGCCTTCCCTTTTTGGGATTTTGCTCTGTCATGTAGTAGCTTCCTCCTTCTGTTGTATAGCTTATTTATGGCCGGGGTCCACCAGACTGGTGGGGTCTCCTGTTTTTGGAGGAGTGAGTCTTGGTTTTATTTGGGATATCATGATCCATGCATTACTGCAGGTGCTCGTAGAATGCATTTGTAAAGGATTCTGCGGATTGGGCTGTATTATCCTCTGGCCCAGGGACTTTGAAGGATTCCACCTCAGTCTTGAGAAGTGCAAAGTTGGCTTTTGAGAAATTCTTTACAGTGATTTCCTTGGCTGGCTGGGGGTGGGGACGGGGTATGGATGTCCAGGGAAATTTGTTTATGGTCTGATCTTACCAATGAGGGGTTTACCTCTGGGTGTGGAAGATAGAGTCCCCATGTTGGTGATGACCAGGTCCAATATGTTGTTCCCTCTTGTGGGAGTGGTGACCAGTTGTTCCATTGCTTTAGAGTTTATAAATTCAAGGAACCGTTGGGCGAGGGTGTATGGGCTTGAGTAGTTTTCCCAGTCAATGTTTGGGTAGTTGAAGTCACCCAATAACAGTGTTTGGAGAGACCTTCATATTCTCTATTGTCAGGAATGCCAAGTGGGGTTCCTGTAATAGGGAGGGTGTTCTGTAGCAGGCTACAAACTGAAAGGCAGTTTCGCCCACTGTTAGTTGTACATGGATGGTTTCCGAAGCTTTGTGCAGTGCCACTAACCTGGAGGTGTAGGTATCTCTGAATATAGATACTCCCCCTCCTTTCGTGCTTCGGTCCGAGTTTTGGGGCAGAAACGCATGGTATGAGTTATAACCTGGTAGTGCTGGGGTGCACTCAGGAGCCTTGAACCAGGTTTCTGTTACTGCACAGACATCGATTTTTCTCCATACTGAGGAGAGCACACGCATCTTGAGGTTTAGACTTCTGGCATTGAGTAGCATTGCCTTTAGTTTTTTATCCTTGGGTTGTCTATGGAGGTGGGTTTGTCCTTTGAGCCTTGCCTAAAAAAGGCACTATGGGGGTGGCAGGAGCCTTGGCCAGTATACGAAAGCCTAAGGGTGACAGCCGTCCCTAGCGAAGCAACGTGGCTTGTCGAGCATGTCATCCCAGGCTGACAGACACTGGATCCCCTTTGACACCAATACTTTAGCCAGTTGTTGAAACTGATCATTTTGTCTTTATACTGTGGCATCATTCTTGATGAGGGCAAGATACTACTCAAGGTCAGGGTCATACCAGCCTGGGCTACATGGTCAGAGAGCTCCTTTGTCTCCATGTAGTCCAGGGAGGTACGTCTCGGGTCATTCACACCAGCATGGACAATGACTGTCATACTTGTACTTGCTTTGGAGTGACCTGATTGTTTGCTTTATGTGGCGGATCCTGGCACCCGACAGGCAGCTTACAGTGACCTTCTCCTTGTTCAGTCTGGTGAGCGGGATATCAGTGTGCCGGACAATAGAGTTCCCTATAACAAGTGTATTTGGTGTGTTGTTTGGCCTTAAGGGCTGTGACTGTGAGGCACACTGATTTTGTGAGATATGTGATTTGTGGGTATTGTTGAGGGGTGGCTGTTGCTTGGATAGCTGCTTAGGAGGTCTTTGCTGTTTAGGCAGATTTTTATTTAGAGCCTCCGAGTATGTGTTTGTGTTGGGTATACAGATGCAATAGGTCTGTGTGAGACTGGATTTGTGGTGTGTGTGGTGTTTTTTTTTTCCTTTATTCAGAGCTTTCTTGAAGTACTCCTTCCAGCAGCCGTTGATATTCTGTTTGAATGTAAGCAGACAGTTGGTGATATTCCCTGTGAATGTCCCCTACCAAGCTGTGGGCTTAAGACCCTGATGGTGTGTTTTTTTTTTTTTTTTTTTGCCATCTGATGGTAGTTTCTCTTGACATCTTGTTCATCACCATTTTGACTGGTGGTCTAGCCTGTTAGCCAGCCACTATTTCTTCTTTGCCTTGTCTGTATTTTATCACCTACTACTTACACTCATTTCTTTTGATAACTTCCTGCAGTCCACCTCCATTTCCTGGCTTAACAGTGTAACTGTTCTGTTGTCTTCACACTGTTTGAGATGCTTCAGTTCTACCTATTTCTTCCTCTTCCTGAGTTTCTGGATCTTAAAACTCCTGTGCTGTTGCTCCCTTGACCCTAGAGCTTACTCTAACCTTTGCTTGCAGTTGATTGTTACCATCAGTGATTTATACTGGGCGCAGAGCTGAGTTCTGTAGATGACTTTGAGCTCTCTGATTTGACCCATTATACATGTTTCATTGTGCATTTTCCTTACAGGAGGAATTACTCTTGTATGTAGTCTTGTGGCTTTCTTTGTTGGTGAGTAATGCGGTGGTCACCATTAAGCAGTTTGCCAGACTTAGGTCTATAATGGCCTCTCCTTGAAGCCTTGCTGTGAAGCATTGAGAAGTCTTCATACTGGACTCTGCTTGCCATGAATGACTCTGATGACACCCTCGCTGTGTTCATAATGCGCAGCCTTGTTCTCACCTTCTGAGCATCTTTCTAAATACCAAGGTAGATGTTTTGTGGGGATGACTGAAGGTTCTGCTTCTAAATAGCTGCTCCTGGTTATTTTTTATTGATCCTTGGGTCCAGAAAGATAAGGTCAGGAGGTGACAACTTGTCTTTTTATATAGATTTTTTTTTCCTTTGTGTTAATATTGTGCAGTGGAGTAAAATGCTTTTTCATAAATTCTGTAACGTCATAGTTGCATTACTGATAAAATGCTTATTTTAGTTATGCTGAGGTATGTATTCCTTGTGAACTGTCCACTTCTATATATCTGTGTGGAAGGAGACTCTTGAGTTTATTTGGCTGTGTAATTTCACAATTAGTATTTCCTTGTTAAACCCATGATGATGCTGCTGCAGCATAGTGGTATTAAATTGTATGGTGTTCGTGTGTGCTTGCTTTGTGATGTTTTACTTTGTAGATTCTTAAAATATTTTGGCAGAATACAGCAAATAGTAGAAAAGCAGCACATAATTACAGCATTGAGTTGTAACTAACAGTTTGTCACTTTGGTAAGGTTGTCACCTTTTTAAGACTGCCAAAGTGGAACATTTCTTATTGAAATATGACTGGTTGCTGGAGAGAACACCCACTATTGATGAGAGTACTTACATTCACTTTCATAGACTTGCAATATTTGTATAGTTTCATATCCTGTCGAGATGTTTTAGACACCGTATTGTGGTTTTTGCACTATTTAGAGAAATGTTAAAAGTAGCAGTGGGATCTTCGACTCGTCTGAGAGGTGGTGTTAGTTTACGACAGGCAGTGGCTAGAGCTTGAGCATGTGAGAAGTTTGGAAAGACCATGGAGAAAGACTGATCCCCTGGGTGGCTTTAGACAGGTTCTTGCATACCATTGCCTCCATGAGTTGTCGATAGGTCTTCATTTGGGCTGTATTAGGTGAGGGCAGTAAGTGCCAACTTTTGCTATGGAGATTTGTCTACAGAGGGGAAGGACTGTTTTGAGTCATTTCTTCACTTGGACATATCCAGTCAGAAGGCTGAGCCTGACTGCCTAAGATTTAGAATTGCAACTAGTCCTCCATAGTTTTGTAATCTGTATGGAGGACATCTTCCAGGAGTTGTTGTTGAAGGTGCTGGATGTAGTGTGGGTAGTAAGAGCAGCATTCCTTTCAGTCTTGTATGGAAGTGGACAGCAATACTTCCCAGTGGAAAATTGGGGAGGTATTCCCCATCTTTATGGGGGGTTAAAGTATGTGCAGGCCCTCTAGGAGAATCATCCCAGCCTCCAGAACCTGTGTACTGAGTCAGGTTCAGGTGACATATTGCATATTTCTGTCCTGTCCTGTGAATAGTAGACCAACTTTGTTTTGCAGTTGTGTGAGGGATTACTGAGGTTTGCTGACCATTGTATGCATTGCAGACTTTAGATAGGCTTATTTATGGTTGTTGTGTCCCAGCAGGTGTTGTGGTGGGTACTAAAGAATGTGGGTACTGGAGCCATTGCGTTGTGCTTTCCAGTCCATTTGACATGGTGAGAGTTGTACCTGTATTTGCATAAGATTTATTTAAGGTGAATCCTGGAAAGGCGAGTCCTATCACCAGTTCTGTCCAAGAATTTTATGGACAGGCTGTGAAGACCACAGCAGTTGGGAAGATATATTTCTTTCGAAAACCTATTACAGCACAGTGGTGCAGCGGTTAACGTTGTCGCCTCACAGCAAGAGGTTCTCCGGTTCGATTCTCGGCTGGGTGCCTTCTGTGTCTGGAGCATTTCTCCAAACAGGCTCTGTGGAATCACAAATGTTAAATAAATAAAAAAAAGTTAAAAATAAAATTGTGTCCATTGTTTACTAACTGCCCTTTTGTTCTTGTCTGTGATTTTTTGATGTGCTGTCAGTTTCCTGTTTTGTATAAAGTGAATGGGACTGGGATGAGAATTGGAACATCAAACTCTAAGACCATGGTACTCTAACAGGAAAAGAGTGAATAGCTGTCTTTGTGTTGGGGTTAGCTGCTCTTAAATGTAGAAGTTTAAATAAACATGAGGTTTTGTTCTTGAATGGCAAGGGAGCCGTTTTAAGATTGATACTGAATTGGAGCAACTGCTACATGCTTGTCATTGAGGCAGACACTTTCTCAATTTTAGGGAACAGTCTTTCCCCTTTCTCACATAAGGTCGCAAGCTTTGCATGGTACCTAAAATGGTGAGTTTGCAGGTAAACTTCATAAACTTTCTCAGGAGGGTTGCAAGCCTTACTGTCTCTGACAGCACAAGGAGATCTCTGATTTAGAAGAACCGATAAATTCAGGCACTGCTCTGGAAAGAATCCTCTTTGATTTGGATGCCTTACAAGGATCCAAAAGAAATAGTGTGACTACCCATATTTTAGTCGGTCAATAAAAAAATTTAAGGCCGAATAAAACCACTGGGCTTAAAGTCTTTGCAACCGACTAAAGTGCTTACTGTGATATGGTTCTAAATTTTATGTAATAAGAGCCAGTGGTTTTGTTCACGTTGTCTTTTTCTTTCTTCATCTTGTAAGGATTCCTGTGACTGACTGCACCTGTTTAAAGCTGTAGGTACAGTCGTGAGGAAGAGGGAGATAGAGCAGTAGGGAATGCTTTGACGAATGGGGACTCTCTCAAAACCAACTGCAATCTGTGGTTGGGGAAAGGGAAGCTTGATCTTCACTGCTTATTGCACTGAGACCCTTATCAAAAAGTGGAAGAAAAGTAACCTGTATTTCACTGATTAAATTGCCATTCTCGATGGACACCTTGCATAGTTGCCGCTGTGACTCTACTGACCTTACAGTAAAGATCTCTGGCAAAGAGTCTTGTTATATGATTTACCAATTATGTCAGGCTTAGTCTCGGAGCTGCATGTGCCGTAGGTAAGATGCTGACAACTTGCTTTGTTTCAGTCATTCGAGCACACTAAGTGTGTCCCCCACCCTATGTTACAGTTGTAATACAGCCTTCACACTGTAATGTTTTGTTGAATCTTACAGCTAAATTGATTAGGCCATTTTCCATCGTATGTAATTCTTCACTGAAAAGGGTTACCAGACCATCCCACTTACCAGAGACACCAGTCGTAAGGCATCAGCAAACAGTAGCTAGGCCTGTCTACTAAAGAAGTAGCTTGTCCTGTGATGTAACTGACAATAAGTACTCTGTTCCCAAGGCCCACTTCAAGCTTTCCCAGCTTCTTCATAGAGAGAATAGGGATGGGTTCAACCCTGCTTGTTGCCAGACCGAACCACTGCCATGTTGCCAGTCGCACGTAAAGAATGGGATTCTTGGAGTGCCTGCACAATAAAAAGGATTTACATTAAAAGAGAATGGAGCTTTCAGTCCAGATCTCCTGTTGTGGCTGAGTACAGAAAGTTCATTCATGGTAGGTATTCTTTTATTTATGTATGTATGTATTTATTTCTTAAAGGTAAAATTTATAAATCTCTGAATCTGGTACAGCACTGTGACTTTGCTGTGAAGTGGAGTTTACATGTTTTGTCTCTTACATGGCAGAATTAAAAGTATAGTCGCTGCTTATCAGTAACTGCTTTACTGTTTGTTTTCTGTTGCAGGGTTTTGCTGTGTGTGAGTCCAAGATTCAGGGAACCGTCTAGAAATGGCTGGCAAAGTCTTTGAAACACTTGGCAAGTTGGGTCTGGGCCTGGCTGTCGTTGGTGGAGTCATGAATTCAGCACTTTACAATGGTGAGACTGTAAAGACTAAAGTCAAACTGGTCCTTGCTTTGAGACTGGAACCCTAAGTGTGTATTAGACTCATTCAGGTAGTATACAAATTGACCCATCTCAGCCTCAATATGCCCCAGTGTGCTTCTCTAACATGTTACTAGTTTTGATTTGCTAGTGCATAGACTGCTCTTTTTAGGCTTTGTGACATGTCCTGTGACTATGAAGAGGTGCATGTACATGTCATGAGATTCTAACCGCTTAGATGTTTGACCTCATCACAAGCACCAGGTCACTTTTTGTACATTGCTTGTCCATAAAGTAGTTCTTTCCTGATGGAATTTATAGATGGTTATTCCAAGTATAAATGTGAATGAACCTCTTGATTATTTTTCACTTGTGTGTTGCTTTTGTTTCTGTAGATAAAGGCAGATTGTATGGGGGAAGTAATACTTCTAAGGCAGTTATTCTGCTTCATGTGTAGTATGATTAAAAAGGACATGCTAAAATGTTTAATTACCAGGTACAATTTAAGTACAATTTACAATGAGAGTGTTGATGGAGAAGTACAGAGAATGTCAGAAGGAGTTGCATTGTGTGTTTGTAGACTGAGAAAGCATATGACAGGGTGCCTAGAGAGGAGTTGTGGTATTGTAAGAGGAAGTCAGGAGTGTCAGAAAAGTATGTAAGAGTGGTACAGGATATATACGAGGGTAGTGTGACAGCGGCGAGGTCTGCAATGGGAGTGACGGATGCGTTTAAGGTGGAGGTGGGGTTACATCAAGGATCAGCTCTGAGCCCTTTCTTATTTGCAATGGTGATGGTGAGGTTGACAGACGAGATCAGACAGGAGTCCCTGTGGACTATGATGTTTGCAGATGACATTGTGATCTGTAGTGAGAGTAGGGAACAGGTGGAGGAGACCCTGGCGAGATGGAGATATGCTCTATAGAGAAGAGGAATGAAGGTCAGCAGGACTAAGACAGAATATACACGTGTGAATTAGAGGGAGGCTAGAGGAATGGTGAGGATGCAAGGAGTAGAGGTGGCGAAGGTGGATGAGTTTAAATACTTGGGGTCAATAGTTCAGAGTAATGGTGAGTGTGGAAGAGAGTTGAAGAAGAGAGTACAGGCAGGATGGAGTGGGTGGAGAAGAGTGTCAGGAGTGATTTGTGACAGACGAGTACATGTAAGAGTGAAAGGGAAGGTCTACAAGAGGGTAATGAGACAAGCTATGTTATATGGGTTGGAGACGGTGGCATTAACAAAAAGGCAGGAGTTTGAGCTGGATGTGGCAGAATTAAAGATGTTAAGATTTGCACTGGGTGTGACGATGGTGGACAGGATTAGGAATAAGTATATTAGAGGGTCAGCCCAGGTTGGAAGGTTTGGAGACCAAAGCCAGAGAGGCACAATTACGTTGGTTTGGACATGTGCTGAGGAGGGATGCTGAGTATATTGGGGAAAAAGATTCTAAGGATGAAGCTACCAGGTAACAGGAAAAGAGGAAGGCCTAAGGTAAGGTTTATGGATGTGGTTAGAGAGGACATGCAGGTGGTTGGTGTGACAGAGCAAGATGCAGAGGACAGGAAGAAATGGAAACAGGTGATCTGCTGTGGCAACCCCTAACGGGAACAGCCGAAAGAAGATGATGATGATGATGACCAAGTACAATTTAAATACAAGTAAATACTGATTAAATGCAAGTAAATACTGAAGTGTAACTGAGGAGCAGAGTAAAGCCAAGAGAGGCGAGTATACCAAACTAGACTCGTTTTAGAGTAGGAGGTTGCTAACTTGTCAAAAAAATTACATCAACAAAGTCAAAATATGTTTTCATAATTCTAATTTGCAGTGACTGTTTTGCCAGTGTTGCTTAATCACATTAGTTTTAATTTTGTGTTTAAATTTTTTGAAGTCTTTTGAAAATATAGATGTGACTTTGCTCTGCATTCAGAGCAGAAATGTCTACTGTTGCTGATCATTTTTTTTTTTTTTTTTTTTTTTTAAGATTGTATATATGTCATTGTTCTTTCTGCTTTTCCCGGTTAGGGGTCGCCACAGTGGAACTCTGGTCCGCTAATGATGTACTTGTGTTTATTTCATGTATGTTATGTATGCGTATTATGTACATGTATTGATGCGTGCTTACTAAGTATAACCACATGAGTGTGTGTGTGTGTGTGTGTGTGTGTGTGTGTGTGTGTGTGTGTGTGTGTGTGTGTGTACTAGGCTAATGTCCTATATATATCATCACTGAGAAGTTTGAATCAAGCCATCATGGGTCCGTTATAATCTTCTTTTTATTTTTTAATGATTGTACGAGAGATACTTTGACTGTATACCTGATGGAACAGTTGGCCCATGTTTTTGTCCGTTTTTATTTTGTATTGTATTGCATTCATTGATGCCAGTAGTAATTACATCACACAAATCCCTTGGATGTGCTTGGAGAAAACGTCTGTCACCTCTCTGCCCATAGTGGCAGCCACAACAGATTTATCTTCAGACGCTAGCAAAAGGCCATCTCAATACCACGCTATTTGTTTGTTTTGCCAGCAGCATAAGCTTATCTTGCTGTACAAAGCCAATTGTGATAGTGAGGTGTAGAATACAGTAAACTGTACTGGTTCCTGCATTAATTCTTATAGCATGAAGTGTCAGTGTGCAGAGAACAACACCAGCAAAACAGTAGTGCAACCAGTACTTCTGTATAGCAGGGAAACCTGGGCAGTGAAGGAAGAGTAAATGAGGAATGATGACTTGCCTGGGATGGGGGTAGTAGGATGCATATTGTGGGGTAGACATAGAAATGAGACCACCAGGTAGCCCCAATTGCAGAGAATGCCTGGAGAACAAATTGCTGTGATTTGGTGACCTGGACAGGAAAGCGGAAAATAATTTGAAGCAGGATGGGAGAGACCAAAAGAAGGCAGAAGGAATGAGAACATCCAGCTGAGAGAAGCTGAATTGGATTTCATTGATCTGGAACAGATTACCCATCCACATAAAACAAAGCTTTATCCCTGTCCATATTCAAGTGCAACTTGGATCTTTAGCTGGGTAATAAAAAAACTGACCCCACTACTGACTTCTGTACTACTAATGGACCGAGGTAAGGCCTGATGGCAAGTCCAATCCTACACCAAACAGGATACGTTAATTCAAGTACCAGAAGGGAAGTTAGCTTGGCTGAAAGTAGCCCATAAGGGCAGCTAGCCTAGGACTTGCCAATGAACCTGTGAACCTACAACAGTCACACTTCCAGATTAGACATGCTTTATATATGTATGTATGCATGTTTTACTGGTGTAGTGGGCTGATCTACAATGGAACAATTGTAGTGACCATCCAGGTTTTACAGCATAAATAGAGCAGTACAGTTGTTTAAAATGTATGTGATAATACAGTAGTAATAATAGTACATACATATGCCATGAAAGTAATGTAAGTAGGAACAGCTTTAAACGAGTAAAACAGATGAGGTTACTCTGTATAAGAATTTGTAATGTGTACATGAAATAACTAGATAAGGAGAGTGAAGGCTTGGGTAACCTTCCCTGCTTTTCTTAAGTGACTAAGGTTGAGTAGTAGGGTAACTGGAAGTCATGGAGGTGGGAGAGGTTGCAGGAGGTATGTTCACATAAAAGCACTTGGTTAGTGTAGTCTTCCAGGAATAAGGTCCGTCACTTGGGGATATAGGACATTAAGGAAGAAAGCAGTAATTGACAGCTGAGTGCAGCTTTTCGTCATGTATTTGGTTAAAGCTCCTGTTTGCAGTGATGATTGTGAAACACAAGAAAAAGACTAGTTTCTGTAGGTAATGAGTGAGGGTGAAGATAATCACTACTGCCTTAACAGAAGAAAAAGTAGTGCATTGTAGTGAGCGGAGATCCTAAAGTACCTTTTGTGCCAAGTTGTATAAGTGTCTAGTAGAAGAACAAAATGAAAGCATGACTTGTATTGCATGCAGGTCTAGTGGAGGTTGTCTAAGTAAACTGGTGCTGATTATTTTTGCTTTTTTGTTCTTTTTCTTAGTTGATGCTGGACATAGGGCAGTGATATTTGACCGGCTAAGTGGAGTTCAGGATACAGTGATTAATGAAGGCACTCATTTTCTTATTCCATGGATTCAGAAACCAATCATCTTTGACTGTCGTTCACGCCCTCGTAATGTTCCTGTTATCACAGGAAGCAAAGGTAAGCACCTGGTCGTCTGGCAAGCTGTGTACACTGCTAATAGTATAAAACAAGATATATGTTTTTATCTGTGACATGAAATAGGGGTCAGTAACTTTTTAACAATGATCTACAGGTGACTGTTACCTTATCACATTGGGCTACGGTCAGAACAACAGGAAATTATTTTTTTTCCCACTTTAACTTTGGTGGAAATGTAAATCTTAATATTTTCATGTGTTTCATTACTAACCACATTAATTGTAGTAATTAACCTACAGCGTCCTATTAAAATAAATTAAAAATCCCACCCAGAAGTGAGATTACATGGTTTCTGTTAATATGGCTTCTCCTTCCTCCCATCCCAGTAACATGCTAGCCTGTACGTTTCCCTTTTAGCAAATGTGGTAAGTAATTGCAGTTGCTCAGAGCAGCCATTCACAGTACTTAACCCCCCTGGAGCAGTCTTTAATCATTTGACTAGAATATCCAGTTGGAGTAGGTGGACTGGTCTTCACGGACGGTTTTCTTTTAGTGTGTGTCTGAATTACATTATCTGCTGTTCTGATGTGTGAACAGCGGTGGTAGTGCATAATGGTCGTAGCAGGTATGGGATTATTTTTTTCTCTCCACCCAATTTAATGACACTCTAGGGAGAAGAATGCTATCTATGGGAACAGAATTTCAAAACTTATTACTATTTCTTCTAGGGTAAATGTCCATAAAACGTCAGGGGTGAGAGTTAGAGAGATGGAAAGCAAAAGGGCATTATTTGATTGCTGTTTAGTTAGCTGTTTGTATGGGATACCGGGGAGGGGAATATGGGTGGGAGCCTGTCTGCCTTCTGTCTATAAGAGGAGCAAATTATCAAGCTACAGTACACCTCTGCTGCCGTTATTTTATCAAGCTACAGTACACCTCTGTTGTCATTTATTTCTTTTGTTTTCTTTTCCCTATAATCCTTGCAGTGTCACGAGAAATATTGACAGGCTCAAAACCATTCAAAACATATTTCTCACTTTTGTACTTGTGCCTGTGGACTGGCCCAATTAAAATGACTCCCAGTCTTGGGTCTTATTTTTACTTCTGTATTAATAGTGACTATGAACTATGGTATAGGTAGGCCCTATGCTGTATAGGGGCATACAAGATGGGGCGATCATAGCAGACATCATCAAGAGAGAATCCACTGGAGAATGTAATAGCAAGCCACTTCAACATTTCTTCCCAAGAATACCCCATTGATAAAAGCAGCCAGAGAAAAGTCAGAATAATACTGGGAATGAGACCATGTGGTCTGAAGGTGTCCAGCATGCTACTGAGAGAGCACAATGTGGTAAAAGTAGTGCTAGAATTTATGATGCAGATAGATTAAAGCTGGAAGGATGTCCATATACAGGGCTGCTCAGAGATGACAGTCCACTGCTGCAAAGAGCGATACACCATTGGAACTTAGTTGTGGTTAAGAAATGGGGAGGTAAGGATAAGAAGTGACATCTTGGGAACTGAAGAAATGGAATAGGTAATTTTTATGTCAGGTTTTCTGGTGTGCTCTAGTACCTTACAGAAGAAATGGAGTATCCTTTGTAATGAAGTGTCAAAAATCCATTGCATGATTACAGCTGGAATAACAGACCAATTTGGATTTGGGATTACAAATGAAGCTGGACAAAGTAGCAAAATTCTTCCAAGATAATTCACTGGTTATAGCAAACACACTTTCAACATCCTAAGAGACTGCTTTACACTTGGCCAGGTGACCACTAGCAAAGTCAAACTAGCTGTGTAGTTTGTAGTCCAGAGATGGCACAGGTTCTGTACAGTCTGCGAAAAGACTGGTTCAGACCTTCAGATTCTTACTGACAAGTGTAGTATACATGACTGTGTAGAAGGAGGACACCTCCAACTTGGACCTCTTGCAGATATCACGTCCCTTACCAGGCTGGAGTTCTTACAGGATGTCTGCACAGACCTCACTTTGGCCCTCGTTACTACCCGTTTGACAGTTAGTGTCTCAGTAGGAGTTGCTGAGAATTGTATTATGGCTATACAGTGACAAGTCCTTCAATGTTGAATTACAGTGCCCCCCCCCATTGACTGTTGTAGTACCACAAAAATTTGTTCTTGAACCTCTTCTTTTACCGGTCTGTTTAAACTATAATATTAAAACCAATACTACAGTTATGATTCTGCAGTTTTGACGTGTTACTTTGGTACCAAACTTCCAATGCCTCAGCCATCAAAAAATGACCTGAAAATGAACATCCCGGATACAACTATATGGATAGAAAACATGCACTTAATCTTAAATGCCTTAACATTATATCTCCACTACAGATGATAAAGTCTGAAGTGAATGTACTGTTGCATACCCTGATGGATTACATGTATATCTGATAGACCTTTTCAGATAAGTGGTGGCATACTGTAACCCTTCCTTATTTAAATGATGCACAAACTTGAACTCTGTTGTAAGGAAATACTCCTGCCTAGATTGTACACATTGCTGTGCTGAGTAATTTCAGCAGCAGTAGTTGGGGGGGGGGTGCTAGTTCCCTATCCAGAATGTATGTTACCAGCAGCTCGGATTACAGTACATACGGATGCAAATTAAAACTTGCTCTTTCCTGATACTTGGCCCAAAGAGACTTTTAACATCTCTCAGTTCATAAAGCTAACTATCTTCCTGTCATGTAATGTGCTAGTCAGTTCTTCTGCACATTGCTACAAAAGTTTTAAATGTCAAGGCAGCTACCATCTACCAGCAAGGTTAAATACACACACCCACACCCTGTGGTCCTTTCAAATCAGTATATGTAATATCTGTTGATTCTGCAAAAATGGGATTATTGCTTCACTACCCAAACACCATAAAGCCCAGTCTCTCCTGCCAGTTTGTTAAACACCCCCAAAGAACTTGGTGTTAGAAGTATAAATCGGTGCCTCCCATATGCACCTGCACAGGTTCATAGGTAACTACTAGGCTAGCGGTACTTATAGGCCATTTTAAGCTTAGCCAGATTTGTGTGTGTGTGTGTGTGTGTGTGTGTGTGTGTGTGTGTGTGTGTGTGTGTGTGTGTGTTCAAAATGACCTATCCCATTTGGTTAGACATTTGCCTTGCCCATCCCATGGTTTATAATTGTATATTACCTTGTATATTACCCCTAATGAAAATAAATGGGATCATACCATAGATAAACTGAGGGGACCCATGCATAGGATAAAGCATTTAGAAGCTGCCTCTGTCCATTAGTAGTATAGGGGTAATCCTGGGGTAAACTTGCCATCTGAGAGTACTGATCATTTCAAAAATGTGGAAAGATGGAATGTGATTAATAAGACTATAGACTAGACTAAAACTGGAAGAATCGAGCCAAAGAAAATGAAAACCGGTTTCAGTTTGTTTACAAATATAGTTTGTAACCATATTCCAAACTGAACAAGTTCCAGAATAGTAGATGCAAGTAGTATTGTCTTTGTGGTTAACTTTACCAAGTTTTAAGAGTAAGCCTCAGGACTTGGTTGTGCACAGAACTTTTATGCTTTCTAAAATTCTAAGTGTGAGTTAAGTTTGCACTTATTAAAAAGTGCGACAACTACACGTCCTTTGTTAAACTGGCTATACTGAAAATCATGTGTTGTAATGGAGTATAAATTAATAAATGCAAAGAAAATTAATTTTTTGAGTCCCTGCAAAGACCACTAAAGAACCTGAAAGTGATGAGCTATTTAAGATATGGAAAGTCTGGATACTTTCATGATTGGTGTCCAAATTTAAGGAATAAATGAGCAGTGATTTGTTGCAGGAGGCTTGAATATTACAATATTCAAAAATGTAAAGCAAACAATTTACTAAAACTCCCAACAGAACTACAGATTTTTGAGAATACAAACAAAATAACTTTTTAGAATACTTGCACTTCTTTTTTTTAAGGAAAAGATTTCTGAATCAGGAGCAGTTGCACATGGAAGAGTGCTTTTTAGGATAACCCTAAATCGAAATGTAAACAGATTAAACTGCCATTTTAACACTTGCTGCTGACCATGGTTTTCTGAAACATAGTAGAAATGTCAAACGCAGTCTGAAATTAATAACAAAACAATTAGCTGAACAAGAAGAAAAGAGGACTGAAGAAGAGCTGCAAAAGAACAGGTGGTGAGAGTTGCAGGGTATGTTGGTAAAGCAAATTCACAAAGATAGTACATTACACAAAACACTTCCTAAATTGCTGAAGTCTATAAACAAAAAGATTAATTGGGGAGTATTTATATAGTCATTTATATAGTCAATAGAGTGGCCTATTTTCAGGGTATAGTAGGAAATGGTGGTAAAAGTCATGAGTGCATGGAATAGATAGAGCATCCATTACTTGGATTGGAAACGCATACCTGGGTTAACTAGTACCTGCATCTTCTGTAGTACATTGGTGGGGAAATAGGACTCTGATCTGCATGTTTGTGTAATGCTGAATGGAAATGAATTTATATTCTGAACAGTTGTTGGTGACCTGTATTTTCTGTTAGATTTACAGAATGTGAATATTACACTGCGTATCCTGTTCAGACCAATAGCCAATCAGCTTCCTAGAATCTATACCAGCCTTGGAGAAGATTATGATGAGAAAGTGCTGCCATCCATCACCACGGAGATCCTCAAATCTGTTGTTGTAAGGCCTTGCATTATTCTTTGCAGCAAAACATTTAGTACTGTACGTAGTAAGTTCTAGGAATGAATGCTGCTTACTGTCATTATGCTCAGTCTTTGACAAGGCTGCTAATGGTTAAGAAAAAAAAAAAAACTTTTTTGAATGTACTATTCAGGGATTGCTCTGACAGGGGGATGGCCCCTGGTTGGTCAAAGGAAACCTCATCTGGGCTGTTTGGGTAATCTCCCTGTTCATTGAAACATGATGGTAGTAAACACTGAGATGGCATAACAATAAGGGTTGTGAAGTCTTGTCCTCTTACGCTACTGCATGTATTTTAAGAATTTATATATTTAGGGATGGGGGGTGCAAGCCTTGTTATCTCTGCAGAAATGCATTTTTATCTTGTTTTGATAGTGTAGCCTTGTATTGTTTGATCAATGGAATGGTAGAGTTGAGTAAAATTCTGTCAGTTTGTCGTATCCTTCAAAGATCAAAGCTATATGAAGGTTATGGAAAATTCCTTTTTATTCTTTGACTTGAGACTTTGTTTCTTTTGATAGCTGAAGCAAATGTGAACTTGTTCTTCGTTGCTGTC